>NC_084494.1:34498326-34806366 GCF_030035675.1 Rhineura floridana
CCTGACCTTTTCAGGTTAATGACACAGCCGTGCTTGCGCAAAGGTGCCCTGCGCAGAATACATTGTGATTTGTGAACTTCGTAACTGGGGTTTGCCTTTTTGCTCCTCCTTCCTCCTCCTCCTCCTCCAAAACCAATTTTAGCTCCTTCTGTTAATCTGCAATTGTGTTTGGGGGGGGGTGTTGGTTAGCAGCCCAGCTGGGACTCAGTCCAGCAGAGCTCCAGGGTGGAGACTGAGCGTGAGTAACTGGCAGTAGTCAAGGGCTGCTGCAAAGGCCCTGCTCATTCTTCTTGGCCGGCTTGGAAGTTGATAACTCAATTTGACTGGGCAAGCCTCCTAAATAAGAACGTAGGAAGCTGCCTTTTATACTGAGTCAGGCCATTGGTCCATCTAGATCAGTGTTGTCTACACAGACTGGCAGCGCTTTCCAGGGTTCCAGGAGTCTTTCTCTAGCCGTTATTGGGACAGTATCTTTCGGACATCAAACTCCTAGATAAATGGGAATGTTTGTAAATTCTTCCTGAGTGTTGCTAATGATGGAGACAGCTGCATCTCACCAGTGAAGGCATTCCACAAATGGGGAGCTACCACCGAGAAGGCCTTGTCACAGGTCAGTGCTGACCAGGCAGCGTCACCAACAGGTGCCTCCCATTCGGATCAAGCATCTGAGATGGATGCTACTGAGCTGCGGCCTCTTTCCTTCAGTCACTATCTCTCAGCCTAACCTGCCTCACTGTGTAACTGTGGGGATATAATGAGACAGCCCCAGGGTAAACTAACCTACGCTCCTTGTGGGAAGGGCAGGATATGAACGTGGTAAGATAAAATCAGAGCAGGCTTGGTGAGTTCGAGAAAGGGAGCTGCCCTTTCAAGCTTCAGTTGTTAGTGCCGTTATCCTTGCGCTGTGCTCCTTTTTTTTCTTGAGGCTGTCCTAGAGATGCAGAGTTCCAGGGAGCAGGAATTTTCAGGGGCATGACATAGGTGGATGGCCTCCCTCCCTTCTGAAATGGGAGACCTGGAAATCTTGGGGGAAATGAAAAAAATCTCTTGGGAAATATCTTCTTTCAGAGCAATGAGTGAAACACTTCCTTAAAGCGGTGCTGAAAACTTAATAGTGATTCAGCTAATTCATACAGCTACATATCAAAGGTCCAAGATTCGAAAGGTTGCAGTGTTACTGATACAGAAGTACGGCTGCTGTGTTTGGATTACAAAGCGAGCAATGCTCTTAGGGATTGATATTGGTGAGGGTGGGAGAGGGGAAGGAATGCTTCCAAACCTTGCAGAACATCTTCTGGGATTTAGCCCAGAAGCACAATCTGGGAGACTGCCAAGCCTGTTGCTCCAGCCACATGGTCACTGGGCCTCGGTATGTGGCACAGCCTCTGCCTCTTCTGCCTCTCACATCCACTTTCTGCATTGGAGGAAATAAATGGATTAATGTTTGACAAAAGACACACAAATGCACACTGACATGGCAAAGGTCTAAAAAGCTTTTTTTAAGTTCATGCAAACCTTCCATTTTCTGAAGCCCCTGAAAGAGGTTATTGAAGAGGTCAGTGTTATAACGTTTTAACTCAGTATCCAGACTTAATGGGCTTACTTAGTTATTTTTATTGAATTTATATTCTGTCCTTCCTCCCAAAGCAGCCCAGGGTGGCAAACACATCAACAAAACTATTTTTAAAAAAGGCATTCTAAAAACATTCTAAATACAGTTACAAACATTCTCCCATCCAGTGATCTCCAGGTTGTATTCAGTGCTAGTCCTACTCGGAGTAGACCCTTTGAAATTAATAGACATTACTAACTTGGGTCCATTAATTTCAGTGGGTCTACTCTGAGAAGGACTTAGCTGGATGCAGCCATTAGTTACCTTATAGGGCTGTGTATTTTTTGAGCTTTTTATCTGAAAGTAGCAGTGTTGTCTTTTTCTGCATGATAACATTGAGCTCTGCACACTGTTTCTAAGCCCAGATAATCAAACCTTCCTTTTTGTTTAGTATTGTGTTGATCATTTCAGTTTTCAACTTTTTTCCCCTTCCCTGTTTCTCTACCTCACAAAAAACTAAGCTATATTTGGGGTACTGTAGGATGCACCAGCTTCTGTCTCCATCCCTCTGGATGCTGACAAGAAAGATGGCATCAAAATAAACCACAATAATCTTATCTGTAGTGTTGTTTAAAAAATGATGACGGCACCAAAGATACTTTTGAAGTTGTGTGTGCCAAGTTAGACAGAATACATGTAATCTCCTTTTAGATATTGTATATGCTTCAATTCCTTCCAGTTTTTCCATTCCTCTTACAGTTGTGTGTAAACCAGGTCGCTGCCCCCCTTCAGAATGTCCAAAAACGATACGTTTCTAGGCTGTACCCTATAAGAGGTCTGGAATAATCCAGATTCTTCCACCCTATCCCCATTTTATTATTATTATTATTATTATTATTATTATTTGTAGTTGGCCAAACTGATGCAAATAAGGCTCATGCAAATTTCTGTGGTTTAATTTATTCCTGTTTTTAACATCATTTTTCCTGTTTGCAGGATTCTGAGGCAGTGAGGGGGATGTTGGTATGGAATTCTAGGCCCTCTTCCCACTTTGAAGAGTCTGAACTGCAGACCAGGGTTACAGAAAAGCTCTTGCTACTTTGGAATGAATGGTGCATGCTGTTTGGTTGGGGGGGTGCTTAATGGTTTTCTAATACTAGGGTTCTTTTCAGGGTTATTGTGGGGAACAGAAGGTAAGGCATGAGCTGTCCGAGAGAGTCTGCAGTCTTTGTGTCTGCATATTTGTATAGATGTAAATAATGGTGATCACAAGGGGAGATATTTACACAGTGGGAACTTGTCTTTGTTTGAAGGTAGATAGAGCTTCTGATAGTATCCAGCTGGGGTTTCCACAGCAGCTCAGCTCAAGTCAAATGAACAGAGGAGTGGTTGTCCTTAATTGTTAATGGGCACTTCCAAACTAGCAGCCCACATTCCTGGTAACACAGCAGCTGATGGCTATGCAGTTTGCAGAGAGATATGCTGTGGATTTCTCTCTAGTATCTAGATAACTTCAGGGTCCCCCCATTTTTAAAAGAGAGCAAACTTATAATGAACTTTGTTAGTAATACAAAATAATAATAAAGAACACCTTGGAAATGTGGACAGCATTTGTGGCACCTGAAGATCTTGGTCAGAGGTAGGAACCTGTGGCCCTCCTAGGTGCTGTTGGACTCCAGCTCCCATCAACCCCACCCTGCTTGGCCAATGGTCAGGGATGATGGGAGTTGTAGTCCAACAACATCTGGAGGGCAACACATTCCTTTTCAGATTCAGATGCCCACAAATGCTTGTGCTACAATAGCTTTCTTCATCACATGTACATGTGGAGGGTGACAGTGCTAGATACTGTACAGAATTTTTCCCCTTACATGTAGTTCCCGCCTCTCTTCCATCATGGAACCCAAGTTGAGGAGTTCCCTAGTGGTCTCCCATCCAGGCGCTGACCAGGCCTAGACCTGCTTAGCTTCAGCAAGGTAGCTACATCATGTGCCTTCAGACTATATTTGAAACTAGTTACTTTGGGTTGGGGTGCACCTGGAAGAACAATCTTGTAAAACAGTTCACAAGCTACTAGTCCACAATGATATGTTATTAGTCTAATAATTAGTTATTAGTTATTTGTGACCCAATCCCCTCTCCCCATACATACTTTTGTAAAGCTTCTCTACCTAGTTGCCTGGAGCTAGTTCTTACTCTCTAGATGACTGGCTAATTAAGCTTGGATTAAAATATAAAGGACCAGGCTGTTTGGCTCATGATCATGGTGGCTGGTATGTAAGGTTGACTTGATTGCCGAAATTCATAATTTGCAACAATCAGATTTTTAATATATGCAACTTCTTTTACTAAAGCAAGCTTCTGACCCTTACAGCGTGCAGCGAGAAGCTTGAATGTGAAAAAACAGTATTCTGTGCTAGTCGGAGAAGTCAAAGAGGAGCAAACACGACTTCCTCATTCTTTACAGCCCTTGTGCCCTGTTTCAGCATAAAAACCCCTGCCGTGCTGTCAGCAACTCAGCTTCCTGAAAGATCAGTTTGAGAAGCAGTGTCTTGACTCCCATCTGATTAAAAAAGGTGACCTACAGGAAGCTTAAAGTTGCCTGTGCCAATGTTTTCCATGCTTCTTTTTGCCTCCAGATCTGCATTGGAGGCCCGACTGGCATTCTCCAGGGGTGGGGGCTTGCCTACCACATTTATTTACATAGCACCCTCCCCCCCACACCCCGCCAAGTCATTCTTGCAATTTATTTATTTAACTATTTTTTATTTAATAAAATTTATATACCTCTTGAATGTAAAGACTCCTAAGCGGTTTACAAAAAACATTAAAATTGTCAATAAAACAGTTGAAAACAAGCAATTAAAAACGTATATTTAAAACAAAACAGCTACTAACTAAAAAGATTATAGCAGAGCAACATCTATGTGTCTGGAAAGGCTTGCCTAAACAGGAAAGTTTTAAGCAAGCACCTAAAGGGATACAGCAAAGGCCTGATGTCAGTAGGCAGGGAGTTTCAAAGACTGGGTGCTACCACACTAAAAGAACAATTTGTTACAAGTGCAGAACGAATATTGTGTGCCACCTGTAACAGTGCCTGTTGTTGCACAGAGCGAAGTTCTCAATTGGGCACATATGGGGTAAGGCAGTCTCAGAAGTAAACTGGTCACAAGCTGTTAAGGGTTTTATATACTATTAGTAGTAATGAGAACAGAATACTGAGCTGGAGCACTGATGGCTTTTTTCAGGTTTGTTTCTGCTGACACCCTCAGTTCCCGCCTAGTAAAGAGATCCTGAAAGCCCAGGAGCAGAATTTTGAAGTGCTGAACTGTGGACATGGGTGTGTATAAGAGAAGAACGTGCCCCATTTAGGCCTTGATGAAAGAAAGCCTGCTTAATTAGTGGCTTCTTTTTTTCTTAAATGCTAAGTCACGCCCAATTTCAAAATAGTGTGTTTAAATTATGATTAATTTTGGAACATTCCAGCATCACTTGCAGTTTGGCCTTAACACACAGTTGGCCTCCAGAAGAACTGTTCTAAAGGTTTTTCTTGTGCGTAGGACTTGTCTCCAAGTGGCGCTTTTAATTAAGCAGTGTTTAATCTGGCCCCTTCTCTGTCATAAAACACAAATAGTGGTTTGTACAGTTTAGATGGCAAGCCAAGCAGGTTGAGTAGTGGGCATAGCTGTGCCCACATTGCACAAAGTTATTTCAAATGTTGGACTACAGCTCCCATCTTCCCTAACTATTGGCTCTGCTGGTTGGGGCTGATGAGAGTTGTCATTTAACAATAGCAGAGCACGTTGTAGTCTAGCTGGGTGAGCACAGCTTATCCACTCCTGTTCTACAGTTTCAGCATGCATTGTGCATTCACTCAGCAATATGTCTTAATAACCAATGAGAAATAGAAGTAGCTTAATTTTTCAAAAGCGGCAGCCAAGATTCTTAGAGCTGGCCGCAGGTAATGGCAGCATACTCGCAATGCTGTCAGAAGAAACCTTTAAATTCAAAATGGACATGGACTGCCTTCAAGTCGATCCCGACTTGTGGTTACCCTATGAATAAGGCTTTCATGGTAAGCGGTATTCAGAGGTGGTTTACCATTGCCTTCCTCTGAGGCTGAGAGGCAGTGACTGGCCCAAGGTCACCCAGTGAGCTTCATGGCTGTGTGGGGATTCCAACCCTGGTCTCCAAGGCCAGAGTCCAACATTCTAACCACTACACCACACTGGCTCTCCCTTTAAATTCAAATACTCAGTAAAAGTGGACTGCCATTAAATTGGTATAGCGGTGTGCCTGCAATGCAAGTTCCTGATTCAAATCTCACTTTGGCCACAGACTCGCTAGGTGTCCCTGCCCCCCACTTTCATCTGCAACGTGAGAATCCTGTACTTGTTCTACAGGGTTGGAATCTAGGCAGCTGCTTTACACTGAGTCAGACCATTGGTCCATCCAGCTTAGTATGGTGTTTACTGGCTGTCCCGGGTTTCAGACAGGGGTCTCTGCCAGCCCTGCCTAGAGATGCCGGGGATGGAACCTGGGACTTCCTGCATGCTTGGCCCTTCCTGTAGGGTGTTGGTATGGATTGCTGAGAGTGCATGGGAAGTGCTTTGAACGTCTGAAATGAGCTATCGGTACTAAGTGCTGGGTTTCATGCCAGAGATGCAGTTTGCCACTCACCTGGAACGAGCAGCAATTGTGCTGCAAACAGGCAGCCGAGCTGAAAATAATGCCGCCACCTCCGTCTGTCTCATGCTTGAAACTAAGCTATAGACATTTTTTATGAGCTTGCCTACCCACACCTACCCAATTTAATCATTTGTTTGCAAATTCTTTGCAACTCTTACTGTCTGTTTCCAAAAGCATCTGGTTGCCTGGAGGTGGTGATTGCTCACCAGAGGTGACCATGCAAACATCTATTTACAGGCCTGCTCCACTTCTTACTCCATGTTGTGAATGGGAGGTTTGAAGCTGGAAAGTAACTTCCACAGGCCATATAGTGCATATGTGGTGGAGGTGAAATTTGACCTGAGGATTCTGCAGCTGGCACTCTTAGCCTCTATAATGCTGTTCCTCCTCCTCCAGTGCTGGCAACAGGAGCCATGGGGTTAAAGCCCCTTGAATTGTTTGGTTTTTGCACACTTGAGTAGAACAACAAGCCATGGATTATAAATGCAAATGCTTCTCTGAATAATGCAAGTGATGTTCCACAACCAGGCAACTTTGATCAAGCGTGTATCTCTGTGAGGTAGTTCACATGCAATGCCCTAGTTTGGTGCTATAGGCACAAGTCATGTGCCCTTCCCCCTCCTCTTGCACATTCAGCTTAATTAGCTGCTTTCTGATTGGACGTTAGCTTGCCATTGACCATGGCTATTATTTGGAACACTAACGTGAGCTTTCCCAATGCAATAGTACATCCTGAAGCACACCCCTCTTCATGGTGTTTAGAAAGGGGTTCTGCTTTTGTCTATGTGCCTGAACAGCAGACGCATGTTCTGCAAGAAGGGATAATTAAAGTAGACGTTTGCTCTCGATTACAAGAAGATGGGCTCATTCAGAGCAAGCAGAACAAATGACCAAGTCAGAGCAAACCAGCAACTGGTTTTCTGGTTGGAAGAGCAAGAGGCTGGTCTGTCGATCTATCGTTAACTCTGGTAACTGTAGCAAGGCTTTCATCGACCAGAGGGAAATGCCTGCATTTCGGGAATGGCGTGGGGGTTAATGGCTTTAAAGTGCATGGAGCTATTCAGACAGAAAACAATTTCCCCTGCTTATGAACCTGTGCTGTTTAAAATAGCCATCTCATGCTGGTGCTTGTGTGAAATGGGGCAAGCAAGTGTTGGTTGTCATTATCACTGAATCACAAGCCTCCTAATGGCAGGTTCACACCTCATGCCACTAGCTGTACTCTGCTCCTGGTCGGGGCCTGTAAATGGCCACTTGCCTTGTGGGACTTGGCTCGAAGCCACCATAGAAGGAAGGTTCTCTAAACTGGGAGAAAATTTGTTCTTTGTGTTCCTTTTAGGCGGTTGATAATGGGACTTCCCAGCTCAGCCTCTTAGCCACTGTGCCGCCTCTCCTACTTGAGTGGCCCTTCAAGATTAGGGGCAGGGTGAGAGGAGCCATTGCAAGCCCAGAATCCTTTTTCCTTTTCCTATCTCCCGTTACTCCCAGGCTGTATTCCACAAGCTGTAGTTCAGCCTTTTGCAGCCTTACCCCAGCCTTTGAAAATTCACCAAGAATGTTGTAAGTACATCCTCTAAGCGCTGAATGGATGTGCAGAGAGGCATTCTGAGAGCCTACCCAAGGTAGGAATTCTCTTCCTTCCCCAGGATTTTTGGACGCAGGGTGTGATGTGTTCCTATGTAAGCTAGCTTTTGATGGGTGTGGATACAGTAAGATAAGGAGCAGGCCGGATCTGCACAACAAGTTCCGTTTGCCCAATGAGGCTTTGCAGTTGTGTTTCTTGACGAGCCCCCCACATGGCAAACCACTTTGAAACTGAAGGGAGTGTGTGTGCACGTGTGTGTCTGCGTGCACATGATGTTTTAGAATCAAAAATCACCCTGGGCATGCCCAAATACTTGGGAGTGAGTCTAAAGTAGGTCTTTGCCTCCCAGACATTATACATCATCTTTCACCAACTGGGTGCCCTCTGGACTCCTGTCAGCCTACACTGTTCTGGCTGGGGCTGATGGGAGTTGCAGTCCAAAAGCGCATGAAGGGCACCATTTTAGCAAAGGCTGGTCTACATGTTAACACCCCAAATCCTTGGGGTGGGATGGAGTATCAATCCAATAACGGTGACACAAATTACTTGTGTTGATAGTTTTGTAGTTTCTGTAGATATATTTCTGAGGATGTCCTAGCCACACATGTGGGATGCAGGATACCCTCCCCACAATGGTAAGCTGACCCCATCACTGGGACAAGTATTTTCAGGTGCTTTGGGGTGAAGCTTGGCACGATGTTTGCTGTGTGGATCTTGTATTTTTTTGGATTGGGTGGCAGAGTCTTTAGCTGTGTAACCTAAGTGGGCATGTCTCCTTGTTCACTCTGTTTTGTGATGACGAAAATGTCCTTTCCCACAATGAGCATTTATTGGCTATTTATTGAAAGACCCCGGCTTGTGGGTGTGGAAGTTGCATTGTATCTTTGTAGTAGTAGGCAGGTGTGAAAGGAAACTGGAAGTGGGTTCCCCCCCTTCAACATTTTTGGTGCAGTGTTTACTTTGATCTTCCCCCTTCTTACTTGATGATATTTGGGTGACCTGAATTCGGGGGCCAAGCAGTGAAACATGAACTACAGGTAGTAACTGACTCTGTGCAAGGAGCTACACTCTGTGCTCTTTGCTTCTGTCTTGGTGGTGTTTCCAGGAGGGTGGAGGAGGCGTTACTCCGGTACATCTGGTTTGGATCACTGTGCAGCTTGCCATAAGGCCCCATCCTTTTAATGCCTCCAAACGTGCAGCTGTAGTACCTTTTTGAACAAAGTCTGTACCCAGAGTTAGCCCGATGGGTAGGGCAAAATGTCCCAAACTTGGCCCTTTAAATGAAAAAACAAAAACATTAATTTAAGAACGCAGCTATAGAAGGGCCCTTTTGGTATCCTTTCTGGGGTTTTTTCTTTTTCGCTTGAGAAAAAGCTATCTTCCTTCCTTGTACAATGGCAACCTTTCTCCCTGTTGAGGTAGAATCTAAATTTCCTGACAATAAGGCTGGGTTTCCACTCTGCTCCACCCCCACCCCCGTCGTGGGGAGGGGAGGTCATGAGCGAGCATTGCACATCTCTTCCTAAAATTGTCTGAATTTTGACGCCAGCATGAATGGGAAGAACTTTGAGGTTACTTTAGGAGTTTTCTTTTTGTTTAAGCGGCAGCAGCAGCTTCAGATCCTCCTGTTCTTGTTTTTCAGGGGAAGAGCCTTTCTCTGCCACCCCTCCTTGTCAGATGAATGGTTCGTTAAAAACTGTCAAAGCGACATTCTTGGTTGCTTAGCTCACTGAAGCCTGCCCAGATTGGCCAGCCGCCATGCTGGGAGGGGGTTGGAAACCAAACAACACAGTATGCCCTGTTCATTCACCCGGCCGGCTTCCTGATGCCACCCAGCCATGTGAGCAGGGGCTCTGCTGTGTGAGGTGAACAGTTTGGGCTCCCAGTCCCTTTCAGGCCAGTGGGGTGGGTCTTCTTGGAGCGTGGGAATGAATGTGAGCATGGGAATAAAGAGGTGAGGCTGCAAGGCCCAGCCCTCCTCCCTTGGGCCAACTCCTGTGCACTACCTGTGCTGCTGGGAATTAAAAAAAACAAAACCTCTTTGACGGATGCAATTATTTTTATTCCTGCAATTTCTTTGCCACCTGAAGGTGCTTGAGGCAGTTTGCAACAGTGCCATCTTTTACACTTGTGCAATATTGCAAGAGTACATGGCATTTATAGCACTTCACAAGTGTTCAAAGCACTTCACGTGTGTTACCTCGGGAATCCTCACAACAGCCCTGTGAGGGTAGGTTAGTGATATCCTCATGTTGCTGACAGGGGACTGATGCTGAGAGTGATGAAGGCTTGCTTGTACTTGGCGAAGGAGAGATTTGAACATTGTTCTTTTACAAATACGTTAAGCAGTGCATCAGTTGAATCACACAGCGCAGCCTGCATCAGATTCCCAAAGAAACCAAGTGGTAGATCTGTTTGCAAGTGTCTGGACAGCAAACTTGCAAATGATACCCCTCCTGGGAAGGCAACCAGTTGTGTGTGGGGGGAGGGAGAGCTTGTCTTGACTCCAAGGGTCACCCCTGTAACCCATTGTGAGTGGGGGGAGTGTTGCCCCTTGTTTCAATGCATTATTGTAGGCCACACCTCAGATACTAACTCTTCTCCCTCCCCTTGAGGGGTAGCAGGTGAAGCCTCGCTGCTTTATGATCAGTGGTACCATGTCACCAAGAGTTGTGGCACCCTTTCCGCCAATCCCTTGCGATGCTGCAGAAAGGGTCAGCCCTACGCGGCTCCTTTTGTCTTGGTGGCCACCATGGCTCTACTTCTGGCCCACTCCTCTTAACGCCGCACCCCATGTGTCAGGCCTTGAGAGGAACAGATGAGGGTTTTCCCCACCATCACTAAACTGCCCCTTCCAGGTTCTTTCCAATGCCTGTCACTTTCCGCTGTGCCCGAGCACACTCCCTGGCCTTTTTGAGGAGGGACAAAGGGGCAAGCCAGATGCTGCTTCCTCCTCCTCCTCCTCCTCCTCCTCCATGTTTGCCTCTCTCTTTTGCCAGAGACCACTTGTGTCAGTTTCCATTTCAAATGGAATCCATCTGTCAGATGATAAGGGGATGGATTGGGGTGATGGGGGGTGCAGCATTCCTTCTTCTCCAGCTCTGCCTGCAGCTTAGCCCAGCAATACTGGCTCTCTCCAGTAGCTGGATAACTGCATGTGGTGTTGCTGCTCAATTAATCAGCCTCTGCCTCTGAGTTTCTGAATGAACGGGGTTAGTAACAGTTGTCAAAACAAGCCTCCCGCTGCCGAAAGCTCTCCAGCTTGCAGTTCCTGGCTTCCTGAGCCTGATCTCCGTGCTCATCACGCTACATCAATGCCTCTGCCCATCTCGGCGTATGTGTAGCGTAGGAGGTGTTCAGAGCTGGGGTGTTGCAGATAACGCTTGATGTAGACTGACAGGCCTTACTCATAGCCAACAGCTCACTGCTTCTGAGTAACAGGAATGCAGTGTTGCTTGGTCCGAAAAGGTCTTACAGTAGCAGCCACACCTGTGGTATATTTGTGTGGATTTCTTCAAAATTGGAAGGGATGGAGGGGGGGCTGCAACCATATTGCAGCATCTTCAGATAGGGCTGGGAAGGGCACCCTACTTGAAACTCCGGGATAGACAATCAGTGTTGACCACTGTTCTTCAGCCTTGGTTGCCCAGATGTTGTTGGGCTGCAACTTGCATCATCCTTGGCCATTGGCTGGGGTTGATGGGAGTTGTAGTCTGACAACATCTGGGGACCAAAACACTGGTAGACAGTCCTGAGCTAGATGGACCCAACGGTCTGACTTGGTATAAGGCATCTTCCTGTGTTTCTATGCTGTGCAAGGAGATCAGTTGCAGCAAATGAGCGGATGCCTGTGTGACTAGTTGTTTGTTTGCAGAGGGAGTGTGAGCATTGCAGTCATAGCCAGTTTTCATGTGTCTTCTTGACCTTCAGGTTTTATAGGTGTGTGTGTTTGAAGTATGACTTATAAACAGCCACAGTCACCTGTGGTGAGTAAAAACTGTATTCTAGGCAACCAGGCAGGGAAACTTGAGATGTAAAACAGAGGTGTTTTTTCTCTCCCTCTCCATTTCATACCACCTTCTCAGGCTGTCTGTATGGCATCATTATAGGTGTGTGTTGGCAGGTGGGTTGGTGACATATGTTGGCTAACCTGAAAAACTGAGTTAAGTGAAGCTCTTCATTATACTCAGTCCATATTATGGTCTTCATAGTAGTGATGGTTATTCTTATCATGTCTTTCCTCTAAGAAGTCCATGATGGTATCCGTGGATCACACCTTCTTATCCTCACAACAACCCTGTGAGGTAGGTTAAGCTGAGAGTGAGTGACTGGACCAGGATCACCCAGTAAATTTTGTGACTGGAAAGGTATTTGATCCCTGGTCTCCACAGTCTGTCACACTAGCCATTGCATCATGCTGGCTCTATTGTGGCTACATAAGCAAGAGGAGATTTTGGGAGCTCTTCCTTAAAAACAAAACAAAACCAGCTATCCACCCATTGCTTTGTTCAAATTCCGTGTGGAACCCCAGATCATATGAATGTAATATCTCATGTGATTTAAAGAAGGTCCACAGGAGGCAATGTATATACACAATTTAATGAACGCACTTGCAAATACAATCACTATAAATCTTAATTTGCTGCCTCCACTAACTCTGGGAATCGTCACTGCTATTCCAGTTTGCGAAAGAGGAAGCTGAGTGCCTTGGCCACATGAGTTCATGGCACAGGTGGGGTGCAGGTGTCCTAAGGCTCATTTCATGTTGATTTGCTGACTTACTCTGGCTCTTGATTTTAAGGGCTGGACCCCAAGAGGGTGTTTGGTAATATATTTATTTATTTATTACATTTATACCCCCCCTTTCTTTCCATGATAGAAACCCAAAGGCGGCTTACATATGGTTCCCAGGCGGTCTCCCATCCGGGCACTGACCAGACCTGACCCTGCTTAGCTTCAGCAGGGAGCTGGCCTCATGTGTCTTCAGACCATAGCCGTATCAGCTGTTTGTAAAGAGCCAGTTGCCTGTGAGGAGCAAAAATTGCCTCCAGGGAAGTGTTTGGTGCCAGGGAAGAGGATGGGTCCTTTATTCTTTCCAAACTACAAATGTGCTACAGATCACTAAGGTATATGTGGGCTGGGAAATTAATGAAAATCAATTAATACATTTTTGGCTCATTTACAAGGCCGAGCAAGGTGGCTTGGTCTTCAGTGGCATGGTTACGTCTCATTCTAGAGCGTTTATCATAAGGCCATAAGCTCTCTTGGATCAGATCAAAGGCTAATTTAGCCCAGTATCCTGTTTCCCACAGTAGCCAATCAGATGCCTCCAGGAAGCCCAGCAGCTCAACTGGTGACAGCATTAACTGTCCCCGGCAACTAGTATTCAGCAGGGGTACATTGCCTTT
This sequence comes from Rhineura floridana, assembly GCF_030035675.1. Taxonomy (NCBI): domain Eukaryota; kingdom Metazoa; phylum Chordata; class Lepidosauria; order Squamata; family Rhineuridae; genus Rhineura; species Rhineura floridana. The sequence continues at coordinate 34,511,561 of NC_084494.1, forward strand.
AGATAGGGATGCTCCATCTGGCCGTCAACAGGCCTCTCCTCTGCGAATTTGTTGAACCCCTTTTTAAAGCCATCCCAGCTGTGGCTGTTAGCATATCATAGAGTTCCACATATTATGTTGTGCAAAGCGGTCCTTTCTTTTGTCTGTCCTCAATCTGCATCCCGCCACTTTCAAAGTGTGTGTAATATCGGAGAGAGTGTGCGTAAGAGAGAAACGTCTCCTTTCTATCTGCTTTTTCCACATCATGCATAATTGTATGTTCCCCTTAGTCATCCCTCCTCCCCCAGCCCCCAAAACTATTGTATGGCGTCTCCTTCCTAGAGGCAAGTTTAACAGCGCAGACGGTGCCTAAGGAAGTGCCTGCAATTTTGGAACAGCCCAGGATCCCACTTGCTTTGCTTTTGGCAAGGAACCTCTGGAAGCACATGGAGGTCCGTGCCAGGCACTTTGTCCTTTGTTAACCACGTAGGTGTCGTCATAGGCAGAACCCAGCCACCCCTGTGCATGCACATATAGGAAGCCATGTAAATCCCATGAATTGACCCCTGGGCTAAGGGAGGGACAGTGGTAGCAAAATCTCTGGACAAGATTCTGCCGTCAATGTGCTTCCCTTAAAATAAGGCTGGAAGAACTGGCCAGCATGCTTTTCCGAACACCTCTCTGCTGCCTCCCTGCTTCAGAGTCTTCCCCTATGCGTCTGGATGTGCACACCATCAGAGCCATAAACTGCTTCCCTACCTGCCAACCTCCTCCCAGCCACATGCAAGTGGGACTTCCTTTTTCCCCTGCTGATGCTGTCAAGTAGAGCACCTGCTCTCTGCATGATCACAGCAGTCAGGGAGAGTGTGCTTCAAACTGAATCTCTCTCTCTCTCTCTCTCTCTCTCTCTCTCTGCTGTTAGCATGCAGATTCATTCAAAGCAGAGTGAGTGAGAGAGAGAGTGTGTGTGTATGTCTTCTAATGGCAGAGGTAATTTGCTTCCCATGTTAGTTATGGACAAGGTTGTGTATGATTCCACAAAGGGTATATAATATAGAGTTCAGTTTTTTTAGTATCTCCACTTTCCTTTCGTTTTTATTTTTTTTAAATTAGCTTCTAGTCCTTATGTTTGCAAAGATGTACTTGAAGATGTGGGGGCAATCATACTTTCTGGAATCTCAGACGCTAAATAGATGGCTGAATAAGACTTCCTTTGGCTGGGGGGGATTTCCTTGGGTCCAACAAGATTTAGAGTTTGCTCTAAAATCAAGTTTTGCCAGGAGAAACTTCCAATCGTTGCAACTGGCATAAATTTATTTGTTTATTTATTTGATTTATATCCCACACTTTCTCCCAGTAAGAGGCCAGGGCAGCAAACAAAAGCACTTTAAAACATCATAGAAACAGACTTTAAAATATATTAAAACAAACATCTTTAAAAACATTTTTTTAAAAAAGGTTTAAAAGCATATTAAACAGCAGTTCCAATACAGATAAGGTCTCAACTTAAAAGGCTTGTTGAAAGAGGAAGGTCTTCAGTAGGCGCCCAAAAGATAACAGAGATGGCGCCTGTCTGATATTTAAGGGCAAACTGGGAAGAGATATTTAAATTGGGCAAACTGGAAGAGAACACGCTTATTTTGCATCCATGCAACCTTTTTTTGAATAATTTCTCTTCAGTGTTTTGAAAAAAGGCAGGGGCAGGGGCTAGGAAAGGAAAGCTTCATCTTAAATATTTGAAGGCAGAGAGACAGGACTGTGCTTTGTGCTGTGTTTAAAGGGTCAAAAACTCGTCTTCAGGCTGCTTTTGAACATGAGGACTAGAAACGTTGCCTCTTTCCAAAGGAGAGCCACGCTGTGTTTAGGCCAGAGTCTATGCCTTGTGTCATGAGAATTCGTTGATGGCCAAACTGCATCCCTTCTCATTTTCAGATTAAAGCCACAGCTATTGGAGTCAGAACCAGGGAGGGGGGTGGGCAGAGAGCTGCCACTCTGTTGGTCTCCCTCTCATGCCAAAAACCATTAGCGTGTGTTTGGGATCTCATGTTGCCTTGAAGGAACCAAAGTGGCCACCACTTTTACAGTCTGCAACGCTTTTGAGTCTAAACGTTCCAGAACTTTATTGTTCCTCATTCTCTTCCCCCCACCCCCAGACTTTCACAGCATGGTGCAATTCCCACCTGCGGAAAGCCGGCACACAGATCGAGAATATCGACGAAGATTTCCGGGATGGCCTGAAGCTTATGTTGCTACTGGAGGTCATTTCAGGTGAGGGCCAGAGTTGCTTCTTAAGGGGCCTGCAAGGGTTCTTGTTGACCTGCTTTTATTTCTGCTGTGAGCTTCTTAAGTTTGGAGCAATTCTCCTTGACATCCTGAGAAGGCAAGATGTGATCCTGTGATCATAACAATAACCCCACAGCCTGTAAAGCAAGCAATCAAATTCCTAAGTAATCAGATTCCTAATTCACTTAGTTAATTTTCCAGAGGTTTGGTTGGAAGAATGTGGGTTAGCCTTTCAACTGCTGACTGTTGATGATGGATGCTTAATGTACCACAAATGCTTTTATTGCAGGGGGGTGGTGACAATATGTTAGGCTGAGTGTCCTCTTCCCTCCACCATTGTCCAATTCTGCACTCTGAATTAATTGTGCAAACCTTGTTAAATCTCAAACTGAATAATTTTACAGCATGAGTTTAAATAGATTTTTTTTGGTGGATAAGGGCTGCTGGACCATCTGGCACTGGTGATGGGCCTGCTTCCCCTATTTTGACCCATTTGTGCTGGCTACCTCTCAGTTCCCCCAATTGATTCAAGGCTTTACACACTCACAGAGCTCTCCCAAATGTCATCTTCTCCATTTGTGTACAATGCATTTGGAAAGACAGATGGAATACTAAAAATTCAACCTGGAGTAACTTAGAAAAAAAATCTATTCCTCTTGGGCCAATGAAAGTGTTTGTCCTGCAAGACCTGTTGCCTTTCTTTGTCTTGCTAAGCTTGCATTCGATATTAAAAGAAGCAAACTTTTGCATTCTTTCCATCCAATCTCCTCTGCTCCCCCACAGAATAAAAATGAATTTGGTCTTTTTCAGGGGAACGGTTACCGAAACCTGAGAGAGGAAAAATGAGAGTGCATAAGATCAACAATGTGAATAAAGCTCTTGATTTCATTGCAAGCAAAGGAGTCAAGCTGGTTTCCATAGGAGCTGAAGGTGAGTTACTGGGGTGGGGTGCCATTACTTTACTCTTTCCCAGTGATAACCTGCACCCATTTCACAGAACACCTAAGCCTTTTGTGGGGATTGGGGAGGGGGCAATGCAGGCTCCTCGGGGCAAGGACCGGTCTTTTTCCTACTGCCTAAAAGCACCCTGCACCTTGATGGTGCTGCATAAAACAATAAAATACGTAGTTCACTTTTTGCCCATCTAGCTCACTACCACAAATTTGGACTGGCTGTGGCTGTCTGAGAACTCTGGCAGAGGCTTTTTACAGCCCAACTTCCAGATCTCCTTCAGCTGAGATGTTGAGGATTCAACCTGGAACCTTCTGCTGCTGCTCACTTCCTGTTCCTGCATCTGCCTTTCCCTCTCTGCCCTTGGAAAGGGAAGGACCCTGCAGTCCTAGGAGGAAGGAACGATATGTAACTCCAGGGCAATGCTGGGTGTCGGAAGAGGGTAGAAGCAGCCTTAGTGTTGTGTTGGCTTATTTTATGCAAGGCACCTTGGGGATTTTCCTGGGTTGAAACTGAATCAGTCCAATAAAACTGCGTGCAGATTGTGTACTCTGCCGTTGAGCAACGTCCCTCCCAGATTGCAAGTGGAGAGGGTTGGGCATAAAAGACACACAAGGATCCAGGTTCTGCACTGAGGAAGTGTATATTCTGCAGCTGTGAACTGGGCAACTTGTTTCATCCATAGCCCCAGCCACAAAGGAAATACTCAGGAGCTTCCTTTGGATCTACAGTTCACCTCTGTTACCTGTCAAACTGTGGGTGGGTCAGTGTGTTTTGTTGTTTGTTTGCAGAGCCAGTGTGGCATAGAGAAGAGTAATGTCCTTGGAGCATATAAAGCAGAGTTCAGTTCCTTACGAGAGTCACGTGGGCCAAGTCCCCCCTCCCCACTACATCACATAAGTGGTTGGTTGGAAGGCTGGGACATGCGTATGATAGATGCAGGGTGGGGAACCTGTGGCCCTTCAGATGCTGTTGGATTAGAGCTCAGGTCTGCCCCAGCCAGGGTGTCCAGTAGTCAGTGATCACTGGAGCTGGGGCTAAATAGCAGTGGAGAGCCACAGGTTTCCCATCTCTGAGACAGACAGATCTCCTGCTAAAGACATTCTGGCCTAGTGGAACACAGGTGGGGTTCTGCGTGTGTCAGGATTCTGCAGCAGTAAAGAAAAAGTACAGAATGTAGCATTAGGCAAAACATCCAGCAGCTTTCTGACAATCTCTGGGGCAAACAAGATGTGATGGAGGCAGAGTTTACACAGTTATCTGCCCATGTCATGTACAAAATGGGGCAGGTGGATGAGACATTTCTAATTTTTACACCAAAAGGGCATGCAGGAGAGGGGCACTGAACTCTTCCCCTCTTGGCAGGCTCGACCCTTCCATGTTTCATTGCCCAAGGCTCTCCTCTCCCCACCTGGTCCCCATACCAGAAGTGAAAAGCATGGGGAAAGAGGTGCTTGAAGTGATATACAGCACTCTAAGATAAAGTAGGGGAGAAGGCAGGGCTTGGCTCCCCTCGCAGATGCATACCTTTGTTTGTTTTAAAAAGGCCCTCCTCACTCTCCTTTCTGTGTGGAAAGGTAGTATGTTTAAACAGCAAATTCATCTGTTGCATTTAGTTTGGCCCTCAGCTTTATTTAAAAATAAAATGTAAGCAAGCTTCTAGCCCTCATGGCTATTAGCCATGATGGCTGTATTCTCCCTCCAGTGTTGGAGGCAGTGTGCTTCTGAATACCAGCTGCTGGGAATCACAAGTAGGGAGAGTGCTCTTGCACTCAGGTCCTCCTTGCAGGCTTCCTGGATAAGCATCTGGCTGGCCACGGTGAGAACAGGCTGCTGGACTAGACGGGCCTTTGGCCTAATCCAGAAGCCAGGCTTTTCTTATGTTCTTCAGTGCTTGAAAGTGTGTGGACAATGCCTGCTGAAATCTTAGACGTTGGAGGAGTTGCTGAGTAACATTTCCTGTGCCCTGCATACTCCTTGCCCTTCCCCGTGACTCACAAAACTGGAATGAATGATGCAAAATAGGAGATCCTGTAAACTGCCCAAATTTATACTGGTCGCAGTATATGGGTTACATGGGCACAGAATTCTAATGTATTTATTTATTTATTTATTTATTGGAGAGCCAGTGTGGTGTAGTGGTTAATGTGTTGGACTACGACCTGGGAGACCAGAGTTCGAATCCCCACACAGCCATGAAGCTCACTGGGTGACCTTGGGCCAGTCACTGCCTCTCAGCCTCAGAGGGAGGCAATGGTAAACCCCCTCTGAATATCGCTTACCATGAAAACCCTATTCATAGGGTCGCCCGTTAGTCAGGATCGACTTGAAGGCAGCCCTTTTCCATTTTCATTTATTTATTATTTGATTTATATCCCACCCTTCCTCCCAGCAGGAGCCCAGGGCAGCAAGCAGGATTTAGTTAGTGTGCAGAGTTTGCAAACCTGAATAGAGTTGTTGTTATATGTCTTCAAGTCAATTACAACCTATGGCGACCCTATGAATCAGCGACCTCCAGTAGCATCTGTCATGGACCACCCTGTTCAGATCTTGTAAGTTCAGGTCTGTGGCTTCCTTTATGGAATCAATCCATCTCTTGTTTGGTCTTCCTCTTTTTCTACTCCCTTCTGTTTTTCCCAGCATTGTCTTTTCTAGTGAATCAGGTCTTCTCATTATGTGTCCAAAGTATGTTAACCTCAGTTTCATCATTTTAGCTTTAGAGTAGCTTTAGTATAAAGCTCCCAAAGAGCATGTAAGTGTGATGGGCTGTGGCTGCAGGTCTTGAACAAATCTCTCTGGCAAGTCAGCAGTATCGTTTCGTCTCCCTGCTCTCTGTGTCTGCAGATATGTACAAGGCAATTTGAAAAGCACTTTGAGTTTGGGAGTAGGAAGGAGCAGTCTACACACACACTTTACTGCCAGGGCAGCCATGGAGTCATTTGCCCAGGGCAAGATTCATTTCCCTGCAGCTGGTCAGCTGGGAGTCTACTGCTCACTTCTCTGAACTAATTGCATCTAGTGATGCAATCCCCCCCTCCAAATATTCGCCTTTATTCTTCTGAGCTTCTGTGACCGATATTCCTTTGAGCTTTGCCAGATTTACACACTGGCGGTAAATGTGTTATATGCTTTAAAACGAGCAAACAAAAATCCCCAAAATTCTTTTCTGTTGGATTTTTCTCAGTTTCTTACTCTTGGGCCGGCTCTCTGCTCTGGTTTTGGCTTGTACTAAGAAGAAGACTCCTTCGCAAACAATGCAGGGGGTCTTGGAGATCTCATGCCCCCACCCCTCCCTAGATTTCCACAACTGTACTTCGGTCTGGATTTAGACAAATAGATACAGTTGGCCACACTTCTGCAACCCAAGATTTGGCTGGTGATTTCTTCTTGGGCTTGCCCATCCAGTTCTTGCTGTGGCTCGAACTGCCTGGACTCGATATGCCATCTGGTCTCCATGACTTAAAAAAGGAGGTCATGAACTGAGCAGCATCTGTTGTAACTAAATCAGGAATGGGGAATCTCAGGTCTGCGGCCCTCCAGACCTCGCTGTCGGGCCCTCAGGACGCTCCCCAGAGAACTCCCCATCCCTGGCCATGTTTCTTCTGCGCGGGCCACACCCCTCCCCAGCCCTGCTTTGCACCCTGCTCGAGTGTCTGCCCGGCTAGAATGTGTCCTTGAACTCTGATAATGCTTCTTGCTTTTCTGGATAGAAAATAGAGACGGATGTGTGAGTAAACGAACTTTTGTTGCTCCGCCCACATTTGTTTCTGGCTCCACCCACTGCTGGCATCTCGCCCCCTCCCCCGAAGGTTTTCTAGAAGGGATTGCGGCCCTAGGGCTGAAAAGGTTCCCTTCCTCTGAGCTAAATGGAAGTGCCTTATTCAGAGGCAGCCTGCTGGATGCTGGTGAGCATTGGGAACGCCGTCTACCCTCAGGCTGTGCTGCTGAACTGCTCCGAGGCACCTGACTGGCTGCAGTCAGAAGCTGAATGCTGGACTAGACCAGAGTCCCCAACCCTTTTGTGCCTGGAGGCACACTTGGAAATCTAGACGCTCTGCAGCATAACCCGTTTCACAGGAGAAAAACTGGTGATAGTCAAGCCAAACAAATAAAACATAGACAAAACAAGCAGGAAACACTCCTGCAAACAGGCAATCCCATCCCAACCAAAGAGTTCCCTTTCCCAAAAAGCTCAATATTTTAAAATAAAAATTAGGAGAGGCGGGGAGCCTTGGCAGGCAGGAATGCCTGAGCATGACATTGTGCCCACGGGCACCACATTGGGAACTTCTGGACTAGACGGCCTTTGGTCTGATCCAGCAAGACGATGTGCTTTGGTTCTTCTATAGCAGCTGCAAGAAGTCCTCTGCCTCTACTTATTTATCCGAAGGGGGGGGTAGAGAGACAGTTGCTACAGGGTCTGCTCCTGAGTCGGGGGGGGGGGCGGATCTTGCCTTACCACCATATTGTCCTTCCTAGCGATGCTAGACCAGACTAATAGAATACAGCTCTCTGAATCTGCCTTGGCAATCCAGCATCAACTCCCCTGCCTTCGGGGACCTAACCTGAGGAAAGGGAGCTGTCCTTGAAACCAGAGCATGTTCTGACAGGTGCCCTGTTAATGCATCAGGTGTGGCATCTCGCGTTAGAGAAGTGAAGGTTCACCAAAGTCTGCACCCTCTCTGCTCCTCCCTCCCCTCCCCCTCCAAGACAAGCACCCTTTAGATCTCTGCCCAGCACTTCCTTTGGCATCTTCACTTCCAATCCTTCTCACTTCCAAGCGTTTGTCTGTTTGGGGAGTGGCTCTAGCTATCTTCGAGATACTTGTGACATTGTGCGCTTAAGCTGCGTCTTTTCTACCTGCAGTGACTGTTAGAGGGAGAATGCTGTCTCTCGCCAGGGAGATTCAGAAGTTTAAGTTTGCCCACACCTTTATTTTATTCAGGTTTTATATAATTTTATTTTAGCATGTTAAAATAGGGACCAAATTTTAACTCTTGCTTTGTGATGAAAATGACTAGGTACAAATAAACAAATCTGGATCTGAAATTCTGTGCTCGGCTGCTCCCAGGGATCCCTTATTAATCTTCACGGTAACCAAAACATTCCAGTCTCCTCCTCCATTGTGTCTGCATTTGGAAAGAAAAGGCACAGGCTGCACTGGAGGACCAACAAAGAAGCTTCCTAGGTGGCTCAAGAATGCAAAGCTGTCTATAGTCTGTACATCACAAACACAAAACAATTCTGTGCTCAGTCAATCCTGTGGCTTGCATAAATCATGCAAACTGAGCAGATTTGCACAGTTGCTGTTCGTTTGCATAATCCTGCCGTTTCTGCTGTTTTACATAATTTATGCTGCTGCTCCTAGTCACGGGGAGCAGCAAGAAGCTAAATAGAACACCAAAGTCCTACTCACAGCCAGTTGGAAATGTTATTCAACCAGTATTACCCCTGCAGTGCCAGATGTATTATTTCACAGCCATGAGGCCTAGAAACTTGCTTTAAACAAACAAACCAGAACTAAAATTCACAGAATGGGGAATAATGTAGGAAGTTGCCTTATTCAAAGTTAAACAATTAGACCACCTAGCTTGTTTACATCAGAGGTGTCTTAACTCAGTGGTGGCTGGTGCCCATCGGACCTGGTAGAACAAAAGGCAGGGAAGCCAACAGTTGGTGGAGCCTGAGCTAATTGACAGTTGGAGCGAATTAATTCTAGTTTTGTACATCATGTGTGTTCCATGCTTCAGCATAAATGCAACCAAGTGGCTTGTTTCTTGTAGAAGTGCAAACTGTCCCCAACAGAACCTTTCTCCCTTCCTTAACGGTCTTCTTGTCTGCTTCCAGAAATCGTCGATGGCAATGCAAAGATGACCCTTGGCATGATCTGGACCATCATCCTCAGATTTGCCATTCAGGACATCTCTGTGGAAGGTAAGGGCTAGCCTTGCACAGGCTGCGTGTGGATGTACCCTCTGCATTTTTCTCCCAGCATGTTGGCACCAGGCATACATCTACTGCACTTAACGTATGAGAGAGGGAAATGATAAAGCCCAGGCAGTTAATGCATTATGGGGTTGCGGTGATCCAGGACGGTGCCCATGCCTTCAGCCACTTCCTCTTTCCCATTAGATCAGCTCCAATAAATCGTGCACCATGCAGCTGCTCAGTCAGTTGCAATAACCCTCACTTTATTGAGCGTGTGGCTCTGGCTTTTTGTCAAATACTTGCTTTGGGAATGCCTGTCATAATGCAGCTCTTAGGCAGCTGAAGGCTTCAGGGGCTCACCCTGATAGCTTTCCACCTATGCCCCAGCAATATAGTCCCTGATCCTAAGGACACCCACCCACGCTGGCTGTTATGCACCTCAGCTGTTTTATTCCCAACTGAAGCACAGGCGAAGAGCTCTGTGATCTTCTCCTGTGGTGTGGCTTTGGCAGAGACCTCGGCTTTACCCAGCCCGAGACACAGGGACATGGTAGAGAGCAACCAAAGATGCACGTCTGAGGGAGGAGCTGCCAAGGAAAAGCAGGCAAGGAGAGGGTGAAGAGCCCACCAACCCATCCTGCTTGCCACTTCTCCCCTGCAGATGCCCCACATCGCTGCTTAGCAAGTGCAGGATAGGAATCTGGAGTTTGTTGCTGTGTATCTATCTAGCTGTGTTTTATTGTAGACAGGCAAGCCAGTAAAGCCTTCTGTGGCTGTGTCACTTATTTTGGTCTTGGTCTTGGCAAATACCTCACAGGAAAAGGCCACCTTGACTACAACAGTTCTGCACTCAGATCTGTCACTTCCGATGGTGATGATGATGATTAATAATAATAATTTGTTGTTGTAACTGATACTATTCCTACTTAGGCTAGACCCACTGAAATCAATGAACATGACAAAGTTAGGTCCATTAATTTCAGTGGGGCTACTCTGAATAAAATTTGGTTGGATACAACCCAATAAAAGCAACAAGTATAGATTTCTTACCTGCCCTTCACCTTAAGGTCCCAGGGCAGGTCACAACAAAGTAAAAATGCAATATTAAATTCAGTTAAAACAATTAACTCTCGTTTTGGAGGAGACCACAGATACACTGTGAGGTACCTTGAGGCATATGTGCAGCCGTCCTTTTTGTGCAAGCCCAGAGCTTTGTGTGCCTTGACCTTCCACTCTCAGGCTTGTAGTCTTGTCTTGGCTCTGTTCTGTTCTCACTGTTGCTCCTTTAGCTTAAATTGCCATGTCAGGGACACATCCTCCTAAGGACAGCGCTGTACCTTCCTTTCTCCTCCTCCTCCTCCTTCTGTGTGCAGAGACTTCGGCCAAGGAAGGCTTGTTGCTCTGGTGCCAGAGGAAGACTGCTCCCTACAAGAACGTGAATGTGCAGAACTTCCACATCAGGTAACGGTTCGAGGCACGACCTCTGTGCGGCATTTTGACCTGCTCTTTTCCAAACACTGAGCTGGTGATTATCTCTGGGCAGAAAGCCTCGCCCATCTCAGAGACTGTGAGAAATCGCTTCCTGAGGATGGCTCTCTAATGAACTCAGCACACCAGCCCATCAAGAAACAAAAGCCATCATGCTTCCTGCTCAAGCCAGAGACCCAGGGTGTATAGAAACAGTTGCTAGCTGGGGATCTTTAAGAGGCTGGCAGGTGTTCTTGGTTATTGTGCTGGCAGGAGGCTGTGGCTAGACCTCTGTGTTGGAAAATACAGATATTGGGGAGGCCTGTGTGGATAGGAACTGATAAAATTATCCATGCTGTGTGAAAACTGGATAGATTCCCACCCACCCTCAATCACCCACTAAAATAAATGGGCGGCAGATGAAGGTAAGACCTTCACCCAGTGCATAACCGACTTCAGAGAATTCACTGACACAATGTTGTGATGGCTGATGGCTTAGATCAGGAGTGGTGTTGCTGAACTACAACTCTCATCAGCCCCAGCGAGCATGGCCAGGGATTATGAGAGTTGTAGTTCAGCAACATGTGGAGGACCAAAGGCTCCCACACCTGGCTTAGAAGGCTTTCTAAAAGGGAACAGGCAGATGCACAGAGGAGGTGAGGCCTGTCAGTGACTATGATGGCTATGTCACACCTAAGGCAGTAGGGTACTAAATACATGTTGCTGCAGAAAGGCAGCAGGAACAGGCTCTTGCCTCAAACCCTGCCCATGGGCTTCCCAGAAACACCTGGCTGACCACTAGGGGAAACAGAATTCTGAATGAATCCTGAGTCTAGCTCAGCAGGACTCTTTATGTTCTGAATTTTTAGTGACTCTCATGATGCTTGCTCAGTTTTGTCGTCTTTGATTGCCTTTTTGTAAAAACACCATTCTGTACAGATGGGGCTTGCAATTTTGAGGAATGCTGTACTAAAGCCACCGTTTCCCCTCTTAACAGCCACACAATCTAACTGTATCCTTGGGCTTCTTTTTACAGCTGGAAGGATGGCCTTGCTTTTAATGCCTTGATCCACAGACACAGACCAGAACTCATTGAGTATGACAAGCTCAGAAAGGTATGTTGGTGGCAGCAGCTCCTTCTCATTTTGGACTTGAAATACCTCTTTTTTTTTTCTTTTTTTTTTTTGCATCATGTCACATGATCTCTCCAGAATTCAGCAAGGCCAGAAATTGGTATAGCTCACTGGATTGAGATGTTGGGTTCAAATCTCACTTTGGTCAGGATCTCCTTGGATGTTCTGGGGCAAGCCACAATCTAGCAAGGCGATAAAGAATCTTGAGCTCATGGTAACTGATTCACTTCTTCCATTTTTGGCATGGCAGCTGCATGATATATTTAAATGTACTTTTCATGTAGATCTGCCAGGTCATGTGGTATGGGAAGTACCTCTAGTTTGTGCCATGACTGTGAGCATCATTAAGCCTCAGGAAAGTCCTTCCTATATCCATGAAAGAACATTTTTAAAGCATTCTCACACCTGGGGAGTTCTCAAGGCACTTTGGCTGTGCTAGAAATGCAGTGTTTGAATCGGGCCTCAGGTCACCAGTAGCTGTTCATGGGAAGAGGCAGATCAACATTTTTTTTCCTTAGACGCTTCGTTTCCAGTTGGCTTGGCAGGGCAGGATTACAGCTTGTTCTGGATGGCACTGGTTCTAACAGCTGTGCTCTCTGGCAAATTTCCCCTTCCAGGATGATCCAGTCACGAATCTGAACAATGCTTTTGAGGTCGCGGAGAAATACCTCGACATTCCCAAGATGTTGGATGCAGAAGGTATGCTGGAGTCTCTCCTAGTAGCATGGGGCTGTGTTATCCGGTTCCAAGAGGCAAATTTCATAACAGCATCTGGGCTGTCATGTAACCAGTCCCCATAGTAAGAAGTCCTTGTCACTGAAGTATGTTTTTTCTGTACTTCCATATAAGTAGGATTGGGTTGCAGAAGCCCAAAGAGAACTGTGGAGCACTGCCTTAGGTTACCTGCCTTGCTCTAGTTAAACTGGCATTCCTTCAGTCGAACTGACCCGTGCATAGCTGTTCAACATCTGCTCACGCACACACCTTGCAAATCCAAATTCCTTGTGGTCAGTTAACTTGCCTGATCAGATCTGCCACACTGTGATACAGGCCTGATAAAGACATGCAGAAATAGGTGGAAGAGTCCTGAGGTAGAAGAGACTATATCACTTCAGACTGCAAGTAGTGAAGTCGCATCTTGAATGTTGCCCTATTTACAACTTCTTGAAAACAGAAAATGAGAACACTGGTGGGGAAAGAGGTTTTATCCAGCTGTCTTTCCTCCCTGATGTGCTGGGCGGGGGGGGGGTTATATGGGTGGGGCTTACACCACCACCTGAAGTGATGTAGTCCCACTCTTTCCCCTCAGGACTTTGCCACCTCATTCTGCTACATGTGAAATTGCATCCTGGTAGGCTGGCAAACCTGTGTATTTATCTGCAGACCTGAGCACTGAGATATAGAGAGACTGAGCTGCAAGGATTTTTAACATTTCTTAGCAGCTTTTCCAACAGTAATACTTTATTCAAGGGGGCATACAGCCTTCTACAACTATTGTATACATTTTCAGGGTCCAGTACGAAGTGTAAAACTTGCTAGCTACTGAATCTCACAGCAAGCTGACTGATCTTGCTCCAGTTCTAGATAGACTGTCTCTTGGTTAGCGTAAACAGTGCGTCCTGAGCCTGGTTTCCAAAGTGAGCCATGAGCCTCCTTAAGGAGACACGCTAAGGAATTCCTCCAAGCTCATACTTCACATGTGCTTTGATGGATCCAAGGGGAAGGATCAGTCTGCTCCTAGCCAATCAGACACTCATGTGGTCTTCAGTTCACTGGACTGACAGCCAGAAGGGCAAACCTCAGCTTTTTGTTTATTTAGTTATTTATTTGCCTTAATGTTTCTTTTTCTGAGGCTTTGCACAGCTGTGTGTGTTTTTATCCTTTTTTTAAAATATAAGTTGCTGTGAGTCACTTTGGTGAGAAATAATAATAATAATAATAATAATAGCAGCCTCTCTTCCTCCAGTAGGGCTGCCCCGAGGCCCTAGGTGACTATGGGGAAAACCCAGGGCAAAAGAGCCACCCCCAAAAATAAAGCAGGAGTGATCGGATTCCAGTGGGTATCCACAAAGTTCTATTAGATCCCCTCAACATTCTTCACATGATCTGTGTATTTAAGCTCTTCTTTAGAGGAAAAGGCAAGTGAGGTTAACCACTGCATAGTTGTAAAAACTCTGCAACCTTGAATAGGCTTGGCATCAGTTGTGTAAGCAGCCTTGAGCTCTGGCAGGCAGTGCAGTATAAATCTAAGATACTTGGCTCAAGTTCTGTGTTGGACAAGTAGTTAACTTCCAGTTCTGGCTCTCCTTGCACTTGTAACACTGGCTTATTGGTGTTAACTTTTTCCAGGCTGAATCTTTGCCTGCAGGGGGACACCAGAGCTGGTGGAAGTGGCTAGACCCAACAGTGCTTGAGGGTGGGTGGTGGTGGGGAGAGTCTTGCCTCCTGGTATTTTTAACACTTCTTGTTCGCTTTTCAGACATTGTCAACACGGCCCGGCCTGATGAGAAGGCTATTATGACTTATGTGTCCAGCTTCTACCATGCCTTCTCTGGCGCTCAGAAGGTACCAGAAGTGGCCGAGCCTTCACCGTTAACAGCTCCTCTTCTTTCCAGCATCCTGCACTCTTCTGACTTCTCTGCAGAGGGCAGCTACTTCCAGATTATCGGGAACCCAAACCTCAGCTAGTTCAGGGCAAGGCATGCTTAGATCATCTTTAGCTCAAAATCTCTACCCTCCTTAAGATAATTGGAGAGCTTCAATTGGTGGAGTTAAAACCACTTACTTAAAGGGGCTGTCTCTGTGGTGTTTCAGGAACAGCTGCCAACCAGTGGGTATTTTCATGGACTAATCATCTGCCTTTTAAATCAGTGGATGAACCAATTAAATTTCAATATATTTGCACATTTCCAAAGCCTCACTCTAGGTGTCGTTTTGAGAAGTTGAAGGAAATGTGAGAATGTGCTTATTTAATCAAAGAACGCTGCGTTATGAGAAGAATGCAGCCTTCAACTCTTCCTCTCATTATTACAGTAACACACCTGAGCCAAAATAGCTGCTCCAGATTAACAAGTGAACTCCTGAACTCAAACTGTTTAAAACTGGGCGCCTACCAGTGGATCAGTGGCAGCTGTAGTTGATTAAAGCTGCAGTCCTAAATAAACATGCACAGGGTTGCAGGGTAAGTCAGTTAAGTCTTGCAGTCCTACATTTCAAGAGCTCTTGGGAGCAGAATAGAGAACCTTTTTGAGAGGCACCTTGAACTTTTCCAGGGCTGCCTGAACCATGGAGGAGGAGATCTATTGCTATGGAGTCCTGTCCCAGCCGAGGTTTGGGTCCCTGTCTTGCCCCACCCCTCCTCTGCTGCATGTCAGAGGGGAGCCTGGAGGATCTTGCATTGTGCCCTTGACTCTGCTTCCCTTCTTCTCTTCCCTCCTGTGCAGATATTGTAGGCACGCTCAGGCCCGATGAGAAGGCCATCATGACCTACGTCTCCTGCTTCTATCATGCTTTCTCTGGGGCTCAGAAGGTGAGCTTTGGCTGGGTGGGGCTGTTCGCTGCTGCTTTGAAAAGGTACCTTACTACTTTAAGCTGCCCCTAACATGTTCTTTAATCAACTTTCTGGAGCACTGTGTTTATACTTGTATGAAAGGGCTGTGCAAAGGCTCAACAAGGCTAGAATGTTGGGTGGTTTTGATTTTATTGTTGGTACAAAATCTGGGTGATAAGCTAGGGATGGATGAAGACCCCAGTGAGGCTCTGCTAGTTAAAACTCTTCTGGCTTCCTCTGAAAATTCTCCTGGCGAGAACCAACTTCTAGATTTGCTTCAAATGTTCACCTTAGATGAAATTCCGTGCAACTCTGGGCCTAAGTAATGCGTTATCAGGGCAGTAGAGTTTCCAGGGTGTGGCGTTGACTTTCTGAAGAGACATCAGGGAGTTAACCCAGCAAGTCTCGCTTGAAACTAATGTCTGCATCTTCCTTCTGGCTGGAAAAATAACCACACAGACTTGGCTTCAACAACTGCCCATCAGTCTCAGCCAGCATCGCTAGAGATCAGGGATGATGGGAGTTGTAGCCAAAAACACCTAGACAGCACCAGGTTAGCAAAGGCTGTTCTACAGCAGTTAACGGCAGTGGACCACGTTCATCTGAAGTGATACACAGTGTGGTGCGTGTTCCCTGATTTCTCCACCATAATCTGGAAGAACACGACTTGGGGAACTAAGTGCAAAGTCTGAGAACATTACCTTTTATTTTTAATTTTAACCAAAGCAATATTCCAGTTCTGATTGTATTTGGGCAATTCCTGGCAAAGCTTTGCCAGCTTCTGATTTTGTGAGTGGATTTGCAGGTCCAATTATTACCTGCAGTCCTGTGCTCCTTTATTAGCAGAAGCAGAGTGAATTGTACTTAAAAATGTCAACTTGCCTGCTTTGCATAATTTATGCAGATTGCAGAGGTTCATTTTTGGGTGAAGAAATCTGATAACATATTTTTCTTTTTTGTGCAGTGAGCGCACGCCCCTGTTGTAGGAAGTTCTGCTTCTCAAGCCTATCCCTTCCCCCCATCCCTTCCCCCCCCCAAGCCTGTTGGCTTCTGTCTGCAGCGTGGAACTGGAAGGTGGCAAACCTGTCTTCCAAGCCACTGTCTGCATGGGTCTCCCTGCCTCAGGTTACACAGAACTCCTGGCCTCGCACTTCATGCTCATTATGCAGCTCTCCCTAGCACATGTATCAACCCCTTTCCATCTACACTTATGGCTGTTAACATCTTTCATTCCTGTTCCCCTGGCTAGATTATTTGACTTCTCAGTTGGCATTTTACTTCTGGGAAGGTTAGCCTGTGTCCCTCCATGTCAAACTACTCCTTGCATTTCTACAAGATGCATCGTCTTGGCTCATGTTTCCGGTTACTATTATTTAATTCCCCACTTCCTTAAAGGATGGTGTACACGGTGTCCCCCCTCCAAATATTATTTGTATATATTGACTGGACTTCAGCTGTGGCTCCCCCCCTTTTTTCATCCTCTCAGCAACCAGTATTGCAAATAAAACAGCCGATATCATCATGCCGTTGTATAAATCTATGGTGCGACCGCATTTGGAATACTGTGTACAGTTCTGGTTGCCTCATCTCAAAAAGGATATTCTAGAGTTGGAAAAGGTTCAGAAGAGGGCAACCAGAATGATCAAGGGGATGGAGCGACTCCCTTACGAGGAAAGGTTGCAGCATTTGGGGCTTTTTAGTTTAGAGAAAAGGCGGGTCAGAGGAGACATGATAGAAGTGTATAAAATTATGCATGGCATTGAGAAAGTGGATAGAGAAAAGTTCTTCTCCCTCTCTCATAATACTAGAACTCGTGGACATTCAAAGAAGCTGAATGTTGGAAGATTCAGGACAGACAAAAGGAAGTACTTCTTTACTCAGCGCATAGTTGAACTATGGAATTTGCTCCCACAAGATGCAGTAATGGCCACCAGCTTGGATGGCTTTAAAAGAAGATTAGACAAATTCATGGAGGACAGGGCTATCAATGGCTACTAGCCGTGATGGCTGTGCTCTGCCACCCTAGTCAGAGGCAGCATGCTTCTGAAAACCAGTTGCCGGAGGCCTCAGGAGGGGAGAGTGTTCTTGCACTCGGGTCCTGCTTGCGGGCTTCCCCCAGGCACCTGGTTGGCCACTGTGAGAACAGGATGCTGGACTAGATGGGCCACTGGCCTGATCCAGCAGGCTCTTCTTATGTTCTTATGTTCTTAACCCTGTGATGTAGGCTAGGTTGAAAAGTGGTCTTTGGGCCCAGGTCACCCAGTAATCTTCATAGCTTAGCCTGGGTTTGAACCTGGGTTTCTGTCCTAAGACTAGCCCAAGGATGGAGATCCTGTGACCCTCCAGATGTTGCTAGACTGTAGCTGCCATCATCCCTGATGGTCAGCTGGGGCTGATGAGAACTGGAGTTCAACACGACATGTTCCCAACTTTTGCTCTAGCCACGACATTACACTGGCTTTCAATGCCCCTCCTTTTTAAAGCCCTTGCATTTCTCCTTCACCCTGCTCTGAAAAATGTGAAAGCAAAATTCTAAAACCATTTATTAATTCTAGTTCTGTTTTCTGATTGTCCCAATTTATGAGAGGGTATGAAGATCATGTTGTTTTGATCCATGAAACAGAAGAGGGAACAAAACATTGCTGTAACAAAACTATTTAAAATTGAGGGCAGAGGAATAAAATCTCTGGAGCTGAAGCTGTATAAAACTATTGATGTCGTCAGGTGAGTTTGGAGGATGTCTAGAAAGGCCCAGATCCTTTTGGTCCTTTCCAAGATGGGCCTCAGTCCCTTGTATCTGGCAAATATAATCTGGTTTTACTGGAGTTTGCTGGGAACTCCAGGCAGAATCTCGCTGCTGCATCAGGTGGCATGAAGGAGCAGGAGCAGCTTGTAGGAGACGACTGCGTTACAAGTTTTTACTGGCTGCGTCTGGCTGCCAGCAAGCCTGAAAGTTCACCTCAGCCGCTCAGCGTTGAAGGAATGCATAATGCCGGGAGGGAAATGACTTCACCCAAACACTCCAATGGATGCTTTTAAAAAGGCGGGCATTGCACTGTGTCTACGTGGGGTTTTTTTCTTGGTGTGTTTTCTTTTTCTTAGCAGCTTCTTAACATACTAGATCTGCCGCTAAGTTTAGTGGAGTGTTTTCCATTAAAAGCGCAAGTTAATTTATTGGCTCTGAACGTGTAAATCCTTTATAGACAGGAAGTGGAGCCTTTCCCTGGCCAGCAAATCTCTCTACATATTCCAGCTAGAGGGGACAGTTCCCCCCTTCCCCCCCCTCGCCTGAACTTGATTGCACCCGTGGTGCTCACAATCGGGTGCTCCCTTTGTGTGCGGGGGGGGGGGGATGGTTGGACTGTGTGAATTTCTAGCCTTGCCAGTCATTATTATTATTGTCCTTTGTGTCTGATTCCAGGCTTTGGGAGCTCAGCTGGCATCAGCTGGGATTGATTAGCTGCCTTGTAACAGCACCAGCAGCCTCTCCAGCGTGGCTCTGTGTGTGTTGCCTTCCTGGGCTCCAGGCAGCAACTGCATTGTTTGGGCAGTCTGCGTGGGAGCCTGCTGAATTAGCTGGCTTAGAGCAGAGTCTGAGCTGCGCCCCATATTTTTTACTGCTTTTAAACATCAAAAACTCCTGCGCTTTTCTAATCGGACGTTTGGGTCAAACCGGCCCTGACGAAGAAGTCATGTCGGAGAATTACTGTTTACCAGCAGCCTTCCCCCAGCCTGGTGGTGCCTTCCAGATGTTTTAGACTACAGTTCCCGTTAGTGCAGCCTTTGGGGGAAGGCTTGTTTACAGCATGGTGGGAAGAAGGTAGATCAGGGTCTGCTGGTGGAATGCAGGAAGATTTGCAGCAGGTCGTAGATCAGCAGGGGTTTCTGGCTCCCAGCTGTTTTAACAATAGCAACACCCGCAGAGAGAAAAGGATCATGTCCTCCCCCTTTCTCTCACAAAATCAGGCTCTTTGGATTCCTGATTGGTAATAACTCAGATAAAAGTTTGTACTTGCGTATGCAAGTCACACCATTGTCTCGCTGTTACGGTGCAGTACTATTTATTTATTTCATTTGATGGTCCCCTCATACTCAACAATCTCTAGGCGACTTACAACAGGTTTAAAAACATACAATAGAAAACAGATTTTAAAATGTACAATGTAACAAACTTTAAAACATGCAACCTAAAAGCGTAAATCTGAAAGGAAAGAAACTGAGACAGCATACCTCAAAGGCCAAAGGCCTGAGTGAAAAGGAAGATCTTTGCCTGGTGCCTAAAGATGAACAAAGAAGGTGCCAGGCATGCCTCCCTTGGGAGAGCATTCCACAGCGGGGGCCACCACCTATTCTGTTGACACCTCCTGAGCCTCCTGTGCAGGTGGCACATGAAGAAGGGCCTCTGATGACGAGCGCAGGGTCCAGGGTGCTTGATACAGGGAGAGGTGGTCTTTGTGGTATTGAGGTCCTGAGGCTTTGTAGGTCAAAATCAGCACTTTGCATTGAGCCCAGAAACTAATCGGCAGCCGTGCGCTCTAGGCCATTGGGCAATGCCTTCTGAGCCACCATTTATATCTTGCTGCAGCTGGTGGACATCAGGGTTCTGTTTTTTTAAAAAAAAAAACACAAAGTAGATCATTTCCAAGTGTAAAGTTTGCCCATACCTTGCTTGCAGTACACAGGTACAGCTGGGTGATCTGTGCTGACCTCCTGTGTTTAATCCCTGAAGGACAGCATTCCCCAATCTGGTGCCCTTCTGGTATTACTGGGCTACAGCTCCCATCATGCGTGACAATTTACCTTGCAGGCTGGAGGTGATGGGAGCTATTTCAGTGGGTCTACTCTGAGTAGGACTTACTTGAATGAAACCCTCAATGGTTAAACGCCGCCTTTTAGCTGCTGCACTAATATAAAAGACCTCTTGCGTGGTTAAATATGGAGGATTTTTCCCACAACTGGAGTCATTTGAATCCCCAGTACCTCGGGCATGTCGTGTTTCATCTTCCTCCATTTACTTTGACTGGAGTCTCAGTGACCCATTGCGATTTGAGTAAAAACCCTCCTTTAAAAAAACGACACAGAGGGCTTGGGGAAAGGTGTCGCATGCCACAGAACAATCAATCTCTTTCTTGTAAGAGACTGCAAAGAGTGTAAAGGGATGCAGGTTAAGGGGACAGAGTTTGTTTCTAAATACCGCATTTGGGGGGGGGTGTCACACAGGACGGCTAAGACTTTTGTGTCCTGCCCTTTTGTCCCCCAAGATGTTTATGTAAAACAGGCTGAATATAGTTAAAAGTAAAATGAGCCAAACGCTAAAGCTGATCAAACTACATTGTATTAGGCCCAGCTCCTGTGCAGCCCAGAGGATGGTAGCAAGTGCAGGCTTCCTTGTGGTTCAGAATCATTGAGCAGGCATGACCTGGAGCCTTTTCTAGAGGTCTTCTGCTCCAGCCAGTTGATGCGAGGAGGCCTCCTTGGTTGGTCTCTGGTCCTTTTGTGACCAGAGATTTGAGACACAGGCTGATTCTTTTCTCTCCCTGGCCCCCTTGTCATGCCTTGGGTCACTAGTTCCAAGACCCTCTTTCGGAATTAAAAATGCCCCAGCCAGCCTCCTAAAGGCTTTGTCGAGAACCGGCCTGCCAAACCTCTGCAGGCAAGGGGGCTGCCACTGAGAAGGCTATGCCCCATATAGCCCCCACCCTCCTGGCTTCTGCAGGCTGCGGCACTTGGATTGGGGCCTTCTCAAATGAACTACAACATTTAAGGGAGTCTCACAAACAAGCCTTTCCCTTTGATTAGCTTTACATTTGTTGAGGAAGGTCAGCCCACAAGTTAGTGCCTTTGAGCATGTCCAGAGTACCCATCCTTCACCTCTTGATGCATAAAAGAACATGATTTGGCATACTTGAGATTCCCAGTACTTCTGGGCTCAGCATAAGCTAAGAATAAACTCCAAAAGAGAAATCTAAAAATCTACAGCATTGTGAAACCCATCCCTAGCTTTGCTACCCAATCACACTCCAACCCCCAAATTTAATAAACACACACAGTCTCTCTCTCTCAATTAAGAGATGCATAAACTGCCTTCCAGTTTGCCCTCACAAGGCAGTGTACAGAACAATTAATGACACATTAAAGAACCATCAGATTAAAATTCACATAGCACTCCTTAAAACCGGGAGGTGGGAACGTGGGGGGGGGGCTCCAGATGTTGTTGGGGACTCCCATCAGCCCCCGCATGGCACAATTGGAATTGTCATCTGGGAGACCCATAGGCTCCTCACCCCGTCTTGAAATGAGCAGTCAGAACATCGCTACGCAACAATGAATGAAAAGCAAGTTGAGATGAAAATTCCTTAAGAGTTAACTTTAAAACCCAGAGTGATAGGGCCATCCTTTCTGGGGCAGGAGGCACTCCACAAATGCAGGGCTTACCCCCAGTGCAGAGTTACAGTTGCCCCCCCACCCTCCCCAATACTCTTGTGTCATCGAAAGGTGACTTGTTCTCAAGCTTGACTCTTACTCCTCCTCAATCATTGCCCAACATCAGCCTTCTAAATACCAAGTCTCTTAGTAAGGAGGTCCCATAATGTGTGGCTTATCCCTTTTTTTTCTCCTAGTAGAACAAGACTATATTATTTTTTTATTTTGACTATCCTATTCTGTTGGCAACTCATTTCTTCCATGGCTCTTTCCTTCTCCCCGTCCTTCTATAGACCCTCTTCACCCTTTCTGTTGATGTCTGGCTTCCATCTCCTTCCCTTGGACTCTCTCTGCTCCTTGCAAGGTACTTGATCTCTTGACTTTTCCCATCCCATTGGCTTCTGTGTAGTTATTTCCCCTCCTGCTTTCAAATAATCCAGGGCACTCTGCCTTCTGGAGGGGGCCCTTCCGCTCTGGCGCAGTGTGAAAACCTCTCCTACTGCAGCAGGCTTTGTGTGTGTGTGTGTGTGTTTAAACTGGTGTTGTTTTTTTGATTTACCACTGCTATAATGCTGCTCCTTAAACCTATCTTTTTGTAACTGTCATTATCTCTGTTTTACTTGACTGAGTTTTTTAGTTTTATGCATGTCACTCTTGAGTGGTCTGTGAGCAGGAAAGCAGAATGCAAAACAACCAACATTTGATAATGATAGACTGGCTTCTGCTATTAGGAAACCAAAAAGTGATTGAAACACAATACAAATGAAATAGCGACATGACGATTGGGGAGCTTAGCTAACAAAAACAAGCCACTGAGAATCTGTGGAGTACTACGCAAAGAAATGACAGAAGGAAGCTCTTCTTCTCTTGTCAAGTTTTTTCTATTGCATTTCAACAGGCTATAATAGTAAATGCAAACACAAGAGCTAGATCTAAACCTTTTCAACGAATACCAAATTGTGCCTATATTGGCTTATTAAGGCAAAGTATGCACAGCCATTGTACCCATGCAGTCTGCACTCGCATCACTCCCCCCCCCCCCGTACACTGCAATTCAACACTTCCTGAATTAATCTAGCCATAGTTTCCCATTAGGTCAGAACCGTGAAACGATGGTTATCAGGATAGGAACAAGGCAGGATGTGAAACCAAGTTCATAACATCCCAGGCGTGTTCCAATCCTGGTAACCATCATTTCCTGGTTTGGACTTAACGGAAAAGTATAACTTAACCCAGGAAGTATCTAATTGCAATGCGCAGTGAATGGAGGACAGACGGGTATAAGGCTTGTGCATAGCTTGGCTTAGCAAGACGAGTAATGTACATCCAAACAGCCAGAGTCACCTGCAGAGTATGAAATGCAGCACAAGAGCTCAAAGGGAGCTCAAAGGGAGGTTGGCTGGGGAACCCATTTCACAGGAACTTTAATCGTGCACAAAAGTACAGAAGCTTGACAGACCTGTAAACCTCGAGCCCACCTTGTAGCTGTCCCAGCCTGCACCGGTACCTTTAGGCCTATACGTAGGGCAGACGGGAGCACTAGCTGCCTTCACCCTAAATAAGATGTTCTTTCCAGGATTGGGATGTTGGGATTATGGAAGGGGGCGAGGCCTGCGCAGCCTCCAGATGATGCTTGGGTAAGCCACAAGAGTTATAAATAAATAAAATTTTATTTCTGAGTCGCCTGTCTGGCCAAAAAACGGCCACTCTAGGCGACGAGTTGATTTAAACTTGTTGGCTTTTCTTCAAAACCATACTCTCTCTGCCTGTTGCTGGACTTGGTGGGTCCTGTAGGCTATTCTGTCACCATCTTTCCATGCTGTGTCTTTACTTCAGGCAGTTCTGTTTTTATTTATTTATTTATTTATTTATTTTTGGCTGCTTGTCTCTTGTACCACCATTTCCCTCCCTGTTGGTTCCCCCCCCTCCCCTCTTTAGGCTGAGACGGCTGCAAACAGGATATGCAAAGTGTTGGCAGTGAACCAGGAGAACGAGCACCTGATGGAAGACTATGAGAAGCTGGCTTCTGATGTGAGTCTTGGCTGTCCCTTCCCTCTCCCCTGCATGTGGCTGAAGGGGGGCCTCCACTGGGCAGGCACTGGGGCTACTGCTCCTCTTGAAAGATTGCCATATCTGACGGAGGAGCGGTTTCATGCAACAGGCTGTCAGTGGACCACCCTAGATGTAGCTATTGCTGAGAAAATGGGACATAGGCTGCAGGATCACGTGGTCACTCTCCTCCCAGAAGTGAATTCCAACGCGCATATGCACAAGCATTGATATGTTCAGACAGGGAGGTTGGGCTAGTTGTCAAACCTCAGTGGCAAAGGAGTCTGGTGGGCCTTATCCAGTGTCTGTGGATGGCTCCATGTCAGTGGAGGGTGGTGGAATCTGCTCCGGGTTTCAAGCAGTTCCTTGGAAGTTCAGACTAAAACCCGGAGTGGATTGCATAGACATAGAGCTGCCACCGACTTTATCAACAACTAGCAAAGGTGCCTACATGCCCCTTAACTGTGACTCAAGCTGGAGTTAGGGGAGACTTTGCCAGGGGTGGAACATGCAACTCTGGGGCAGACTCTTGATCTCTTCCTCCTGTTGTTAACCCCGTATCTCCCTCCCCACCTACAATCCTCAGCTGCTGGAGTGGATTCAACGCACTATTCCCTGGCTGGAGAACCGTGTTCCACAGAAGACCATACAAGAAATGCAGCAGAAGTTGGAGGATTTTCGTGACTACCGGAGGGTCCATAAACCCCCCAAGGTGCAGGAGAAGTGTCAGCTGGAGATCAACTTCAACACCTTGCAGACCAAGCTGCGGCTAAGCAACCGGCCGGCCTTCATGCCCTCCGAGGGAAAAATGGTCTCGGTGAGTGTGCCTGACTGGCCATCTTACAAAGGAGAAGGGAACACCTCCGGGAACTGCAGATCAAAGCTCCAGTTTGTACTAGGTGGGTGTTCTTCCCTGTCACCAGAGGCAGGATGGACGTGACTATCGGCCAATGAAACAATCGGAGACAGCTTCAAAGAAAAGGGGTGTGAGTCAAGAAGTTGGCTTCAAATCTCACTTCTGCTACAAACTTGCTATAGGGCCTTAGGCAAGCCAAAATCTCCTGCTGTTCTTCCCCCCCCCCAGCTGCAGTCTGCAATATGGGAATACTGGCCTATCTTACAGGGCTGTGGTTAAGGTTACTGAGACATGCAGCATGGATAGTGTTGTTGGATCTGAATCTAAGAGAGATACAGTGGCATACATCAAGAGTGTGGAACCTTTGGCCCCTCCAGATGGTGCTGAATTACAACCCCCATAACTCCCAGCAAGCATGGCCAGTGGCCAGGAATGATGGGAGTTGTAGTTCAGCAACACCTGAGAGGCCAAAGGTTCCCCACACCTGGCAGACATAGTCAAATTCTTCTCATCCCCCTAGAGGCCTGGTGTCTCTCAGCCTTTCTCAGCCTGGTGACCTCCATCAGCCTCAGCCCCAGCCAGCGGGAAGGAAGAGTCTAAAACAGCTGGAGGGCACCTGGTTGGAGACTGCTGCTTCAGAGGATGTAGGGTGGACTGCAGGTAGCTGCTTAAAGCCCCTCTCTCCGCGTGTGCAAGGGGAGGTGGAAGCTTGGTGCACCCCTGATATGACAGGTTAACCGGGGCAATATGCAGGCTGCATGGATGACTTCAAATTGGCTGCTAAGAATCTTCTGTGGCTTCCCTTTCCCACCCCACAGCTGGTATAGCACAGTGGGGAGGAGAGCCTGGCTGGGAGTCCAGAGTCTGCGAGTTCAAATCCCCGCTCGTATCTCCTGGGGGTCAAGGGTCATTTAAAGATCACCCCCACAGTGAGTGGCTCAGGGGTTACGTGCCCTGCCACCTGTGCAGCCGTGGGCAAGCTGCATAGTCCCAAGGAGCCCAGTTGCCCCCCAGCTGGCAGTTGTGGACAAGGAAGGGGCTGGCTCGTGCAGCTGGGGCAAGCTGAGCAGGCTCTAGCCAGCTGGGGAGGACTAGCCTCAGAGGGAGGCAATGGTAAACCCCCTCTGGATACTGCTTACCATGAAATCCCTATTCATAGGATTGCCATAAGTCACGATTGACTTGAAGGCAGTCCGTTTCCACTTTTTCCCACCCCACCCCCCAAGAGTTTCCTAGTCAATCACATACCTAATGGGTGTATAATCAAGGCGATTAGAACAATTTCAAAAAACCATTAGAAGCTGTTACTGAAATTTTCCAAAATGTCTTTGTCTTTCTTTGTTCCGCTTTGTTTGTTTATGGCCGTAGGGTGTGTTCTTTTAACAATGGATTACATCTATATCCCAGCCTTCCTCCCAAAGGAAGCCCAGGACAGCAAGCAAATGATAAATCACTAAAAACATTATTTATTTATTTAAGACATTCATATACCACTTTTCAGGTGGACCTCACAAAGCAGTTTACATAAGTTTATTACGATGACAAGCAGTGATTTTTTTAAAAGTTACAATAAAATGGAAAAGATAGCTTGTTTAAGAAGAATCTGCTACTGCTTCTTCTCCTCTCACCTCGGGTCAAGATGGTTCTACTGCAGATGCCCCTGTGGTGACAGTTGGAGGAAACTGTTACTGTTATGTTCAGTAACATCTTTTTTTTCTCGTTAAAGTAGACGTTTGCAACCAATTTGGGGGGCGCCCGAGGTGAGACATAGGATAAAAACGCAGAAGCGTTATGATGCACCTGGGGCTTTTGCTGAAACCTTCCCCCCTTCCCCTTCCGAATTTTCCCAGGATATCAATAATGGCTGGCAGCACTTGGAGCAGGCAGAGAAAGGGTATGAAGAGTGGCTGCTGAATGAGATCCGGAGGCTGGAAAGGTTGGACCACTTGGCTGAGAAGTTCAGGCAGAAGGCGTCAATCCATGAATCCTGGACCGAAGGTGAGCCTAAGAACATAGGAAGCCGCCTTATGCCAAGTGAGACTATTGGCCCAACTAGCTCAGTATTGCCTACACTGACTGGCAGAGGCGCACCAGGGTTCCAAGCAGAGTTCTCTGCCAGCCCCAGGCGCTGCTGAGGATTGAACTTGGGACCTTCCGCATGCGAAGCAGATGCTCACTGATCCCCTTGGTGAACTTCTGAAGTTGTCATCGCCCCCGACCCAAATTCTTAGGAATGTAAATGAAATAAAGCCAAGAAATATCAGTATATAAGCAACATTTATTAATCGTCAGTCACCATTAATAGGAATCATCACATGTAAAAAAATAAGGAAGTAAAACAAGCGAAAAGAATAATTCCATACTTGTTATCGTCTGTAATGAGATGGATGGGCCCATTGGATTTTTACTGTTGTATCGTGGAGTCATCTTCTTATACAGAGGCTCCTCATTGGCAAGGGAGCTGAACCCCATACATGCCCTTTATTTCTGAGGCTCATAGCTCTAAGTGTTCGCATTATACCTCACACTTCTTTTCTACCCCTAGGCCCTTTTCAGCCCCCTTTCGACCCCCAGGTCTTTACTCACCCCCTGCATAGTCCCACTGACACCAAGGGTCAGTACTGACCACTTTTGGGAAACCCAAAACTAGCAGAGATGCTCCAGGATTCCAAGCAGGGTTCTCTCCCACCCCCACCCGGAGGTGTCGGGACTCGAATCTGGGACCTTCTGCGTGCAAAGCAGGTGCTCTGTCGTTGAGCTGTGATCCTTCCTGAGTCAATGGGACGCACACCAAGCTGCCTTCTCCTGGCCATTGGTCCAGCTTACCTAGTATCATCTGCTCTGACTAGCAGCGGTCAGTCTTTCACACCCTTCCTATCCAGGATCCCTTTTAACTGTAGATGCCAGGAACTGGACCTTGGACCTTCCATGTGCAAAAGCATGTGCTGTACCGCTGATCTGCAGCTCCTCCACAGTAGTGCCAGGATGATCCGGTCTTTGGGAGGAGGGAGGGAAATTGATTAAGTCTAAGAGATTCTATTGGAGGAGGGTGACAGTTGCTAAGGTCTATAGGAAGCTGCCTTATTGGGCCGTCTAGCTCAGCATTGTCTATGGTCTCTACTGACTGTCAGTGGCTGTCCCAGGATTTCAGGCAGGGGATGTTCCCAGCACTACCAGGGGATGCCAGGGGTTCAGCCTTTTATTTATTACAGGGTTCTTAACCTGTAGGCCATGGTCCCCTAGGGGGGTCCGTGGATGGGCTTGGGGGAGTCCATGAACTGGACGCACACACAAAAATCCATTTCCAATGTAATGCATTTTTTAAAATTTATTTCTGAGAGCCCATAGCTTTCATCAAATTCTTAAAAGGGGTCTATGACCCCAAAAAGATTACGAACCACTGATATATTGCATTTATTAGTCACTTTTTCATAAAAAAGTGACCCAAAGTGTCTTACAAAGTGACAATAGGTGCTCTACCACTGAACTAAGTCTCCTCCACAAAGTTTTAGCAGGATAATTTTGTCGTTTTGCTTGCTGCCTCTTCTGACTCTTGCAGGAGCAGTAAAGCTACAGCTGCTGCCTTCGACCTATGGCTGCGCATGGCTCAGGGTAGACATTGCTGGGCTAGACAGATCCCGGGCAGTGCTATGGTGCCCCCTGCTTTAACAATAAATAAATAAATAAATCCAAATTCTACACCAAGAAAAGCTGAGTCCTGCAGCCTGTATAAATTATGCAAACTTCATAAAATATCAGCCACTGGCAGGAGCCGGGTAAGTGATGCAAACCCAGGAGTGGTGCTCATCACATGGTAAAAATTTTTCTGGACTACACCACTTCAGGCTGCAGGTATGTGGTGGTGGGGAGACTGTGTCAAAGAATGCTGCTGTGCATCAAACTGCCTGCACTGAGGGGGGGGGGAACCCAGCAGGTTAGAAAGAGAATCCCAGCCTTATTCCTCAAATGCTAGTTTTCTAAGCGTGGGTTTTTGTTTTAATTTTAGTCATGCAGCCCCCCACTTGCTGTATGAAGTGGTTAAGTCCAGGACCAGTTTTAATTGCATAACAGTCTGGAGCCTGTTACACAGGAGTTAAGCCTTCTTGTCCAGCCTGGATCTTCTCTAGTGTGCAGTATTATCTCTAGTTATGATGGCTATCTCATGCTTTCAGTATGCCTCTGAATACCAGTTGCTGGGGAATATGAATGGGGAGTTCTGTGGTGCTCATTCCTACTTGTGGGCTTCCTAGAGAGGCATCTGCGTGGCCACTGCAGGGAAGGGATAGGAGAGCCTCTGGTCCCATTCAGCGGGGCTTTTCTCACATTCTTAAAGGCACGGAGTGAACCGTTGAGGGGGTATCAGGCTGCCTTGCCTGCATTCTGGTGAGGTTCCCTGATGGGGAGGGCTGCTGGTGGCTGTGTGCTTTTGGAGGTGGCACAGATGTGCCTCCCCTTTCACAGCGGGGAGGCGGGCTTCTCCAGGGGCTCTCCTGTCTTGTTAAACGTCTCACTCTGGCCTCTTCTGCTCTCACCGTTGTTCAAACCAGATGGCGAGGCGCGAGGGCCAAACCTTCCAACATGGCAGCTGTGTGTCTTGTTCCGTAGAAAAATACCATAATCCCCCCTTCTGGAAGGAATGTACTGGAAGGAATGTTGTTCTCATAGAGAGGGTTGGAGAAAAAACATTTGCGCAGAGGGTGGGGAGGAAATGCAACTTGACTTGTCTAGCACAGGGTTTCCCCTAGCACTCCAAGGGCCCAGGATGCATCTGTTCTCCCAGGCTCAGCTGCAGCCCCTCCAAGGCAGAAGGAAGCTGCAGTTCAGCCTTGGAAGACCAGCTTAAAGCAGGTGGCTGACTTGCTCACCCCTCTGTGTGTGGCCTGGTTATTTAGATTGAAAATAAAATTGGTTGGCCGTTGGGCAGCAGACCAGGAGCTCCTTCTCACCTGATGCTCGTTCAGCCGAAGGAACCTCTTACCATGGGATGGGATGGCCACTAGCAGAGGTGGTGTATGTGTGTGTTTTAAACAAGTGTCAATTCATGGAGGACAAATCTTTCTGTGGTTATTCATCTTATTTTGTGTGTGTATTGAGAAGCCAATATCTTGATGTGGAGAGAGGGGGAAAGGAGTGGCAGGGGACATTTGGCTAACCACTGCTGGGGACAGACTGCTGGGTTAGGCAAACCTTGAATTGGATCCAACATGACATATCCTATCATATTTTTTATGCCTTCAGGGAGTTCAGTACGAAAGGTTGGGGTATATGCAGAGCTGTGCATACGCTGATATTTCCCCACAAGTATACCGTGCCTGCCTTGAACCATAAGGTCATCAGCAGAGGCCCTGCTCTCCAGCCTGTCATTACGTGAGGCCTGGTGGCTAAGTCCGAGGGACAGGGCCTTTTCAGTGGTGGCTCCAAAATGGTAGACTACTCCTTTGCAGAGAGTCCCTCTCTCCTTGCTTTTAGAAGAGGTTTGAAGGCCTGTTTATTCAGGCGCTGTTTTTCACATGAGGCTCGTTTCTTGTGTCTTAATGTTACCTATTTAAATTATGCATCCATGTGTGTTACTGCTCACTTGATTCTCCTGTGGCACCTGGATTGCCCCAGCGTGGTGCAGAAAAGCAGGGTGTCTGTTAAACAAAGGCAGAGAGAAAGCCACAGAACTGAAATTTGAGGAGTGTGGTTTCCTAACAATCTTAGTTTTCATCTGGGGAGGGGGCCCCTGCTGACTCAGGGCAGGGGGAGGGCTGAGTAATATTCCCCACAGATGGGGGTAGGACTGTGGGGCGTCTTGCCACTCCCCTTGAGAATAAGCGGCACAGAACCATTTTAAAGTGGATTATATTATGCAGAGGGTGGAAGAAATTGGTTTAATTTTGCAAAGTTTATTCCACTCGTAGAATTCATCTAGTTAAATGCAGATTGCACATGCTGTAGGTTTGGGTGCTGTTATGGGCTGTGTTCAAAAATAGGAATATAGGGTGTTATTCAGTGCTAGTCCTACACAGGATAGACCCATTGAAGTTAGCAGACATGGCTAACTTAGGTTCATTTATTTCAACTGCTCTACTCTGAGTAGGTCTTAGTTGAACACAACTCATAGGCAGTTTCCTTCTTCCAGGTCATCTAGGCTAGTATGGTTGGCTCCAGCTGTCAGCAGCTGTCTATGGTCTCAGGCAGGGAAAAGTCTTTCCTATCATTTTGCTGTCTGACCCTTTTAACTAGCGATGCTGGGGACTGAACCCAGGACCTTCTGCGTGCAGGACAGGTGCTCTTCCACTGAGCTATGATCACTGCCTTCCCCTTAAAGTTTTGGGTTCAAACAATCTGGAGCAGGATTTCCCACTTTTGAGTTGATTGACTCCTTTATAAAGTTGTCACTGACCCCAGCCCAAATTCTTAGGAATGTAAATGAAATAACGTAAAGAAATAAAGTTAATATATAATCAACATTTATTATCAATCGCTATTACTGGAAATCATAAAAAGTAAAAAAAGAAGACGTTAAATACAGAGGCGTTCTTCATTGACAAAGGTGGTGCACTCTGTACATGCCCATGCCCTTTATTTTGGAGGCTCATCGTTCCTAATTTAATTTTTTCACATTTTATCTCATATACTTCTTTTTCACCCCTAGGCCCTTTTAACCCCCATTTCAGCCTCTAGATCTTTATTCACCCCCTGCCTAGTCCCGCTGACCCCAAGGAGTTGATATCAACCACTTTGGGAAACCCTGATCTAGATCCTGTGCCAAGAAAAGCTCTGTTCTGTGGCCTTTTAAAAAATTAAGCTAATTGGTAAACATTTCCCCTGGTTTGTTGTCTTTTTTTGGGGGGGGGTTGCATATTTTATTTGGCTTCGCTAATCATGGAGAAGAGCAACAAGCTATGTTGTACAACTAAAATACTCCCTCCCTGAACCGCTAACCTCTTACTCAAAGACCCTTTGGGACTTCTGACCAGGCATTGCCTACTCACTTTTCAGATATTGCTTGACATCCGTAAAGGCTAGAAACCTTTTTAGAAATGAAAACTGAGATTCTGAAGAAGCAGAAGAGTGTGTGTGTGTGTGTGCATGCGTGCGCGCACGCACACAAACCTCCAAGGAGCCCAAGGCAGTGCACATGGTCCTCCCCTGCATTTTAACCTCACAACAACCCTGGAGGTAGGTTAGGCCAACAGTTGGTGACTGGCCTAAGATCACCCAGTGAGCTCCATGGCTGAGCTGGGATTTGAACCAGGATCTTCCTAGTCCAGTACTCTCTAACCACTGTACCACTCTGGCTCCCAA
Organism: Rhineura floridana; assembly: GCF_030035675.1. Lineage (NCBI taxonomy): Eukaryota > Metazoa > Chordata > Lepidosauria > Squamata > Rhineuridae > Rhineura > Rhineura floridana. The sequence goes on from NC_084494.1 coordinate 34,543,473, forward strand.
CTCTGTAACCCAGTACTTTTTTCCCCTTGCAGAATGTTGTCATACTCACCAACCCCTCGGGTGTAGCTTGAGGGACCTGGGCTCAGTTGGCTGAAAGTGACCTGTGCATTTAGGAAGATCCCCAGTTCGGTCTGTGGCCTCTCCAGTTAAAAAGGCTCCAGTAACAAGTAATGGGAAAGAGAGACACAGACTCAAGCTCAAGATCCTGGTAAGCCACCGCTGACCCGACTGAACCATGTTGGGCTGGGTGGACCAATGGTCTGACTCACCTTCACATGCAGAGTGCTTCAGTGCCAGCCTGATTGTGGCGATAGTTGTCCGCCAACTGGCTCACCCTTCTAATCCCTTTTTTAAAGAAGAAGCAACTACATCTCTCTCTCCAAACGCTGCAACCTGCAAGTCCAGCAGCAAACTGTCAAGGAGTCTGTCTGGGTTTTTTTTGCCTACTCCACTTCTCTGCAGTGGTGACTGTTGCGGCTGGTGGTGCTGGCTCAGGATGGGTGTTTTCAAGTTGTTTACTGCCTTTAGTCCTGGCTGGAACCCATTTGTCACCACCCCTATTCTTAGCAGAACCTGGGGAAAGTGTTATCAACATCCCTGCAGCTTCCTGTTGGGCCTGGTCAGATACATGGCAAATTCCTTTGTCTGCAGCAAAGGGGAGCACCCCCACCATCCAGGCTGCTGTCCTCGTCTGTCTCCTCTCCCCCCCCCCGGCTTCATCCATCAAAGTGGGCAGACAGTTGTTATAGGAGGCATAGTCACCCCCAGGGAGGTGAGAGGGAGGGAGCTCATTTGGTGCTAGAGACGCTCTCTTCTAAGATCCTGCCTGGACTGTGGACAAAGCAGGAAGGTAGCCAAGCTTCCTGTTTAAATGTTCCTCGGCCACTGAGGCTGTTCTAGCTGTGTTTGGTTCTTTTTACACTTGAATCCCAGTTCTAGAGGACAAGTTCAGAAAACCTGGCCTGGTTGCAGTTTACAACAGACCCTAAATAATTAGGATTCCAAACTTTACTTTTAAAAAAGAAATCAGGCTTTTAAGCCACATGACTGGTTGGGAATCTTGCAAAAAACCTTTCAGAAGCCAAAAGAGAGCTTTGCAATCTGTGTTCAGGAGGACAGCTCAGCCCTCTCGCCCTCCTACAGTCCCCCAACCCCTTTGGCAGTTTCACACACAGAAACGTCACTGCCACCAGACTCATTCCACTTGGTGCGAAGCAGAAGTGCAAGCAAGGCTGTGCTTTTAAAAAGAACAGATTTATTGATGCACAGAACCTGTGTAATTGAAGCAAATGTGTTATTTTGTGTGATTCTTCTGATGCGAGTAAGGGAGCACTGTGCCAGGCTTTGAAGCTCCATTATTGTACAATTACAAATCCCTAAAATGCCAGGAAAGAGCGAAACCTGAGTGTGCCATTTCGGTATCCTTAGAAATTGACTTGCCCTAGCCCTCAAGTGATGGTTTGTTGATATCTTTGGAGCTGCTGAAGGTGGTGGTGAAAAGGATGTGCCCCTGTTCTGATCCTCATCTTGTCATGGAAAGCAGCCTGTACGATTGGACAGTAAGGATCCTTTCCTGTGAATCAGGCTTTTATTGCTGTGCAGAATTTGTACATAGGACTAACCAAAGGGAGCAGCTCAATTCGCTGTTGCGCATGGGTATCTCCAGTAAAGGTGGAGCAGCACTTGCAACAGCAAGGCAATCTGGTCTAGGGCAGTGGCATGCTTTGTGCCTGGGCTGTTACTGCTGTGGAAAGGGGGCTGCTTCTTCCTAGATAGTCAGGCAGCCTGTGGCCAGGAGCGCTTCTTCACACTTCAGCTTGGTGTGCTGGCTGTATCTCTCTCCGGATCAAGCAATTATAAATTTATCTTCCCCCTCCCGAGTACCCCAACCACCCTGGGCCTCAGTGGATGGCACCCATACCTCTTGGACCCCCTCACTGTAACTTCTGGCAATGACCTTGCTCTTCCCCCCAAAGGTGGCCAGTTTTTCAAGGCACAAAGACTACTGGCTCCTCGTTGGCACTTCCAAAACAGACTCGGAGGCTGCTTCAGGACCTTGGGGGCAACGGCGTCCCTGAAATTGCTCCGTGCGCCTCCCATCAGTCCCTCAAAGAGGGTCCCAGACACAGGAAGTAGACTCTGGGCTTCCTCTGGTTACACAGGAAATAAGAGAACTGCCTGCAGTTGAGATTCCTGAGCTTGGAGCTCTGTCCTTGGGCTCCGGATTCCTTCTGGTTTATCCTCTGGTTGGGATGCCATTGCCACCACCTCCATCTCTACCCCCAGCCCCAGAACCAAATCCCTTTCCCAGCTTCAGTTTGGGGCCAAGGCAAGCCACATTTGCTAGCACCATGGCACTAGCTGGAGCTTTCTGCACTAATTCAAAAGCTATTTGAGTTGGGAGCAGAAAAACTGCTTGAGTTTTGAAAAATGCTCTTCTGTTCCAATCAGCTGTTCCGTGGGACACGCTCAGCTTGGAAATTTCTTCCTTGGCTGCCAGCCAGGCAGAGTTCCAGACAATCTGGGAGCTGCGAACTGTGGAGGGGAGAGAGAGTGGCCAGCTCTCTGTGCTAACTGAATGCTAGTAGCCTAGGCAGAGGGACTTAGCTTTGGAACAGAGATCTCCCCTGCCCTCTTTTTTTTATTTAAAAAAAACCCCCACAACTTGTGTGCTACATGAAGGGCTTCAAAAAACCGAGTGAGAGTGCTTGCACCATCATATGCCCCATGAGGTGTGGAGACCTGACCCTCTGCAACACCAGCCTGCCAATAAGTGAGCAGTGATGTCATCCCAAGGCAAGGATTATCTTGGGATTCCCCGTGCTGGCCTCTGCTGCTGCTGTGACAGGTGTAGGGGAATCCCTGACGCATCAGCGTGGTCCAGAAAGCATGCCCCTCCACCACCACCCCGAGCTGTGACCAACAAGGCAAAGGGGACAGCCACATGCAGTGTTAATAATGAGCAAAGCTGCAGTGGCAAGGAGGGTGGGTGGCCTGCACGTTGTTTTGGGAGCTGATGGAGGAAAATATGCCTGCATCTTCTTTTGCTTGGAAGCCAGCCTGCAATTTTAATCTGGGTGGGGAAAAGCCACGCTGTATTCCAGGGACGGCAAATGTTTGGGAAACCCTGGATGAGGCTGACAGACAGCGTGACAGGCGGTTGGGAAGGGCTGTTGCTCCATAACAGAGCGTCTGCCTTGCATGCAGAAGGGCCCAGTTCCACCGCCTGCTTCTCCAGGTAGGGCTGGGGAAGAATCCGTGCCTGAAATCCTGGAGAGCTTCTGCCAAATAGTGAGCTGGGTGGACCGATCGTCCTGACTCAGTTTAAGGCAGCTTCCAGTGTTGTGATGATGCTGGTTGTTTCCACTCTTTGCCATGCTGGCTGAAATGCTCACGGTACAGAGAGAAGTGCAGGGGGTGATGCTATTAGAACAGCCTCCCCACCTCCCTCGCCCGGCTCCCTCCAGCTCTTTTGGACTACAACTTTAGCCCGAAAGAGCTGGAGGGAACCAGGCTTGAGGAGGGGAGGGGGCATTGAGGAAAGCCCTTCCCTGGGGTTCTCGGTGTCCTCGCCTGTGGCAAGCAGCCTCTCCTCTGCTTCAGATCCCAAATGGATCTGTGAGAACAAGCTATGTGGATCTGTCTTTCGAGTCAGACTCGAGCCAGTTGGAGGAACTGCGTGTTCTAACATGGGCTCTGCACTGCAAGGGGCATTGTCCTGTGCCATCGTTCTTTGCCACTCGCTCACGGCTCCAGCTGCTGATTGTTACAGTGGCAGAAGCAAAGGCTCATTCTCCCGCCCCCCAAAAAAATCCAGAAGCCCCACAGGGCCGCTGCCAGTCAGTGTAGACAATACTGTAAACTAGGACCAATGGTCCGACTCATTATAAAGCAGCTTTCTGTGTGCTGGTGTTCCAAGGCCCTCCCACTCACCTAACCGGTAAGGAGCAAAGCTCCACAACCGCTGTAGCTGCCCCCTGGCCTGCCAGGCCTGCTGCACAGCCTGGTCTTCCTGGGAAAATTGGGGGCGATCTTCCCATCTGCGTTTGAGGAGAGCGAGGGAGCGAGATGAGATTGATCCTGGCCAAGGAGATGTTGCAGGAAGCTTGGTGCAGCGAGTTGTTGTAAAATGGGGCATGGAAACGGGGCTAGGTAAGGCTGCAGAACGATAAACTGCCCCTCTTGTGGAGTGACTCATATGCACATAATGGCTAGAGTAGAAAAGGCCGGGCTCCTTCTGGGAGGAAGGGTGGGATATAGATTAAATAAATAAAGGCTGGGTGTGTCTTTGCTTCCAGCCAAGCTAAGTGGCACACTCTGATGCAAGGGCTGTGAAATATCCTGGGGGACAGGCCTGCTTCTGAAGTTCCAGTGGCAATATATATTATTAAACTGCTGTATCGTGTATTTCAAGCACACATAAGAATCTGTCTGACACCGAGTCAGACCGTTGGCCCATCTAGGTTAGTATTATCTACTCCAGTTGCACGGAACCTGTAGCTCAGCAGCCTCCGGAGGGCCACAGCTCCCATCAGCCCCAGCAAGCGTGGCCATTGGCCAGGAATGCTGGGAGTTGTAGTTCAGCAATCTCTGGAGGGCCAAAGGGTTCCGCATGCCTGCTGTATGCTGACCAGCAGCAGCTCTCCAGGGTTTCCGGCAGGGGACACTCCTAGCCCTACCCCGACACCTTCTGAATGCAAAATAGGTCCTCTGCCACTGAGCTGCAGCCTCTCTCCAAAGAGTCACTTCATGTTATCTTGATGAACATAACCCTGTATGGTAGGCCGTTGGATTATCCTTGCATGACAGATGGGGAAGTGGTGCTGTCTCGTTGATCGTATGCAGGTGGGACTGAGGTGAGATTTGAACTGGAGGACCTCCTGGGCTACATCGGCCCTTGTGGTGAGCTCCATGGGAGACCTGTGACGTTGCTGCATGTGAGGCTGGGTGCCTACTTGGCCTGTTCTCTTGGTAGCATCTGACCAGGCCACGTCTTCTTTCCCCAACCGCAGGTAAAGAGGCCATGCTGAGGCAGAAGGACTACGAGACAGCCACTCTGTCAGACATCAAGGCCCTGATCAGGAAGCACGAGGCTTTTGAGAGTGACCTGGCGGCTCACCAGGACCGCGTGGAGCAGATTGCGGCAATTGCCCAGGAGCTCAAGTACGTCCTCCTTCCTCCTGGCTCGTCCTCGCAAGCGGCGCTCTTTCTGGGGGCGTTTGCATCCAGGCTGTGTTCAGTGCATGAGACTCTACAGAAATTGTTTTGCAGACTGCAAGCAGGGACACACAACATGGCAGATGAGAGCTCTGTCGTATCCACGCCTTCCTTGCAGGCGTCCCGGAGGCACCTGGTTGGCCACTGTGCGCACAGGATGCTGGCCTAGATGGACCACAGGCCTGATCCAGCAGCCAGGCTCTCCTTTTCTTCTTAACTTGGCCATAACACAGGGGCAGCCTCCTTGCTGAAGCTGTTAGACCAGACGTTGCTGGACTACAGCTCCAGTCATCCCTGGCCATTGGCCATGCTCGCTGGGGCTGATGGGAGGTTTCTTCTCTTTCCTCCTGAGCCAAGCCTCAATCCTCCTCCAGCCTGGGCAGTGAAATCCCCATTTCAGTCCCTCCAGGGTGTTGGGTTTTTTAAAAAATGCTGTAAGATTTGCCGGCATCCTGTGCAGGGAAACGTCAGCAGCTTCCAGCCCCTTTAAAAAAACTTCCCATGTGCCATTCCCTCGCATCGCACAGCCCACATGTGTGTGTCTGACTGGAACCGTCTTGCAGCAAGGGTCTGATACAAAGAGACACTGTGATATTTTTGGCAAATCCAAAATAGCAGTCCTCCCCCCCCCCCATTTTTTTCCATTTGTCACAATCCTTTTCCAGCACATCTTTGGCTCTTGCACAGAGACTGCTGGGATCCCCTCTCTTTTTGGAAAGAGTTCCTTTAAAAAGAGTGCTCTCTTCCCCTTGCGCGTGCGCACACACCCACCCCACACACAGTACCCCATTGTTCTCCTTCCCTCCTCCTTTTATGTGTCGCTCGAATGTGGCTATTGTAAGAGTTTGCTGCAAACTTTCCCCCTTTTTTTTTCTTCCACTCAGATAAACTTACATACAGTTAGTACACACAGAGGCGAGAGAGCAGAGCCCCTGGCATGAATAGAGGCTCTTATTCCAGTGGCCGGGAATGGCAGAGAACTTGGAAACATGGGTGTGTGGGGCCTGGAGCATGACTTCATGGGGAAAACGCACCCACCCACACCCACACCCACCACACACCCCTCCGGCAAAAGCCTTGCAATCGGAAAGCACCGTCTGAAGGCCGGGACACTGGACAGCCCTTTCACCCTACATGTTGCTTAAGAACTCGGAGGCTATGCTCTTTTCTGCTCTCTCCTGGCCTTGTGTCTGGATGGTGCTCACAGTTCCTAGGCCCTCTCCCAAGTTATTTTATTTTACTTAGCAATTCTCTTGCTCTTTTTTGTTTCGTTTTATTTTCTTTTCATCCTTGCTACATCCCAAACGTGTAGCAACATGCAGCCTTCCGGAGGCAGTCTGCTAAAACATTGCATTCAGAGGTTGGCTGAGAATGCGCCACTGTTGAGGCTGGGCACTGTGCCAGCCCCGTCAGTCTGCAGATTTTAGGGAGAGACCTCGACCCAGCAGTCTGGTAGGGATGATCAGCCCGCTCTGCCGCTAGGAGCCTTTAAAGGGGAAGCAGTGCCCCCTGGTGCCCAAGCGCTGTTGCTGTATTAGTTGATTTACTCAGAAGAGTGTGGGGGGGCAAAAGGTGGCTGTGGAAATAGGTGCATGGTGCATCTCCCACCCCGTCACGACCGTCCCACGTCACATCTCCAAGATGATAACTAATACAGGACGCACATAGCATATTACACAACGCAAGAGGTCTCTATCCCAAGGAGCTTGCCGCTGTAAAGTCAGCATCAAGGAGGCAACAGTTCCCCTGCTCCTTTCGCCTTACTTGTGCCTAGTTTCCCTTAAAGGTTCACCCACTGCATGCTTGGAAGAAGAGATGGGAAACACATACACTCACGCCCCCTCCCGCAAAAGCTTTGCAGCAGGAAAGCCAGCATGCTGTAGCTGTTAGAATATTCGACTAGGACCTGGGAGACCCAGGTTCAAATCCCCCACTTGGCCACATGAAACTTGCTGGGTAACCTTGGGCCACTTACAGTCTCTCAGCCTCAGCTTACCTCACACGGTTGTTGTGAGGATAAAACGGTGAGGGAGGAGAATCCTGTCTGCCACTTTGAACCCCTTGGAGGAAAAGTGGGAAATAAAGGTAAGAACATAAATAAATTCAAAACGCAAGCTTGTGTGGAAAAGGCTTCTTTATGTGTGTATGTAGTTATTTATTTCATATCTATCCCACCTTTCTTCCAAGGAGCTCAAGATAGCGTACATGGCTCTTCCCATTTTATCTTCCCATCAACCCTGCGAGGTAGTTTAGGAGGAGAGACAGTGTCTGATCCAAGGTCACCCAGTGAGCTTCATTGGCTGAGTGGGGATATGAACCCTGGTCTCCCAAGCCCTCGCCCAGCACTCTTAACCACAACGCTACACTGGCTCTTTCTGTTCACTTCCTTAGACTTTCTGGGAGATACAGCTTGGCCACCCATTGTTTCTCTGCAGCTTAGCAACCCCCTGCACAAAAAAGGGGGGGATCTCTAATCATTTTAGCTTTAGTCTTATTAGGAAACCTGAAGACCTTTCATGGTCATGTGTGAGTCCATTTAGCTTAAGTCAAGATATTTGGCAGCCCCTCTTTGCAACTGTGATTCTAGACCATATTGATGCATACATAATAATGCGCAGAAATGGGAGCTGGGAGGAGGGAGTAATCTCTGCGCTGCATAATTCCTTGTTGGCAGGCCTTGGATCAGATGGTTATCACCCAGCCTCCTGCCCTGAAACAGGAACCTCTCTAGGCCAGCCTTCGCCAGCCTGGGGTTTTTGACTACAACTCCCATAATCCCCAGCCAGCACAGGGTTGTAGTCTAAAACATCTGGAGGGCACCAGGTTGGTGAAGGCTGCTCTGGGCATTAGCCCACTAGATTTAACCCCCACAATTGGCCCCAGAGCATGGTCTAAAGGCACATGAGGCCACCATCTTGCCGAAGCTAAGCAGGGCTGCGTCTGGTCAGTGCCTGGATGGGAGACCATCTGGGAACCACAGGTGTGCCGCCTTCGGTTCCTTGATGAAAGAAAGGCAGGTTAGAAATGTAACGTAGATGGATAGATAGATAAATAAATGCCACAAGTGTGCGCCAGGCTGAGAGAGCAGGAGCTCTGCCGCAGCATACAGTCTTGTGGAAACCATTTCTCCTTCCCCTTTTATCCTTTGTGCCCCAGGTGTTTGGTCCATCATGGTTGTACGAGGACTCTCGGGAGAAGAGCAGAGCACATAGCCCCACTGGACATCCCTGTCGTCCCCCCCAACACACACATACACACCACAGCCTTAAGTAATGTGTCCCTTCTCTCTGCCCCACAGTGAGCTGGACTACTACGACTCTCCCAGCGTCAATGCCCGGTGCCAGAAGATTTGTGACCAGTGGGACTCGCTAGGATCCTTGACCCACACACGAAGGGAAGCCTTGGAGGTGAGTGGGAAGGCTCCTGAGACTTGCCTTGGGATTGGGTGGAGGGGAGGGGGCAGCCGGCACTGCGTAGTGAGACCTGATGCCACCCCATGTGCCTCCTCTGTGCAGAAAACTGAGAAGCAGCTGGAGACCATTGACCAGCTCCACTTGGAGTATGCCAAGAGGGCAGCGCCCTTCAACAACTGGATGGAGAGCGCCATGGAGGACCTGCAGGACATGTTCATCGTCCACACCATCGAGGAGATCGAGGTAAGAGGGGGCCAAGGGCCACAGGCCAAGGGCAGCTGGGACATGCCAGTTGCTCTGTAATACACCTGTGCATTGCAAACAGATCGCTTTTCATTTCCTATGACGGGTAATTGCTAACTTTGACGACCTCGCTGGGTTTCAGACTTGTACGGAATTAGCGAAGTCTTCGTTTCTACCTGCAGCACTTGTTTTCCCCTTTTCTTCCAGGGCCTGATTGCAGCCCACGACCAGTTCAAATCCACCCTGCCCGATGCAGACAAAGAGCGCGAGGCCATCCTGGGTATCCAGAGCGAAGCCCAGAGGATCGCAGACTACAATAACATCAAACTCTCCGGGAACAACCCTTACACGTCTGTCACTCCGCAGATCATCAACTCCAAGTGGGAAAGGGTGCGTGGAGATATCTGCGCTGTCCAGGCTGGGGTTGTAGATCCATTTGATCATCCAGACAAGAGTACTTGGGGGCGGGGGGAGAGAAAGAGGGAGCAGTTGGCATGACACATAGCTAGCTTGCCTAGTGGGAGGCGCTGAGGCTGATTATTATTATTTATTAATATTTATTGCATTTATATCCCACTCTTTTCACGAAGGAGCCCATGAGGGCGAATGTAGCGGAACAATTTAACAGCATCAAAAAGAAAAGCATTCTTTTTTATTGTTGTTATGTAGAGGTGAGGGCTGACTTTGGCCCAGGAGCCTCCAGTTATTTATTTATTTATTAAATAAATAAAATAAATAAATAAATCCAGTTATCAATCAATAACCTACATTTTGCCTGCCATTTTTATTTACATAGCATCCTCCCCCACACACACCGTCTTGTCACTCTTGCAATTTATTTAACTTTTTTTTTTATTTAACAAAATTTATTTACTGCTTGAATGTAAAGACCTCTAAGTGGTTTACAAAAGACCTTTAATTTACCAATAAAACAGTTAAAGACAAGCAATTAAAGCATATTTAAAACAATGAAAACAGCTACTAAAAAGATTAAAAGAGATCAACATCTATGTGTCTGGAAAGGATAGCCTAAACAGAAGAGTTTTAGGCAGGCTCTGAAAGGAATATAGCGAAGGCTCCTGCTTGATGTCAGTAGGCAGGAAATTCCAAAGAGTAGGTGCTGCCACGCTAAATTCTAAAAACAGTTTTAAAACTTTCCAAAATACGGTTATAGTTTAAAAACATTGTTCTATCCCGTGATCTCTGTGTTGCCAGGAACAGTCCCCTTCAGGCATCCAACACCTGGGTAAACAGGAATGTTTTCAACTTCCTCCTGAAAGTCAGTAGTGATGGAGACAGATGCACCTCGTTGGGAAGGGCATTCCACAAACAGAGAGCTACCACTGAAAAGGCCCGCAAATAAAATTGTGGTTCAAATTGTGGTTCTCTTTTCCTTTTATTTGGAGCAGGTCCAGCAGCTGGTGCCGAAGCGGGACCACGCCCTGCAGGACGAGCAGAGCAAGCAGCAGTCCAACGAACACTTGCGCCGACAGTTTGCCAGCCAGGCCAACATTGTGGGGCCCTGGATCCAGACCAAAATGGAGGTGAGAGGCTCTACTCCCTATTCCCTGTCCCGGGAGGATTTGGAGTAGGGTTGCCAGGCTCAGGGCCTGAGACTGATCCTGTATCTTTAGGAGAAGAGAAAGTCAGCCAAGTGCAGGTGCTCTTGCAACACTGTAATGAGAAAAACCACAAGGTGGAATTCTCCCTTCCCCCTGCACAACTTTTAAAGATACAGAAGACCTTTTGGAGGCCGGGCCTGGCAACCAAGGGATCTTCTGTATCTTTAAAAGTTGTGCAGGGGGAAGGGAGAATTCCACCTTGTGGTTTTTCCCATTACAGGGCTGCAACAACACCAGCACTTGGCTGAATTTTCTCTTCTCCTAAAGATACAGGATCAGTCTCAGGCCAAGGACCTGGCAACCCTAATTTGGAGAGGAGTGGAGAGAAGAGGATCTGGAAACTGGTGTCATGTAGGCAGCTAAGAGCTGGAGCTCTGAGCCAGGAAGTGCCCACTTTAAATCCCTCATGATAGCCGCAAGCTACTATTCTGGAGGTGTGTGTGTGTGAGACACGTTTAATGTGAGCTGCCCCTCCTGCTTGAAAAGGGTGGGGTAAATGGACCTGAAGGCTAAACATCAGGTGGAATTGATGCTTGTTCGGTCCACCCGCTCTGATATGACTCCTCCCTCCCCCCCCCCCCCCCCGGTCAGGAGATCGGACGCATCTCCATCGAGATGAACGGGACCCTGGAAGACCAGCTGAACCACCTCAAGCAGTACGAGCAGAGCATTGTGGATTACAAGCCCAACATTGACATCCTGGAGCAGCAGCACCAGCTCATCCAAGAGGCGCTCATCTTCGACAACAAGCACACCAACTACACCATGGAGGTGAGGGCAGTGCAGGAAGCTGGCCGAGCGTCCGGCCGGCCTGTGTTTCTGGTGTCCTGCATGCGGAAAGGGGAGGCGGGGAGCACAGATAACAGCCGGGCTTGAAATGCGCAGGGTGAGGAACTCTTCTTTTCTGGCTCGCTGTGTTTCTGCTTCTCTTGCTGGAAGAGTGGTGCTCGAAAATGGGGTTCCTGTATCAAAGCCCCACTTGGCGTCCACACGCAGCTCTCCAGCACTTTCAGCTCTCAGCATTAGGGTGGTTCGCTCCACCCTGGACACGGGATAAGCAGGGAGGAGGTTTAGAAAACCCAAGGGCAACTTTCCCCAAGCTGGTGGCCTCCGGACGTTTGGACCACAACTCCCATCAGCCCCGGCCAGCTGATGGGAGTTGTGGTCCAAACCATCCAGAGGCCACCAGCTTGGACAAGGCTGCCTTAGAAATGCCCTGGTGTCACCTGGCTAGGCTTTTGGGGAAGCAGTTGGGGTAGACTTGGGTGCATTAGAAAAACGCAACACAGTTGCTCTGTTAGAAACATTAGTCAAAGAATAGATGCATAAACAGCAGCAGTCGCGCAATGCCAGTGTTGAAGCCATGCAGGAATGTCAACAACAGCAGCGTTGAAAGCGTTTCGAGTCCAGGAGGAGTCCCTGTGCTGCCTGCCAGTTTCAAGGTTTCAGGCTTCTGTTGGCTGGGCTCCTCTTCTGAGGCCCTTTTGCTGTGGAAAGGAGCAAGGCTTTGAATAATAACAGTAATAATAAGAGTTTCTTATCCGTCCTTCACCATCGTGTCCCAGGGCAGGTTACAACAATTAAAAATTCAATATTAACATGCAATATTAAAAACAGTTTAAAACAAATTATAATATTGTAACTAAATACATGTTAATGCAAAATGGAAATAAAAATAAATTAAACAAAACAAATTACAGTCACAGGACTAGGGTGCCAAAGGGTAAAAAGGACAGTGTATCATGAAGGTGCCAGATGTGCCTCTGTGGGAAGGAGATTCCACAGCTTAGGGACTGTCATCGAGAATTCTCTCCCCCCCCAAAAAAAATCTTTTGGACTACCAAGGGGGCCCCCTCTGCCAGTCTTAATACCCAAGAGGGTCCGTAGGGAAGGAGGTGGTCTTTGAGATATTTGAGGCCTCGTTTAAAGAGGTTTAAAATCCTAAACCACTAATGTGAACACCTAGAATTGGACCCAGAAATGACCTGGCAACCAGTTTTGGGGGAATCTTCTGGCTTCGGTGTTACCTGTGTAGTCCTTTAGCAAGCAACCCTTAGAAATCCTCATCGCTCTGTAATGGATCTTAGTTCCTGAGTATATATTCAGCAGAGACCCAGTGTGGCGTAATGGTTAGAGTGTTGGACTACGACTTGGGAAACCAAGGTTCGAATCCCCACACAGCCATGAAGCTCACTGGGTAACCTTGGGCCGGTCACTGCCTGTCAGCCTCAGAGGAAGGCAATGGTAAACCACCTCTGAATACCGTGAAAACCCTATTCACAGGGTCGCCATAAGTCAGAATCGACTTGAAGGCAGTCCATTTCCATTTCATATATTCAGCGTTTAAGAAGGCAGTACACCAATGGAGATCTGATTGGTGTATTAATCTTGCCTCTTTCCCTGCTCCCACCCCCTCCAACTCCGCTTTCTAGCATATCCGTGTCGGGTGGGAGCAGCTCCTAACCACCATTGCCCGGACCATCAACGAAGTAGAGAACCAAATCCTTACCCGGGACGCCAAAGGGATCAGCCAAGAGCAGATGCAGGAGTTCCGGGCCTCCTTCAACCACTTCGATAAGGTAACCTGGTCTCAGTGTTGGGCCATCCATACCATGGAGCAACCAGAAGTAGTTGCTTCAGGCAACAGATTCCTCTGTGTGTGCGCGTGCGTGCTACTTTCTTGTCTCCAATTGCCATCATATATATGTCCCAACCTTGCTACCAGAGACAGATGGAGAAATTCTCCTTCCTCATCCCTGACAGAATTGGAAAGCTCTAGAAACAGCTTTTGCTGAAGCCTCTGGCCCTGTTGTCCCTCCCGACACCCAGACCAGGCAGGCATATGAATTGTCTGGCCAAAGGAAACCAGCTGGGCCTTATTGTGTTGGCATGTAAAACAGAGGAATTTGGGGATTCCTTGGAAGAAGCCGGTGTGCTTTTTTCGTGGATCCCTCTTCCTCTCTCAGCTAGTCCCATGCATTGCCATTTTTTATTTTTTCACCTGTGAATCATTCTCCATCTCCTAACGCACAAGCCCATCTATGTCGAAGCAGTGCATATGCAGTTGCCTGCGCTCGTTGCTGAGGTTTTAACGGAACCGGGGGTGACATGTGAAAGTTCTGTCTCTCATGGGTGCCCCAGCCGGATCCTTGGACAAGAGCGTCCAAAGGGCTCCTCCCTCCCACCCAGGCGCTTCCCCCCAAAGCAGCCAAGTGTTGGAACTAACGGCGTCTCTTTTCCCCTCCGCTCCCCCTCCCTTGTCGTGTGTGCCCGCGGGCCTCCCCGCCCCTCCCTCCTTCCCTCGATGTGCATGCCGCCCCTCCCTACGCGTGGCCCGGCGGCAGGACCACGGCGGCTCCCTGGGACCCGAGGAGTTCAAAGCCTGCCTCATCAGCTTGGGATACGATGTGGAAAATGACAGACAGGTACCCGATGCCCGTTAACTGCGCAGCCTTCCGGCGATGTTGCTATTAACCAGGTCTCCTTTCTCTCTTCCTTCACCACGTTGTTTCTCCCTGCCCCCCCTCCCCCTTTGTCTCCCTCTGACCATTCTGTTGTTAATGTTTTTTGTATCCGATCCCTGTGCATGTTTCTCCTCCTCCCTCCTGTCCTTGTCTTCTGGCAACATGGCATCTCAATGGCTTTTCCTGACTGACTTTCTCTCTCTCTCTTTCTCTGCGTCCCTTTTCTCCCTCCGTGGGGCTGTTGCTCTTTCCCTCCTTACTCATCTCTACATGCCTTGTCCATCTGCGCCCTCCTCCGCCTCCCCCTCCCTCCTCTTGTTGGCCTCTTGGAATAGAAGCGCACGGGCAGCATGGACGCAGATGACTACCGAGCCCTCCTTATCTCCACAGGATACAGCCTGGTATGCTCTGCCCTCTGCTTTTCCCCCTTCTCTTCCTCCGCTGTCTTTGTTGATGATGATAATGAGGAAACCCTATTGCTACACCTGTCTGTCCTCTGTTGTGACTGGCCCTAATGGGGCAGCGTTCTTTAACCTTGGGGTCCTTGGATGTTGCTGGACTCCAGCTCCCGTTATCCCCAGTCCGCATAGGCAGTGGTCAGGGCTGATGGGAGTTGTAGTCCGGTAGTGTTTGGGGGTCCATAGTTGAAGAGGACTGGCCAAGGAGAGCCAGAGGGTGCGAGTCCAGTGTTATGTCAGGTTGATGTGTAAGGGTGCTGTTAAAGCATTTGCAAGAGATGGACTGATTAGGGTGGAAATACAGGATTACAGGTGGATGGATATTTGCTAGGGATGCTAGCCACTTTATTTATAAGTAGGTCCGCATTTTTTAAAATATATATATATATATTATTTAGCAAACTGCCAAAAGCGTCTTTTGAAAGTGATCCAAGGCAGTGGGAGAGAACATGGAATATTATAACTAAAATGCACCAGTTCTTTTGGGAAGGAAAGGCCATTTTTATTATTTTTCCTCTGTTGCCTAATGTGGTAACACCTCAGAATCACAAGTGTGATCCTGATCTCACAGCCCCATCTGTTAAAAATGGACTCAGCCGATCATTCAGCCTAAAGCTTTAAACCGATCTACCAGCTGAATGTCCTAATGTTGGCTGATGGGGGAGCGCTGGTTGGGGAGGCTGTACTGTGGGAGGGAAGAGAGTGTCCTTTTGGTAGAGTGGGGATGGCTGATGGTGGCTTTGTTTTTACACTTCTGAACACGGTTCAGAGTGCTGGTTTTGACCTATAAAGCTGTTTACGGCTCGGGACTCCAGTATCTCTTGAAAAGCCTCTCATGATATGAACCTACCTGGAGCCTTAGATCTTCTGAGGCCTTTCTCCAGGTTCCCCATCTATTGAATGCGCTCCCCTGTTGAGGTCCACCTGGCATCTTCATTGACATCTTTTTAGTGCCAGGTAAAGATGTACTGTTTTTTTCCCAGGCATTTGATAGACTGAGATTATGTTGTCTGTTATTAATATGCTGCCAACGCTTCCTGGGGGGTTATTATTTTGTTTTTATAACATGGTACTTTAATATTGTTGCAAGTCGCTTGGAGATCTTTGGGTGGCAGGAGACTAATACATCTAATTAATAATAATAATAATAATCCTTGTGGGAGGGGAATGAGAAATCAGGTTGGCCCCGTCCCTGCTAAGTTTCAGGTGCCCAATTCACATGGCTTTATTTCAGGAGGCGTTTGCACCGCAAATGCTGTTCTGATGCTTTATTCTCCATTGTTTTCATTCATAATCCGTATGTTTAAAGCCCATGGCTTCCTCCAAAGAATCCTTGGGGCTGTAGTTTTACCCTCACAGAGCTATAGGTCCCACCACCCTTAACAAACTACAGTTCCCAGGATTCTTGGAGGGGAAGCCATGTGCATTAAATATATGGTGTCTGTATATTGTATGTATTTATCTTTTATAAGCCACTTCGAGACCAAGATGAGGTGAAAAGCACGGTATCTTTAAAAACAAACAAACCATCAGTAGTACTACATAGGAAACTGCCTGCTTGTCCAGTCCATCTAACTCAGCCTTCTTTAGTCTGGTGCCTTCCAGATGATGCTGGTGTTCAGTCATCCTGACCCATCTGGAGGGAGCTAGGTTGAGGAAAGACTGATCTCACCACTATCATTGTGTGCTCTGACTGTCAGCGGATCTCTGAGGCAAAGGATCTAAGGCAAAGAGAGGTCTTTCCCATTTCCTGCTATCTGATCCTGGAAATGGCCGGGACCAGAGGAAGACCTTCTGCATGCAGGTGCTCGGCCAGTGAGCTACTGTTCCTCCTTAGTGTAACACTGTAACCTTCACTGGGAGGCTCAGAGGAGAAGTACGTGGCAATTTAGCCTAGGAAAGCAAAGGCATAAGCGAAAAGGATCCGGGGCCAAGGATGTAATTCCTAACACTGCAGAATTCCCTGTCATCCAACTTGTTATCGGACAGCAATACAGATGAATTCAGAGAACCACAGAGATGGGACACCAGGAAGACTTCTTAAAGCAATGCAGCTGGTCATTTCGACACTTTGACATGTCGCAGGTGGCAGCTGACTTTTCCAGAAATGTGACAAGTTCCAGCCTCTGCCACGCATGCTTATCAGAATGGCCTTAGCTGCTTGCTATATTTTTGCCAGAAAAGTTGAATGCCTTTCTCTCCTCTCTCCACTGCCCCTTCTTAGGGAGATGCAGAATTCAACCGGATCATGAGTGTCGTGGATCCCAACAACAGCGGTGTTGTAACTTTCCAAGCCTTCATTGACTTCATGTCCCGGGAGACCACTGACACAGACACGGCTGACCAGGTCATTGCCTCCTTCAAGGTCCTGGCCGGAGACAAGGTGAGCTCCACAAGGAAGGAGGCTGGGGAGAGATCTGTGTACTCTAACCAGGGGCTTCCTCAGTCGCGGTTTCTGTCTGCTGCCCTGCAGCTTTCATTAGTATGGGGTGTAATTTTAGGGTGGGGTGGGTGGAGAAAGCATGGATTCCCCTAATACGACCCAGAATTCCACCACGAGAGAATCTCAGCTTTCCTTTTTCAAACAAAAGCCATTTCTAGCTGTTAAGGTTGAAAAGGTGTGCTTGAAAGTTCTCGTATCTCAAAAGCCAAAGGAGTAGCTGAAGAAGTTTGGAGCCAGGGGCTTCAGGAACACCTTGCTGCTCCCCAACAGTATCAAATAAATCACACGGGGTAAGGGAGACCGTGCATATTCGTGTGAATTTTGGCTGATTTTCAGACAAGTTGCAGAATGTGGGTTATTTCCATGCAGAATTTAGAATCCTCTTAAAAGTGCAGAGCACTCAGCCTTCCATGACCTTTTGATACGAGAGATGAATTTTAGAATCCCTCGTCTGCTTGAAATTGGTTTGCACCTCCCCCAAAGGCCTTCCCCTTTCCCCAGAGTGTTATCCCAGTGCTCCTGGATTGAACCCCGGTGGGCACAAGCTCACGGAGGCCTCTGCTCTCCTCCCCCCCCCCCCAATTCAGAACTACATCACAGCAGAGGAGCTGCGGCGAGAGCTTCCCCCAGACCAGGCTGAGTACTGCATTGCCCGCATGGCACCTTACCAGGGTCCTGATGCCATCCCCGGGGCCCTCGACTACAAGTCTTTCTCCACGGCGCTGTATGGAGAGAGTGACCTGTGAGGCGGAGCTGGAGGCAGCGGCGACGGCGGCAACAGCAAGCACTGGCGCTTCTTTGGAAGGAAGGGGGGAGCAAAAGTTTGATTTTTTTTCCCTCCCCACACTGTGTTCCCTCTCTCTCTCCCTCTCTCTCTCTCTCTCCCTCCCTCCCTCCCTCTCTCTCTCTCTCTCATACACGCACACACAGAGCAATGGGGACATTGCCCTTTCTCCGAAGACAGAAAGCTGCCTCTGCGCTGGGAGACCCTGGGAGCTGCCCTGTGTAACGGCTCCTCCCCACCCCACCCCCGCCTTGCCCACCATTGCATATTCTGCAAACACTGCTACCTATGCAACAGTCGTTATTCTTTCCTTTCCCAAATTCCGGAGCAGCAGGGAAGCTTGGCCTCTCCTTATTCTCCATGGCATTTGCAAGGGAGGGGGAGAAGGGCAAGTTCCTAGGGCCATTCAGTGACGGGAAAGAGTCCAGGAAGCATCCCAGTAGTCGCGCTTCAGATGGCTATTTTTGTTATATATAGATCCCATTCTATTTTTCCCCCTGCTGATGTTAACTGGGCGCTCTGGTGGTGGGTGTGGGCTGGAGAATCCGACTGTTGGCTGGCATGTTCTCTGAAGCTGGGTCCCTTCCCCCCACCCCCAACATCACTTGGGGTCGCTCTCTTTTAATTTATGTGTCTGGGTAGCCAAAGCTCTAGCCTTGGGTCCATGGTGCGTTGACACCCTGTGTGATCCAGATCCAGAGGACTGCTGGGATCCACTTTCTTGCTTTCTCTTTTTAATGCAGAACCTGGATACCTCATTCCTTTTCCAGATCCTTTAGCTAGCTGTGCTAGGCAGTTTGGGCAGAGCCTCTCTCTCTTCCCCCCATAACACCTGCCCGCCACTTTACATCCTTTAGCAATGCAAACACGCCCCAGAGGTGGGCACTTTTGGACTTCTGATCCAAACTCACAATTTCTGCACAGGCAAGTGATGCTATTAGTTTGACTCAGAAGGGCTTGTCATGTCAGACCGAGACGGCTCCTGTAATCAGCACCCTCTTTATTCGCATCCTGATTGGGTTCACATCTGTCTTTTGTCCCTCACTTGCTTTTGAAGAAATTGGTTGCCTTCCAATTTGGGGCTAGGCTATTTGGAGGGGAGAGCGGGCGGGTTGTGTGTGTGGAGAGGGTGGTTGGGGTCTGGGAAGGGCGTGTTTGCCTTGTTGCATTTCCCAGACTGAGCCCATGAGTGTGGAGGCAGTGCCTCTCCTCAAATCTCTTGCTGTTGGCTGCTGCTTCTTCCCTGACGCTTAGAGGAGAAGCCAAACCTTTTTGCAAAGAGGATCTGCCTGTCGGACACTTCCATCCTCTTTCACACGCTCGGCCTGTCTCCGGTTTTATAAATCCACAGACACCCTTCCTTTCCTCCCTACTTGGCAAGTCACCCAAAGCCACTTCTGTAACCATGTTTGGAAGTAACATTTATCTTAGCAATACTGGCACAATTTTGTGGGTGAAGCACATGAACAAGGCTGGTAGTTTATGAGAAGCAGATTCATAGATGCAAGGAGGAAGGGGTTTGAACTTCCTCAAGTAGGGAAGAATGTTCCTAGGAGCTGGACATCAGTCTTAAAAGCAGGTTGCCCCCCCCCCGGGGGGAATAGATTTGCCTTGTTTCCACTTTTCGACACTATGGGGGTTGTGTGTGCTGGTGTGTTGGAGTGGGGAGCGAGGTTGTTGATTGAACGGGGATCATAAATAACTACAGGTGCTTTTGGAAGGAGATCTTGATTGGCATCTGGAAAGAAGGGGAGAACCCCAAGATCTTGTTTGGCAGCATCCTTAGCCTGTGGTTGACCCAGGCAGGATATCAGGCTGCAAAATGGGATGGGAGCCCAAAGCAGTAAAACCTCTTTCGGGGTGCCTCAGGCTGATTGGTTCCCTCCTCCTTCTTGCCCGTAGGACAGGAGCGACTCACTCATTCAGTCTTCCTCTTTTCCGCCTCACTCTGTACAACCTTTAAAAATCCATTGCTTCACTGCTTTATATATATATTATATATATATATATATCTATTTTTTTGTAATTTCTTCATCATGGTGCAGGGTTTTCTGAGGACCAAATTTAAACGAAAGAGAACCTTGCAGAGGTCTTTTTTTAAAAAATGAGAGAAATTAAAAACACGGCAAACTCTTGCAATTTAATAACATCCAGATTTATTATTAAATATATATATATACATCTAGCATCGTATATTGCCGACAGGTGGTGTGTGTTTGTTTTTTTGGTCTTTTTCCTTTTATCATGTCATTAAAGTTACAGCTGACTGTAGCACTGGAGAAACTGTCACATTCCCACACCTTTTTTTTTTTTTTTTTGGCATCTTTTTCATTTCGGTTCTGTCTTTGTTGTTGGAGAAGGTTTCACTTATTTTATTGCGTTTGCTACTGGATGCCTACCCTGCAGAGGACAGGCACTTCAGCCAATAGGGAGTAGCCGGCTTCTGTCTGTGTCTGTTCCTCATCAAGTCTGTTCTACAACTTCCAAGCTTTCCGGGGAAACCAGCCCTCCTCCCTCTTGGGAACAAGTCAATAAAATGTAATATTTTTAAGGATGATTTCTCTTTTGTCATTCTTCCCCACAGCTTCCCTCTTCTCTGCATTTGCCTTTCCCCAGTGACTGTTTTAATGCATTCCCACAAAGCCGCCTTACACCATCAGAACACTGAGCTATTAGGGCCAACCGCACCATTAGGCAGAATGGAGCACCCAATGCTAGCCTGCTCCCCTCTTAGAAACATAGGAAGCTGCCATATACTGAGTCAGACCAATGGTCCATCATCTAGCTCAGTATTGTCTACACTGGCTGGCAGCAGCTCTCCAGGATATCAGGCAGGAGTCTCTCCCAGCACTACCTGGAGATGCCAGGGATTGAACCTGGGACCTTCTGCACGCAAGGCACATGCTCTACCACTGCTATCTCATTGCCAGTCTTGAAGTAAGATTAGACTGCCGATCTGGTCAACACGGCACTGGGCAGGTATCCTCTTGTCTGCCTTAGGCAGCAAAATGTCTCAGGCCAGCTCTGCAGACTGGCAGTGGTTCTTCAAGGATTCAGACACGCATCTTTCCCATGCTGCTACCCGAGATGCTTTTTGAGAAGTAGGGAATAACTTGGACCCACCTACCTGTGCTATGCCACTGAGCCACAGCCCACTGGAAAAGGTGGGAGATCTGCTCATGGATCTACTGTGTCACATCCAGTTTTGTGCACACGTGCTGTTTCTTCCAGTTTTGGGAATAGAGAAGTGGGTTATTGCTCATACCTAGAAACGCCTCCCGTGTGCGCGCGCTGTAAAGAGCCCTGCCAGCCTTGCTTTTGTCCTGAGTTTAAACAGTTGGGAGAAGGTGAACGTGTAGCTCTCCCCTACCCCAGGGTTCTGTGGAGCTCAGTCTCCTAAGACTTAAAAGGGCAGAAGACGCACTGGTAAGGTGTGATGGTTCATCCCAGGCGAATGACTGAATGAATGGCAAATAGGCCCTCTGCTGTGTGGACTTCTCTGCAAGCTCATGTTCATTCTGGTGTCAGAATATAATTCTTTTTTGGGGAGGGGAAACTTTTAAGATAGTTCTGCAGACCACAAACCTAAAATTCTAACACTGGAACCTGGTTCAGGAGAGAACCATTTTTCTCCCTGGTTGATATATAGCACTCTTGCCCAGCCTGGTGCCTTCAAGATGTTTTTGGACTACAGTTCCCATCATTCCTGACTCTTGCTGGCTGGGTTGATGTGTTCCAAAACATGAGGGCACCAATTTGAGAATAGCTGATTTGTGACTTGGGAAGTATTTCTGAAAACTTTTCTGATCAATCCACGTGGGGGAACAATCTGCCACACACAAATCACATGTCTTTGTCACACAATCATCCACAAACCAGTTTGACTGGAAGGATAAGCTAGATTTCAACTGAACATCTGGGAAAACTTCATAACTGTTAGAGCGGTACAGCAACGGAACCAATGATCTAGGGAGGTGGTGGGCTCCCAACACAGGAGGCCTTCAAGAGGCAGCTGGAGAGCAACCTGTCAGGGATGCTGCCTGTTGGATTCCTGCACTGGGCAGGGGGGTTGGACTCGATGGCCTTACAGGCCCCCTCCAACTCTATGATTCTATGGCTTGGGAGACAAAATCCAGCTTCAACCTCAACCAAGGCGTTTCGACTTCAGTGACTGAAACTGAAATAATCCCACATTCCACGGCTGGCATAAACTGCTGTTAGGGAAGTAATTATCTCCCTCTACGAATGTTACCAGTAGTTTCCTCCACCAAAAAGTGTTAGGTGACTGTTCTCTCCAACCCAACACATTTTCTGAAATGCTAAAAAACCAGCGTTCAAAGCTTGTGTGTGTTTAACGACTTAAATATTGGTAACTTGCTGTTTGTTAATGTTTTCCTACAAACCAATTTACAACCATGTTCACCTTTGGCTCTGGACCATTTTTTCCTCCCTCCTGGGACAGAGAAGGAAGGTGCAAATAGGATTTTATGAGGTTTAGATATATATAGGGCAACTGTTGATATTTTTCAGATGTTTATGTTGATTTTTCAGTTGTTAAAAAAAATGGGATTCCATTGGATATAGCACAGCAATGGGAATGTGGGTTTTGGAAAATGCTAATTCAAATTTTGCAGAAGATAACTGACCAGAGGAGATTAGGACTGACCTAAGACTTTTTAAGCATTTTGGGGGGGATCCAAATGGTACCCTTTCCTGCTCTGTAGAAATCAAAGGTGTAACAGATAATTTTTTCCCTTTTAATTTTGAGATAGTTGTGCTTACTTAATCTGTTGCAGAAAACATCCAAAAGTGTTTATGTCACCTCTCAAAGACAAAACAGTGTTATTACGGCAACCTTTGTGGACTGGTCTAGAATTGCTTTTGCTGCAAAGGCTCTTTTTTAGCTGCTGCTGTTCCTTGGACTGCCTTCAAGTCGATTCCAACTTATGGCAACCCTATGAATAGGATTTTCATGGTAAGCGGTATTCAGAGGGGGTTTACCATCGCCGCCCTCTGAGGCTGAGAGACAGTGACTGGCCCAAGGTCACCCAGTGAGCTTCGTGGCTGTGTGGGGATTCGAACCCAGGTCATAGTCCAACACCTTAACCACACCACACTGGCTGTTGGTTAGCAGCCCTCAAAATCTACCACCTCCCAGGCAGCCCATCTCATCTGCTCACATGGTAGGAACAACTCTGGACCTTAAAGCAAGACTTTTACTATATCATGCGGAGAGGTTTTGAGTGCTCTGTTCCCTTCATTCCCTTCACACAAATACGATTTCATTCTCCATAACTCAAAAGAGAAAAGGTTTTCTCTCTTAATACTAGAACTTGGAGGCGTCCATTGAAGTTGAGTATTGGAAGATCCAGGACAGACAAAAGAAAGGACTTCTTCACACAGTGCAGAGTTAAACTCTAGAATCCTCTCCCACAAGAGATCATGATGCTCCACCAACTTGGATCGCTTTAAAAGAGGTTTAATCAAATTCATGGAGGAGAAGGCTATCAATGACTACTAGCCACGAGGGCTTGGCTCTGCCTCCACAGTCGGCAGCAGTATGCCTCTGATGAGTGCCAGTTGCTGGGGAACACAAGAGAGTGTTGCTTTTGCACTCTGGTCTGCTTATGGGCATCTGTCTGCTTGGCCACTGAGAACAAGATGCTGGCCTAGATGGGCCACTGGCCTGATCCAGGAAGTCTCATGTTTTATGTTTCTTCCACTCCTTGCCCAAGAAATCTCATGTTTTGGTGGATCTGGGGAGAAAGATTAAATTATGAGGGAAGTGTTGCTCAATTTGTATAATTTATTATCGTCCCAGAATTTCCCCTTGTCTCTGTTTTGAGGCCAGGGAGCCCTCAGCGCTCCCACTTCACACAGCCCCTTCTATCACATTCGCTGGCCTGCACCAAATGCTGGCAGGCTGAAGTTCCTGGTTTGCTGCTCTCTCAGTTGAAGGCCACTTTCTTAAGCTGGAGGTCCCCTTCTATCTCCAGGAAACGGATCTTCTTTGGTGAGAGGCGGTGGTCGAAGTCACAAAGGAGTGTGTCTTCCTTCATTATCTGGCAAAGAAAAAAAAAGCTGCATCAAAAAGGATGAAACCTTCGACCCTGACAGACATGAGAATCCTGTCTGTTTTGACTTGCGATGGCTCTCCTGTTTTTATCCGCTAAGCAGCCACTAAATGTTCTGCTGGTTACACAGGCATCTGTTAAAGGCCTAGGCCAGATGTGGGGAACCTTTGACCCTCCAGATGTTGCTGGATTATTACTCCCACCAACTTCAGCAAAGCATGGCCAGCAGCTAGGGCTGATGGGAGTTGTAGTTCAGCAACATCTGGAGAAAGGTTCCCCACAGCTGGCCTAGGAGTTTGACCCAATAGTAGTGGCCTTTGGTGGACCTTGAACTAAGGTCAGTCTGGTCTTCCATTACACTTCCAACCAGTCCTCCACGAGACTTTGCTGTTCATCCCCTGGATCTGTTATTTAAAGGTAGACTGCCTCCTTCCATGGGAGGCTCCATTTAGCTCTGGGGTGGGGAACCTATGGCTCTCCAGATGCTGCTGGTCTCTTTAAGTCCCATCCTCACTGACTGTTGGTTGTGTTGGCTGCGGCTGAGAGGAGCGGCAGTCCAACAACATCCAGAGGACCACAGGTTCCCCACCCCTGATGTTGCTAAATATGTTTTAATGCCATTGATTGACTTATCCATTCATTTGTCTAATCACTGTCCAAAGCCGTTTAGGTTACTTCTGCAAGTTTCTCACACTTGATGTGAAGACTTGCTTGCTTTTTCCCCTGCTCTAAATGTGCGGCCTAGTCAGGCTGACCCTGTAAAAGGAGGGAGAATGCACATTCTCTCAACAATTGAACGCAACTCTTATGTCTCCAATTTAGACTGCAATCCCAGCCCCACGTACCTGGGAGTAAGCCCCGCTGAGTTCAATAAGGCTTACTTCTGGGTCAGCCTAGGATTACATTGTTCTCTGTTTGTTTGTTTTCTCTCTCCCCCCCCCCCAGCTGCCCCTTTATGCTAAAAGCCCCAAATGCTTTCAACTTTTCCTGGCGTACATGAAACAATAGTCAGTAGCTAAAGATGCTTCTCATCCTCCCCTCGCCAGTGGAGGCTGAGCTATTGGAGCGAAGGGGACCCTGCCCCCCAACCACAGTCTGCTTCCACCTGTCCCCCTGCTTGCTTATAACCGGTCCAGGGGGCGGCTCTGGCTGTCACCTTCGTCCTTAAGTGTTGCCTCTTGTAGAACTCAGCAGGGAAGGGAACAAGAATGAGCTGGCGTTAGCTCCTGTTGGGCTCCCTGCCTTCCGCCCTACCAGTCTTAATGGGCACCAGCGAGGGAGGGAAAGATCCAAGATCCGTCTGTTTCGGTCCTCTCCATTTCTCATTTTTCCAGTGTTACATTCAGTTCTCTACATTTCTACAGCGATCTGCGAATTGTTTTTTTAAATCTCATGAAAATTCTCCAAATAAGCACATTTTGGCAATTTTGACAATTTTTGCAAGCCTTTTCTCATCATTCCAGGCCTTTTTGTATCCTGCTTCCACTCGTATTCATCTTTGCACACACTTTCCCCAAATATTACGCATTTTTGTAAATGTTTAGTTGGCAAACTGCACCTCAAAATTCTAATAAACCCAATTTGCAAAGGATGGCTGTATTTCGGTTTTTATACTGTTTGGGAAATTGCAAATTTGATAAATTCTGCTTGAAATGCGCACTGAATAGAAATTCCATTCCTAGCACCAGCCATTGCCACCCTTCACCCAGCCTCAATGTTTGGGATGGGGGGAGGGATTCCAATTCCCCTTCCCTGCTGAGGACAATTCAGTTGCTTCCCAACCTTGTAGCCCTGTCTGGTGATGATGAATTGAATCTTGAACCATTGGTTTTGCCGGAAGGGGGTTCCTGTCACCGTCACCTCCTTCCCCCACTGGCTGTCTGCGAAGCTGTTGAGAGTCACAATGGCTGGGGAAGACAGGAGTCCCTCAAAGCTGACCTTGAACCGCAGAGGGATGCTGGCTCCAAGGAACTGTCCATAAGCAAAGTCTACTTGGAACCTGAGGAAGGGGACAAGAGATCAGCTTTCCTTTGTTGCTTCCACCCATGCCATCCCTTCCAATTGTTCAGATGACAATAATCCCGACAGCGATTGGCTTGCTCCCCAAACATCTGCTGCCAACTTCTTTGTTCTGTCTCTGCTCCTGTGAAATTAACCGCAGCCTCCCCAATACACCAGAATTACTGCCTGAAGCTTTTCTGGGGGCAAGGCACCCAGGACGAGGGGGTGATGGGAAGGAACTTCATCTAAATTTCTGTAGGCAGGCAGCCTTGAGTTAGACACAGAAACTACCCCCCCCGCAAATAAATGGTGGCAATTCTAATTCTGGTCTTGGCTTTCTTGACCGTGGCCTAGTCTAGGAGCAACGTGTGGCCCTGCAGATATTATTGGACTCCCAACTCCCTCTGGCTGCAGCCAGCATAGCAAATGGTCAGGAATGATGAGAGCCGTAGCACAAGCAACATGAGGAGAGCCACCGGTCATAGGAAGTTGCCTTATACAGAGTCAGACCATTGGTCCATGAAGCTCAGTACTGTACACTGACTGGCAGCAGCTCTCTGGGGTTTCAGATGGGGGAATAGCTGGAAATGATGGGGATTAGAATCATAGAACAGTAGAGTTGGAAGGGGTGTAGGGCCTTAATCGAGTCCAACCCCCTGTGAAATGCAGGAATCCAGCTTGAAGCATCTTCGACTGGTGGCTGTCCAGCTGCCTCTTGAATGCCTCCAGTGTTGGAGAGCCCACCACCTCCCTCAGTCATGGGTTCTATTGTCGTACCACTCTAACAGTTAGGAAGTTTTTTCTGATGGTCAGGCAAAATCTGGATTCCTATAACTTGAGCCCATTTTTCCATGTCCTGCACTTGGGGACGATTGAGAAGAGATCCTGGTCCTCCTCTGTGGGACAACCTTTCAAGTACTTCCAGAGTGCTATCATATCTCCCCTCAGCCTTATTTTCTCAAGGCTAAACATGCCCAGTTCTTTCAGTCTCTCCTCATAGGGCTTATGGCCCATCCATACCTAACTGCAAAATCCACATTTTCTGTATTCGGTTGGTGGCCTTGAGATCCATACATGTCCTGTTTGTGGTTGGATTATTGTGAAAACCTGATTAATCAAGCATCCATATGTGTGGGCTCTTTTTTATTATTTAAATTGCTTTAGCATTGGCCACTCCCCTAAGTCCACCCCTTTTCAGTGATTGATCCATAACGGTAGTTTGCTTTTCACGTGCTTTTTCGGAAGAGTGCAAAAACATATATCTTTTTTTTTAATTCCCACACATGGACAGGTTTGTGGATATGCTATTGGGTGGAATGGAGACAAGGGGCTTTGCATATGATGGAGGAACACCCATGCAGGAAAGTTGGTGGCATTATGTCCGAGCACACAGACGTTCATGTGATCAATTATTGGTTTAGGAAAGCATATCAGTCTTTTGGTGGTATTTCTAATGCGGATTTGTGAATGCAACATCATGCGGACGACGGTGAATTAATGAGGACACAAAGCTATAACACTGCAGATTATACAATTGTATGGATGGGCCCTCAGTTTCCGGATTGAACGAGACCTTCTGCATGCAAAGCAAATGCTCTCCGACTGAGCTATGGCCCTTCCTCATAACAAGATACATATTAGCCTAACTATCTCATGCTGCTTAATCACTAAAAAGCAGGGAGGAGAGCTTAGGTCTATCTTGAAGATCTGCCCTCCTGTCAATTACTTGAAGTCTACTATCATTCCTCAGTGCAGAGGGAAAGGCACCCTATACGTGCCTAGACCCAATCTCTCTATAGTACTCCACGTGTCCTAGCACTCAGTCCTGGCATTGAGCTGAGACTTGTCTCAAATTTAGCCCCACAAAATTTATTTATTTATTTATTTTTTAAAACTTATATACCGCCCGACTAGCAATAGCTCTCTGGGCGGTGAACATAGATACAATAAAATACAATATAGTACAAAAACATCAGTCTAAAATCAAATTTCACAATCTAAAAACAGCAAAGGCTAAAATCAAATTACAAACATTACAATCATTAACAAAAAATTAAAATGCCTCCACCTGCACAACAAGTTCTGGCCACTGAATCGATTCTTACACAGATAGGACTGGTGCTGACTTACCCCCTGCTCTGCTGTGGAATGACACCTTCCAGGGTCACTGATGACTCTAGGTCCAGGCCCCGTGGGATAGCCCTATAGTATGGCACCTTCTGCAAGGGAGAAAAAAAATGAGGTATTAATGGAAGTGTTGAATAAATCTCTACTCATGGTGGTAGGAAATAATGTTGAGTCTCAAACTCCCAACAGTTTGCAATCCAGTCCGTAAGATGATTGGGCTAGGACTTTAAAGGTTTGGTTTCAAATTGCCTCTTATCTTTACACAACCACACAACAACCCTGTGAGGTAGGGGTGGCCGAGAGACAGAGTATGGCCCAAGGTCCTCCACAGTTTTGTAACTACATAGAAATTTTGTTACTGTGTTTTCAATTGTTTTTAAGGATTGTTTTAACCCACCTGGGACCTCAGGGCAGAGCTTGGAAAAGTTACTTTTTTGAACTACAACTCCCATCAGCCCCAGCCAGCATGGCCACTGGATTGGGCTGATGGGTGTTGTAGTTCAAAAAAGTAACTTTTCCAAGCTCTGCGTAAAGGGTGTGTAATAAATATATCATCATCATCAGTACTTTTTTTGGTCTGGCACCCACAGCACTTTTATCAAGGTGTATTGGTACCTCTCTTTTTTCTCACACAAAACCCCCCACACATTAATTATTATTATTATTTGAGCCCAGGCCTCGTCAGTCTGAATCAAATGCTGCTTTGAAAACTCCTTCCTGGTTGCTTTTTTGCCACTCAAGTCAATTTCCTCGGATAACTGGTTTCCTTGTTTCTTAAAGCTGCTTGCGTTCTGAGGTCTTCCTCCTCTTTGCTCAAGCTCTTACATCCGATCAGACAGATCTAATCAATATTTCCTGAGTCTTTTGTTCCAAGCTTTCTTTACCCATGAACTCTCACCAGAGTTTGAGCCTTGCTTTCCTCAGCTGTAGTACATGGGTTTGAAAAACGCACCTCATCTACCTCAGAGGGCTTACGAGGGAAAATGAGACACGGGATGGAAACTCCATTCCATGCAATGCAGAATTGGCACATAATTTCTGTCCTCCCCCCCCCCACCGCTGCCTGTTGAAATTGCATTATACTCCACGACGACTTGTGATTTTAGAAAGGTGTGGCATCTGAAGAAATGCTTGTTGTGTATTTGAATAAATACTTGTGTAATCAGGCCAACATGCTCTGTTCCCATCAGTAACAGTGAGGTGGACTTATTTTGATTTTGAAAATTCTGATGAATAACTGAGATGTCCTCAGCTAGTTTCAGTTCCTTCTACCTACCGTGGGGCACCTGAGGAACTGCCCCAGTCATGGGAGGAGAGACACTTGAGTAAGTACATACTCTCCTGCTTCTGCCATCTCCACCTTGGTGCTGACTGGGCTATGTCTGTCGTCATCTTTGCCAACCTGGTGCTCTCCAGCTGATTTGGACTACAACTCCCATCATTCCCACCTAGCACAGCTGTATGATGCTCGGGCAGACGGGAGTTGCAGAAGTTCTTGTGCTGAAGATGCTCCTCTTTACCCTGGCTTTTGACACTGATACAAATTTTCAGGACCCTCCCTATTTCTGTGATTGTCATTTGTTTTAACTTGTTTTTAATACTGAAATTTAAATTGCTATGACCCACCCTGGGACCTTATGGTGAAGGGCAGGTAAGAAATTGAATTGATGATGATGATGATGATCCAAAACAACTGAATGGCACCAGGGTGGTGCAGGCTGTTCTTTGGGTTAGAATAGCATAAAAGCTAAATTATTTTTAAAATGCACGTCCAACCTAAATTTTCAAAATAAACTCAAGGTGACTAACAAATCCAAGGCATTACAAGAATATTAAAATATATAACAATCCAACCGCAATTCTCAGGGAGGGAAATTAACATTAAAAGCACACATGCAATAACAATTCCAGGGCTTCCATCAGAATGAATCGATCAGAGATAACCCAGAAAAAGAAAAAAAAAGATCAACCAAAGGCCTTTTTAAGTAGCCACATTTTTGCCATCAGCCTAAAATAGTACAGACGTGAGGCCAGACATACATCACTTGGTAAGGTGTTCCTCGGGGTGGGCACCACGACAGAAAAGGTCCTGTCCTTGGTTTTCACCAGCCACACTTCCCACAGTCAAGGGATCTGGAGCAGAGTTTCAGGTGATGGTCAGAGCATGTGGGGAAGAAATATGCCCTTTATGTGGGGCTGCCCTTGACGATTGCCCAGCAACTGCAGCTGATGCAGAATGTAGCCTAATGGGAGAACTAAACTGTCTGCCTCTTTGCTATCAGGCTCAATTCAAGGCGCTAACCCTAGGATAGGTGTGGAGAACCTTTGGGGCCATCTGGATGTTACTGAACTATAACTCCCATCAGCCTCAGCAAGCATGGCCAATGGCCAGGGATGATGGGCATTGTAGTTCAGCAACATCTGGAAGGCCAGAGGTTCCCCCATCTGCCCTAGTGTATAAAGAAGCCCTGTACAGCTTGGGACCCAAGGATATGAGGAATCGCCTCTTCCATTTTGTGCTCGCCCATGTCTTAAGATCTGCAGGGAATGCTCTGCTGGTAGTCCTATCAACCACCTGTGGTTTGTTCAGCAAGATAATGGAACAGACCCTTTCCTGTTATAGTGTAGCTGTTGTGGATACATTCTTCAGACACCAACTGAAAGCGTTTTTAGCCCTCTGGAGATCACTGAGTTGACTGCTGCTTGTTCCTTGCCATACTTCCAGTCACGATTTTTGGATATGTTTTATGGTTGGTTCTGTGTTTTCTTTTTCCTGTGCTGATGACATTACTTTAGCAATTATGAAGTATAAAAAATGATACAATGGCAACAAATGCCATCAATAATAAAGGATGCCAGTGTTGTTCGACCTACACTGGCTCCCAGTTATTTTCCGGGCCCAATTCAAGGTGTTGGTATTAACCTTTAAATCCCTATACGGTCTCGGCCCAGCCATGAAGTGGGTGACCCTGGGCCAGCCACTGCCTCTCAGCCTCAGACAAAGGCAATGGTAAACCACCTCTGAATACCACTCACCATGAAAACCCTATTCATATGGTCGCCATAAGTCGGGATAGACTTGAAGGTAATACATTTACATTTTACAGGCCTGCTGTCAAGTTTCCTAAATTAATGTGTATTATTTATTTATTTATTATTCAGTAGTTCATGCGCTGGTAACCTCAAAATTAGATTACTGCAATGCGCTCTACGTGGGGCTGCCTTTGAAGACAGTTCGGAAACTGCAGCTTGTGCAGAATGCAGCGGCCAGATTGTTAACGGGGACCAGACGGTCCGACCATATAACATCAATTCTGGCCTGCTTGCATTGGCTGCCTATATGTTTCCGGGCCCGGTTCAAAGTGCTGGTTTTAACCTACAAAGCCTTACACGGCACAGGACCACAATACCTGTTGGAACGCCTCCCCCAATATGAAACTGCCCGTACACTACGCTCAACATCGAAGACCCTCCTCCGAGTGCCTACTCATAGGGAAGCTTGGAGGGCGGCAACACGAAAAAGGGCTTTTTCAGTGGTGGCCCCCGAATTGTGGAACACCCTCCCAGAGGAGATACGCCTGGCGCCAACGTTACTATCTTTTCGGCGCCAGGTTAAAACTTTCCTCTTCGCCCAGGCATTTTAATTATTTTAATTATTTAATCATGTTGCATTTATTGGAAGTGTTTTAATTTTTAATATTTTGTACTTTTAAATCATGTTTTTATATTGTATATGCTTATGTATTTCTAATGTTGTTCTTGTTCTTGTGAACCGCCCAGAGAGCTTCGGCTATGGGGCGGTCTATAAGTTTAATGAAATAAATAAATAAATAAATAAATTTGATTTATATCCCACCCTTCCTCCCAGCAGGAGCCCAGGGCAGCAAACAAAAGCACTAAAACACATCAAAACATCATAAAAGCAGACTTTAAAATACATTAAAACAAAATATCGTTAAAAACTTTTTTTTTTAAAGATCTGAAGACATCTTTTTTTTAAAAGTTAAAATTATGTGCTTTGAACAGTAAGGACAAATTCCGTATGAAACACATTGTCCTTTTATATCCATACAAGATCCTTTCTAAGACGGCACAATATATAATTTAAATATATAATATTTAAACAGCAACATGGTGTTGTTTATTGCAATGGATTTTAAAGGCATTTGCCCTGCTGACAAAGGAGTCCAGGGAAGCATCATTTTGGAAAGCAGGCAGGGATGGGCCTCATGGCCTCACCAAAAAGACCAACTCCAGAGGTTCCTTGCAAAGAGCAGTGACAAACTGGTTCCCAAACTGGTTTATTGTGGTAGTGCAGGTGCTCAAATGAGGGCAGAAGGAGGGGGAGGTTTGAAAGGAAAGGGTGGCAGACCAGACTGACATTAGGAGGGAAAGCCCAGGTTGACGGATGCCATTTACACCCAGTGGCTAACCCAGAAATTTCCATCTCCAAAGAAATCATTCAAATCCTCTGCACAAGGATCTATGGATCAGAGGAATAGGGGAGGAGTTTCATTCAGTTTACTATTAAAGCCAAACATGTCAGAGCTGCACTTTCCGGAGAGCCTTTGGGAGGGATGGAAGAAGATAGCGCCTGTAACTGATTTTATTTTCCCACCCTCCTTTTTTAGTTTTTTACCTCTTTAGTCCATTTTAATATCACTCCCCTATATTTCTTAATTGTATTTTATGTCTTTTTGTCTGTTTAATTTTTTTTGTGATTTTATTGTGTATGATTTTATTATGAGCTGCCCTGAGCGCCCTATTGCAGGGTAGAAGGTTGGGATAGAAATATTTTAAATAAAATAAATAAATGAATAAAACCACATGAGAACTGAAGCACTGCCATCTTTTGAAATGTGCACTTAGCCAAATTTCCAACCAATGTTTACAAAAATGAATATATTAGGGGAAAGCATACATAAAAATGAATGTCTTAGAGAAAACAACATACAAACATGCATTCTGTTAGGAGAAATTGTTTGTAAAAACGTGTGCATTCGTCAAAACTACATACAAATATGTGTTTATTTGGAGAAATTCACAATGGAATGTTGACAATTTTTTATGTTAAAATATGGCAAATTGCTGCAGAAATGTGGAGAACTGAGTCTGAGATTGGAAAAATTAGAAGCTAAAAAAATCAAAATTGACAGATCCTTCCATCCCTAACGGGTCACTTTGACAAAGGAAGCCATCTTTATCACTGGCCAGATCCTTAGTCCCTGTGGCCCAATACAATCCAGCATGAGCTCTCCAGGGTCCTGAGAAGAAGAAGGAGCACCGAGGGCTCTTCTCAAAAAAGAGAGAGAAAGGGAGGCAGTGTGCACTTGGCACAAGAGGAAAGATGTTCTCTAAGATGAGCATCAATTATGCAAGCTGAGGAAAGCTTCCATTGCATTTTGCATAATTTACTCTTTCTCCCCAGATCCAAAACATGAAATTACTTGGGGAAGAAGTGGCAGAAATATAAGAACATAAGAAGACTCCTCTTGTACCAGGCCAAGGATTGAGCATTTTGTCATTGCTGTGGCTAACTGGATGCCCCAGTGGGAAGCCCAGTAGCAAGACTGATTCCCCCCTCTTGTGCTCTGGTTACCATAGCCTCCACCTCCTCCATGGACTTGTCTCATCCTCGTTCAAAGCCATCCAAGTTGGTGCCCATCACTACATCTCATGGTACCAAATTCCATAGTCTAACTATGTCCTGAATCTTCCAACATTCGCCTTCATTGGATGACCCTGACTCCTAGCATTAGCAGAGAAGGTTTTGCCGGATTTGTTATCGAAGATCCTTGGGATGCCAGGAATTGAACATGGGGCCTCCTGCATGCAAAATGGAAGCTTTACCCCTGAGCTGTGCTCTCTTGGAAAACTGGGCGCAATTCTGGTCACTGCACCTCAACAAGGGCATCGTACAACTTAAAAAGGTTCAGAAAAGGACAACCAAAAGGGTCAAGAGGCTGAAGCAATTCCAAGGTTGCGACGTTTGGGGCTTTTTAGTTTAGGAAAAAGGTGAGTATGGAGGGACACGATAGAGGTGTATGCAATCATGCACAGTATGAAGAAAGTGGATAGACGTAAGTTTTTCTCCCTCTCACATAATACTGGAAATCAATGGGGCATCCAAGG
Organism: Rhineura floridana; assembly: GCF_030035675.1. NCBI lineage: Eukaryota > Metazoa > Chordata > Lepidosauria > Squamata > Rhineuridae > Rhineura > Rhineura floridana. Next base: position 34,577,451 of record NC_084494.1, read on the forward strand.
AGGCTGAACACTGGAAGATTTAGGACAGACAAAAAGATTTCTGCACATGGCACATAGTTAAACTTTGGATTTTGCTCCCACACGAAATAGTGATGGTGACCAACCTGAATGGCTTTAAACGACGTTTAGACAAATAAACAGAGGACAAGGCTAATAAAGTTTACTAACCATAATGGCTAAGTTCTACCCTAGCTGTTGGAGGCCATATTATTTATTTATTTATTACATTTATATACCACCGCATAGCCGAATCTCCCTGGGCGGTTTACAGCCGTATGACTCTGTAGACCAGTTGCCAGGGGTCACAAGTGGGGAGAGTGCTCTGGCACTCAGGTCCTGTTTATGAGATTTTCAGAGGCATCTGGCTGGCTGCTGTGACAGCCGGATGCTGAACTAGATGGGCCATTGGCCTGGTCCTGCTATAGGGCTCTCATGTTTTGTTTTGTTTTAAAATAAAGGGGGGGGGAGAAAGAGAAAGGAGATGAGCAGACCTTTTTTTAAATTACACTTGGGAGCCTTGATTAAAGTTGCATTTGGGCCGGGAAAAGTTGACAACAACAGCTGTTGGCTGCCCAGGTTCTAAAGGGAGCAGCAAGGCTTCCAACCTTTTCAGAGCCATGCAAAAGAAGGATTTGGGCAAATGCAGTGTCTCATGCAGGGGGCAAAACAAGGTGCACCTTCTGCAATCCCTCTCAAATGATACAGGAGCTCTGTCCTCTACAGCTGGTGAGCCTCGTGCCCTACACAGCACCCAGCAACTTTTACCCCACTTCACCTTCTGGTGAGTTGCTTTGCTGCCACTCATGATTCCTTGCTGGTTTTGTTCTGAGCAAGGACCATAGTTCAGTAGATAGAGACGAGGGAGAAATGAGGTGCAGTTCGCATTTAAAGGCAAATCTGCCAAACCTGCACTTTCCAAAACAGCATGAGAACTGAAACACAACCATATTTTGAAATTAACTTTTACCTGAATTTTGTGGTGCAGTTCGCCAACCGACCAACATTTACAAAAATGCATAAAAATAAATCTTATCAGTGAAAATAACATACAAATTGTATTCTATTAGGGAAAATTGCTTGCAAAAATGTGTACATTAGTCAAAACCGCATACAAAAATGTGTTTACTAGGACAAATTCACATTAAAATGCTAATGAATTTTCATAAGGATTTAAAACAACACAAATTGCTGCAAAAATGTGGAGAATTTAAGACTGGAAACATGAGAAGGTGAGAGAACTGAAGTGGACAGCTCCTTCTGTTCCTAGTGGGAGAGCACAGAAGATCCCAGATTCAATCCCCACTGGCATCTCCAGGTGATGCTAGGAGAGATTCCCCGCTTAAAACCCTGGGCAGCTGCTGCAGTCAATGGACACGAGTTCCTGTCTCCCTCACTTCCTGTCACCAGCTCCACCACCATCAAACACGTAAGGGCCAAACAGTCAAAAAGAAACTATTACGACGATTATTAGCTTTACTCACAAGTGTCTCAAATTCTATTGCCATCTCTGCCGCGCCTTTGCTGGAAGCACATGCACCAGAAAGACTTCTCCTCTAATCAGGAACTGGCTCTTTTTATAGATGCAATCCCATCCCCTTCGGGGAAACTTTTGGAGTACCAGCCCCACCCACACCAGTGATTTCATGCTTAGTCACGCTTCCCCATGAGGGTGACGTCGCACAACAACTTAATCTAGGGGTTGATGCCCGAAAGAGCGACACCATTTCTGTGGCCCATCCCTGAATGTTCCCCGCGTCATCCGCGGCCTACAGCCCTCACTGGTCATCAACATGGAGAGCGGAGGGACATCCTCTACAGCCTGGGCAACAGAGAGAGTGCCTGGTATCCAGACGTAGGATGTGGTATGGGGGTTTTTTGGGGGGGTGTTCTTGCTCAGAGGAAGGAATGAGGTTCTTGCCAGTCGAACAGATGAACGTTCACTTCAAAAGACCAGATCTATGGGCCAAGCAGCCAGTTCAAGTAAAGGGCTCTTTAATCACAAGGCTTAAGATAATGGATGACTTCTATCACTTGTTTATGAATGACCTAATAGCAGGTGGAGCAGAGTGGCTAAGCGCATGAGCTGTAAAGTCACAAGTTCAAATCACACCTCTGCCACATGCTCCATGTTTAAACAAGCCGATTCTTTCTCAGTCTCATTTGCAATGTGGATTTTGTTTCCTTTACATCTCACTTTTCCTCCAAGGAGCTCAAAGTGGCGTACATAGTTATTCCCTTGTCATTTTATCCTCACAGCAACCCTGTGAGGTAGGCCAGGAGAAAGTGACTGGCCCAAGGGTACCAATGAACTTCCTGGATAAGTGGGGATTTGAACCCTGGTCTCCCAGGTCTAGTCCAACACTCTAACCACCTCTCTACCTTACAGGCTTGCAGTACAGATTGCCGATGTCCTGTGCGGGACACACCTAGAACACTCCAAAAGAGCACATTATAAATCCACAGCAATTTGATTGTCACCTTCCAATGATGGGCTGGGACTCCAGTGGCTCCCATTCAGGACGCGGATTTTAAGGCGTCGCTTTCCTGGGTAATTCTGTGTCAGAAGCTGCTTGAGGCAACACAGTCAGAGCTGGTGCAATGCAGGGGTTGAAAGAGCCTGTGTGAAAGAGCACTGTGTGCTAGAAAGGCAAATGTGATTTGGGTGTGGAGTCAGTAGGTGATTTAGGAAATTCCCAATTTCCTCACTTGAGCTCCTTATCTGTGAATAGCGAATACTTTACAAAGTTGCCATGCTGCCTGGGGGCTAACAGGAGTTGCAGTCCAAAACATTTGGAGAGCACCAGGTTGGGGAAGGCTGTTGTAAAGAATACTGGCATCAAGACAATCAATCAATCTTCGGTCAAGATTGTCGGTCAAGGACCAATATGGCGGTCAAGCACCAACATAGAAAGCATTCAAAAACAGCATGAAGCATCTCAAGTCTGTGATGTGCTGAGGCCCTTTCCTTTCCTTCCTTTCCACCTCCCTTGGCCATCATCTTTGCCCTCTTCTGAACCCATTCCAATCTGCACACATACCTGTCTTACAGTGCGCTGCTCAGAACAGGACAGAGCATTCCAGACGAGATCAAACTGGGGTAGAATCAAGTAGTACTATTACTCCTTGTGACTTGGGATCACGCCCGCCCTGTCCATGCACTACTCGCATTCCAGGGGTGGGGGAGACGTTTGATTTGGCTCAGATTTAAAGGCAAATCACTTCCCAAAACCACATGCAAACCGAAACAAGGCCATCCTTCAAAATTCGCCCTTATCTGAATTTTGCAGGGCAGTTCTCCAAACGATGTTTACAAAAAAACACATATGGTAGGGGAAAGCGCGCATTAAAAAATGAACATGTGAGTGAAAGTAACATACACAAATGCATTGTAATCGGGGAAATTTCTTAGAAAAAGGTGTACATTAGTCAAAATTGCAACCAAAATGATTAAAAAACAACAACACGCAAACTACTACAGAAATGTCAGGAATGAATTTAAGGCTGGTGAAAAAATTAGAAAAGGAGAGAACCAACATTGACAGATCTTCCATCCCTCCTTGAGTCCCTGCAGATGTTCTTGGACTACAACTCCCATCATCCCTGATCATTGGCCATGCTGGCTGGGCAGAGCTTGGAAAAGTTACTTTTTTGAACTACAACTCCCATCAGCCCAATCCAGTGGCCATGCTGGCTGGGGCTGATGGGAGTTGTAGTTTAAAAAAGTAACTTTTCCAAGCTCTGTGGCTGGGGCTGATGGGAACTGGGAGTCCAAGAACATATGAAGGGCCACCGACGTTCGCCATCCCTGTTTTAGCTCCACCCTGGATATTGCATCTCTTCCCCACCCCACTCCCCACAATAACCATTTGTTGCAAGTTGGGGTGGAAAGCCAGATGTGCGAGTTCATGCTCTTGAGTCTGGGCTACGCATAATCAGGATGCCTGATTATTTGGCTGTCGCGATCGCATGAAGCTTCTACTCGGGCTTTCTACTCAAATAACCAAGCACAACATCTAAGAACGTAAGAAGAACTTGCAGGATCAGGCCAGCAGTGGCCCATCTAGTCCAGCATCCTGTTCTCACAGGGGCCAACCAGGTGCCTGGGGGAAGCCCGCAAGCACAGCAGTGCTGTCCCCACTTGTGACTCCTAGCAACTGGTGTTCAGAAGGCTATCAATGGCTACTAGCCATGATGGCTATGCTCTGTCTCCATAGTCAGGGTCAGTATACTTCTGAATACCAGTTGCCAGAGTGCTCTTGTGCTCAGGTCCTGCTTGCAGGCTTCCCATTGGGGGCAACTGGTTGGCCACTGTGAAAACAGGATGCTGGACTCAGTGGGCCACTGGCCTCATCCAGCAGGGCTCTTCTGATGTTCTTACATTGCCTCCCCAACTGTGCAGTTGATTGGGGTCAGTAGCCGTTGAATTCACTAGAAAAGACAATAATGCTGGGAAAAACAGAAGGGAGTAGAAAAAGAGGAAGGCCAAACAAGAGATGGATTGATTCCATAGAGGAAGCCACAGACCTGAACTTACAAGATCTGAGCAGGGTGGTTCATGACAGATGCTCCTGGAGGTCGCTGATTCATAGGGTCGCCATAAGTCGTGATCAACTTGAAGGCACATAACAACAAAGGAGCCATTAATAGCCTTATCCTCCATGAATTTGTCAAATCCTCTTTGAAAGCCATCCAAGTTGTTGGCCATCCAGACTCCTGGGCTCAGGAGGGTCCTCCTGAGGGCTGGCTAGAGATGCCTGGATTGCTGCATTGGCCCCCTGGGCCTGAGGGTCCCCACTCCTGCTCTACACATGAGTAAAGCATGCATGGCGCTTATGGTTCTGTTACTGAAGCCTAAACTCCCTTCAGCCTTGTTTTTTTTACAGCCACATCACATGGCTCTGCAGCTCATGTCCAGCTTTGTAAATAATGAGGTTCCCCAGATCCTTTCTTCATGTACAGCAGGTATTCCATCCAACACTATCTATCTATCTATCTATCTATCTATCTATCTATCTATCTATCTATCTATCTATCTATCTATCTATCTATCTATCTATCTATGCTTTTTAAAGTGTTGCCCAAATTGCAAAACTTTGCATTTACTTATTTGATTTCTTACACTTATATCCCCACCTTTCCTCCAAGGATTTCAAGCTGGCATACATGACTCTCCTCCCTGTGTTTATCCTCACAACAACCCTGAGAGGTAGGTTAGGCTGAGAGAGAGTGACTGGCCCAAGGCCATTTAGCTTCTTGGCCAAATGGAGCTTTGAACCTGACCCTGAAGACTGGCACTCATTTAAGGCAGCCAGCTATTTCCTGGCCAGTTCCTTATCAATCTCAGTCTGCAACCCTGACCCCTTTCGCTAGTCACACCACTTATGCAACAGTGCACCCAGTTCCCCTTTTGGGAAAAGACAGAGGCAAAATAGGAGCTGAACATTTCCTCCTTCTCTTTGACCCCCACCCTGTTAACATTTCACTCTCCTGATTCTGCAGCAGATGTAACATTTGCTCCAAGTACCCCTGGAAAAGGCCACTTTCCCTAGCCATCCTCAGCCCATTCGGATCTTTAGCTTCCTTGCCAACAGCCCTACAAGCCTGCCCTCATCTCTACTCATCTCTACTCATCAGCAGGGTAAGTGGTAAATTCTGAAGTGCAGGCACTCGTCATGACCACTCCCATAGATAGCCAGGCATTTTCTAAGACTATTCCATGACAATTATTTATTTATTTATTATTTAATTTATATCCTGCCCTTCCCCCCAGTAGGAGCCCAGGGCACGAAACAAAAGCACTAAAATGACACTTTTAAAACATCATAAAAACAGACTTGAAAATATATTAAAACAATACATCTTTAAAAACATTTTTTTAAAAAGCTTTAAAACCATCTTTTTTAAAAAAAATAAAGAAAGAAAGAAAAGGTTTAAAAACATCTTAAAAAAGCAATTCCAACACAGACCCAGACTGGGATAAGGTCTCTACTTAAAAGACTTGTTGAAAGAGGAAGATTTTCAATAGGCGCCGAAAAGATAACAGAGATGGTGCCTGTCTAATATTTCCGGGGAGGGAATTCCACAGGGTAGGTGCCGCCACACTAAAGGTCCGTTTCCTATGTTGTGCAGAACGGACCTAAGATGGAATCTGCAGAAGGCCCTCACCTGCAGAGCGCAGTGATTGACTGGGTATAGAAGGTATAAGACGGTCCTTCACGTATCCTGGTCTCGAGCTGTTTAGGGGTTTGTACACCAAAACTAGAACCTTGAACTTAGCCTGGTAGCTAATAGGTAGCCAGTACTCCCTCAAGAGGCAGTGATGGCCACCAACTTGGATGGCTTTAAAAGATTAGACCAGTCCAAAGGCCGATCGACTCCCTGGCAGAAGCGGCCAACACAATGGAGAGGTGCCACAGAGCCGCCCTCCCCATGCTGGCATTGCTGCTACTTACTGGAACAGTATGGGAAGGGGGGCAGGGGGTTCCAAGCAGGGTCAGTGCCAGAGGACGGCCAGGTCAGGCCCTGGCTGAGGGCCCCTGAAGGCCTCCTCCTTAGTGTGGGTGGGTAGTGCATCGGCTCCCGACCCTACCACGGATCGTGAGAGGGAGTCCCTGGCAGTCCCCCACTGCCACGCAGGCCCGTGACGCCTGCCTGCCTGCCCCACCTACCTCTCTTTTGATGTAAATGCTGGTTGCGCTACATGCGCAAGCCTACCATCAGCCAAAATGGCAGGCGAGGTTTCCCTAAGGGGCTGGTGCCCCTGGCACCATCTTGGTTGATGGCAGGGATGCACATGCGTAGCACACACATGTGCCATCAACCAAGATGGCGGCAGAGGCATCAGCACCTTAGGGAAGCCTTGGCCACCATCTTGGTTGATGGTAGGCATGTGTGCACAGTGCGGGCAGCATTCAGCAAATGAAAGATAGGTAGGTGGAGCGTGCATGCCTATGTGCATGAGCTGGGGCTTGGGCCAGGCTGGGGCCCAAGGGCCCCAGCATGCCTGGTACCAGCCCTGGTGCCAAGGTCAGGGTTGTGCAGGTGCATCAGCAGGATCTGGTGCTCCCAGTGGTGCAAACGCGCAGCTCTGATTTTGCTGCCACCCTGCCCCCTCCTGGTAAGCAGCAGCACTGCTGGTGATGGAAGGGTGGCTCTGCAGCACCAGTGCACTGTGTCAGCCACACCTGCTCCCAGTCACCACACAGGTTGGTAGCTGGGGTGGTCAGTAGAACACCCTGTTGGTGCCTTATCAGCATAGAGCCAGATGGATGCAAAACCTCTCTGTCCAACCAGAGCACAGCCTGCCCCTTCATTTTGACCCCTCACCTGGAGATTTTACTGGTTTCTTTGGAATCCATTAGCAAAACGGTGGCACCCACTCCCCACAGAGTTGCACCCAGCACTGACCCTTTACTTACAGGCAAGGGAAGGGTAAATATGTCTGTTTCAGTTTCTCATTTTCCCAGTTTTAAGTTCAGTGCTCTGCATATCCACATCAGTGTGCAGATTTTTTTCCCCAAGTCTTCATCAGCATTTTAGTGCAATTTTTTACTGATATATATTTTTTGCAAAGCAATTTCCCTTAATTCAATGCAATTTGTATGATGTTGGCCTGACAGAATACCCAGAAGAAATGGGGAAGAAGGGGTTTTAGGCTGCGTTGGGATGTGTAGTGGTTAAGGTGTTGGACTATGACCTAGGAGACCAGGGTTCGAGTCACCATACAGCCACGAAGCTCACTGGGTGACCTTGGGCCAGTCACTGCATCTCAGCCTCAGAGGGAGGCAATAGTAACCTCCCTCTGAATACCGCTTACCATGAAAACCCTGTTCATAGGGTCGCCGTAAGTTGGAATTGACTTGAAGGCAGTCCATTATTTAACTAATGTAAGCATGTTTATGCATGCTTGCCCCCAGTATATTTGTGTATTGTGTTTTTAATTTGTTTTGTTTTGTTTTAGATTTTATACTGGTTTTAACCTTTTTATTGATTGTAAGTCGCTTTGGGTTCACTTTCGGGAGGAAAAGCAACAAAAATTATGTATTTATTTATTTCATAATTATAACATATGCATTTAAGTACACATTGCTTGGCTGGGAACTGCATTGCAAAATTGCAGAGAAGTGTGAATTTCAAAGGATGGCTGTGTTTCAGCTGCCTATTGTTTTGGAAAGTGCAAATTAGGTAGGTTTGCCTTTAAATGTGAACGGAAAGATGCCTGAAAGATCATCTTATCCCTTATATACCCAGTCGATCACTGCGCTCTGCAGGTGAGGGCCTCCTGCAGATACCATCTTATCAGGAGTTTGATTCCGCACAACATAGGAAATGGACCTTTAGTGTAGTGGTACCGACCCTTTGGAATTCCCTCCCCTTAAATATTAGACAGGCGCCACTTCTGTTATCTTTTTAGCACCTACTGAAGACCTTCCTCTTTCAACAAGCCTTTTAAGTCTAGACTTTATCCCAGTCTGCGTCTGTGTTGGAATTGCTTGTTAAGGAGTTTTTAACATTTTTTGGATTTTTTTTAAAAAATATGTTTTTAAAGAGGTTTTGTTTCTGGGAGGAAGGGCAGGATATATAAATGTGATTGATAAATAAACAAATAAATTGCATTTCTCCCTCTTCCTACTTAAGGCACCTCTGTTTGCCCTGGGGGCCTTTGGAAGTGCAATATGAATATTTTGTCATCCTTTACCCCCCCCCATCCCACCCTGGTAAATGATAGTTAGTGGTTATCTTCTGTACTTTAAAAAAAATATTTGCTGTTTAATGGTTTACTGATTATTGATTATTTTGTAATTGTGGGGTGTATTCAATGAAGTCTAACAGAGCAGACCCATTGAAATGAATTATCCTAAGTTAGTCCTATCTATTAACTTCAGTGGGTCTACATGGAGTAGGACTACCACTGAATACCACTCTTTATTTTTAGTCTATGTAACCCACCTTGGGCAAAGGGTGGATAAGAATAAAGGAAATGAACCCTCAAGCTTCTTATCAAGTTCCCATGGTGCGGCTATACCCTCCTGCAGAGAGGCCAAAGCCTTGTCAAATTCGTACACAGAAGCGAGCCTACCATTTAATTCGAAATAAGGTGTTTTATTGAAGCTGCCATTGAAAAATCCAGGTCCTTCTCCAGTCAAGGACAGGTCCCAAATCCAGTGGAGGCACAGAACGAGGGGTTTTGTCTAGGAGAGTGTGTGTGTGTAGGGATTGCCTCTCCCTCCCCATCCCCGCTTCTAGGCTCAGTACTGGATGTAAGAGAGGTCCACGTCTCCTTCGATCTCCAGCGTGTCAATTTGATTGAAGTGCTGGTAACGATGGTTGTAGTTGAAGAGCGGCTGGCCGTTGGCCCAAATCTTGAACCGTTGGTTGCCACAGCGAATGGAAAGCTGTTTCAGGGGAGAAGGAAAAAGAGAGCTGTTAGAGGCACGGAACAGGCAAGCCTTAGGAAGACAGGAAGCTGCCACTGGCCCATCTAGCTCAGTATTGTCTACACTGACTGGCAGCAGCTCTCCAGGGTTTCCCAGCGCTGCCTGGAGACACAAGGATTGAACCTGGGACCTTCTGCATGCCAGGTAGATGCTTTGTCACTGAGCTACGGCCGTTCTAGAGGGCAAATCTCTACCTAAAACTTCCTGTACACTGGTTTTATACCCGTTCAACTGTCAGAGCGTCCTGCAAAGAATCCTGGGAATTTCCTTCGATCTCCAAGTCTTCCTTGCGGAATTAAAATTTTTCTAAAGCAGGGATGGGGAATCAGTGGCCCTCCAGATGTTGCTTGGCTCCAGTTCCCGTCAGCTCCAGCAAGCATGGCCAATGGTCAGGGATGATGAGAGTAGTAGTCCAACAACATCTGGAAGGCCACAGGTTCCCTTTCCTAAAGGGAGGAAGTTCTCTGTAGCATAGTTCAGTTTCCGAAAGGCAAGGCAAAGGGGGACCCACATTCATGATCTAAACAGGAAGAGACCTTATACTGAGACCATCCATCCATCTTGCTCAGCGCTGTCTACACGGACTGGCAGCAGCTCTGCAGGGTTTTCAGATGGGAGTCTCTCCCAGTCCTGCCTGGAGGTTGAACCTGGGACCTTCTTTTGCACACAAAGCAGTCCCCTGGCTTTTCGCTTTTTCAAGGGCTATACATCACCATCTAAAGATGGAGGCCTCCACAAGACTACTGCGTCCAGAATCTAAAATTATTTCACTGCACCGTTGTTCCCCACCTCGCCCGCCCCCCCGGAAGAGAATTCAGCTGCTTGGAGAACACTCACGTCAAAGTATTGTCCAGGTTGGAAAGGGTTATTAGGCAGCTCTCGCTCCTCACCGCCCCAGTGGCCATTCAGGAAGCTGTTTCGCACAACAACCCGCTCGTTCATGCGAGGGTTGATATGCAGGGCAATATCTTGGCCGGCTTTAAAGTTAATCCGGAATCTGGGATAAGAAAAAGACAGATCCACAAGAATATCAAACATCAACCCAGTCTAGTAACGCGGAGGTGCTCTTTTTCACTGGTGGAACCAGTGTTGCAGAATGCCCCCCTTGCTGAAATGCAAGAGGCCACACTGGTACTGGCATTCCACCAGCTCTTGGACACACATGCTTAGGCAAGCATTCCCTTGCACTTGAACTTCCTGATCTAATTGTCTTAATTGTTGTTTTAACTGTTTTATTATATATTTTAATTATGGATGTTTTTAATGCTTTGATTGGATTTACAACTTCAGTACCTGTGTGGTTTGTATAATATTCATATGACAAAAGGATTAGACTGTAAGAGTTTACATGAAAACAAATCTATATTTTTGTGAAGGGTAATAGTACTAAACTGTAGGTTTCAGTAGTTTCTTAAGTCTGTTATTGTTCTGTTAACGATGGCAGGTTTTACACTTCTATGCAATTGTATATAAAAAAATAAGAAAACGACATGTAAAATCTTGATAGCTGCATAACTTGCAATTTCTTTACGTGGAACACATTTTGGGTTGTTAAAAAAATTATAACTGTTATAAAGAAAGATTCTAAATGAAGTGTGCTTTATAAAAAAAAAGTTTATATAAATGTTTTTAGTTACTTTAAACCGCCCAGAGAGCTTCGGCTATGGGGCGGTATACAAATACAATAAATAAATAAACAAATCTCTGTTAAAAAGCAAAACAAAAAAGAGGCAGTGCCTTTGTTTAGCGTCACTTCAGCTCTGTAATTGTACCAGACATAGATTCATGTTCTTTTCCTTACCAGAGAATTTCTGCAACACCAAAACTATCAATGTGCATCTCTCATTGTTTTGTGTCTGACTAGCACTGGCTTAAAAAAATAATATTGTCCTGAACTTCCAGTTGAGGTAGCTTTTCCACCTCCTTCCAAGTAGAAATTAAGTCTTATAGGAATTTATCCAGTTAGTTCATTGACTGTAAGTCACTTTGGGTTCACTTTTGTGAAGAAAAGAACAAAATTAATAAATAAATGTTTTAATGTGTATTTGAATTAGTACGGATTTACAGGGGGAAAACTGCGTGATAATTTTTGTTTGCTGGTAACATCATGTGAACCATGCAAATTAAAAGGAGATGTGAGTAGCACCAAACGCACAGTAAACCACCGTGTAGATGAGCCCAGAGTCCATTGCTAGCTCTGGGACTCAAATGGGTTGAAATATGAACTTGGGACTCCTGGCTTCTAATCTGCATTTCTGACAAGGCTGAAGAGCAGCTGGGATCTATGACTCCCAGCGTAAAAGAGGTGGAAAATCTGGTGGGCCTCATCACAGAAAGAGAGTGGTGTCCAGGGGTTAAATTAAAACCATCCTCCTGTCTGGAAGATGGTACTTGTCACTCATTCATGAAATTCATTCAGACAGAAACAGGGTGCATACTGTTTAGCGTGCGGCGGGACGAATCCTTTCACCACGATGGTCCTCTTTGAACCCAGCCCTCCAGGCAGGTTCCCCTTGTAGGGCACTTGCTGGAACAGACAAGAGATTTTATATATATATATATATATATATATATATATGCAAAAGGGCGGGAAGGACAAATTCTCCCAAATGTGAGCATTACTTTTTTGGACTACTGAACACAGGAATCTTTGCCATTCAGGGGTTAAAGAGACAAGCGGGGGGCGGGGAGTGTTGCCCAAACTCATAACAGCAGCTCTGCTGGACCAGACCAGCATCCTGTTCTAAACCCAGGTGCTTGTGGGAAGCCCACAAGCAGGACTTGAGTGCAACAGCACTTTCCCCTATTGTGATTCCCAGCAACTCAGTCAGTGGAGGCTGGTCCATTAGGGCAAGTGAGTCCATTAGGCCAACCTCAGTCTCCCCTCAGCCAGCTCCCACCTGCCTGCTTTTTTTACTTCAAACCAGTCTAGGGGGTGGCAGTGCCTGTCAACTTATTCCACTTACATCTCAGTGCTGTTGTCGTTGTAGAACTCAGCAGGGAAGAGGGTGGAGTCAAAACTAGAATTAGGTGGTTCTGCCTATCACTGGCTCCGCCTCTGCCTATGATTGGCTCTGGTGCGCCTATGGCTGGGCTCCCTACCTTCTGCCCCACAAGTTCCACTAGGCCCCAGTCACCACTGGCAGCTAGCATTGACTGTTCTCCAGCTATCTGTGTGCTCTGAGACCCACTCATATGCATGACTGATCCTTCATGCTCATAGTATCCATGGCATAGCGCACAAGTTGCTGTTGCATGATCTGACCTCAAAAGTCCCAACCCTGAGACTATTTTTCCCTAATTGGCTTCTATTATTTATGAAAAACCTTTCTAGACTGCCTCCCACGACAAGTCTCTGGGGGGGGGGTTACAACAATATTCAATGACATATGAAGATGTTAAAACAGAGGAAGAAAATGCAACTGACAAACTGGAGCAGATTTTAAAATTATGATCTACCGAGATCAAGCACTAGCAAAGGCCTTGGAGCACCATTTTTTGTTGATTTTTCGTAAAGACACCTAAGCGTTCCATTGTGGCAGCAAGCAACTTTGTGTGTTTGTTTTTAAACTGGGCTAGCCACTGTTGGTCCCAGACCTCAGAAATGAGGTGGCCTTAGCTTGCAAACTCTTTGATCAACATCTGGCTGGTGATTTCCAGTCGATGTGTAAAAACTTCAGGTTGTGTTCCCGGCAGTGCATGTTCATAACCATTCATCCATTTGTTCCTTCCTTCCTTCATTCTCTCCTCTCACCTACATCCCTTCCCATCCCACCTTCCTAGGCCCCCTTGATTCACCAGGCCTACAGTCTGTTCACATCCCGGCCTCTACTTTTCCTAGACTCTTCTGGCTGGTGTGATGGGAGCATTAGGGATTTCGAAACAGGGACTGTCCTGGCGCATAGCTCATGCTGTTCCCCACAGCTCCTTCATCATGGTGGCGGTGGTGCAGGGATAAGTGCGTCACGTTTAGGCAAAAAGGAACTGAAGCCCACCCTGGTAGTCACTCCCACCCCGGAGCTTTTGCTGAGTTCCCCTCTTTGTCAAAAGGATTTTGCGGTTCATCATGTTGGCTCTCCGCCTACCAAAAACAGTCAGGTTTCTGGGACATAATTCATGTGCGCAGAGATGCATGCTGAACTAAGAAACCTTGTTAATGCCTCCTCCCACAACCACAGACTTCCCTAGGAGCCAATAAGCATGAAAGGGGGAGGGCGTTAGCAACTGAGAAGAGTCTTCTCGGTGGCAAACTCACCTCCTTTCACTCTGATTGGCACCAGTCAGCAGGAAAGGACAAGGAAGCATGTTAGAAGACTCTTCTCAGTGGCTAACATACTCCCCTTTCATACTGATTGGCTGGTAGGATGCTGGAGACATAAGGACCCTGTTGGGACTCTGCTCCCAAAAACGTAAGGGGCCTAAGACACTCTGAGACCCCAGATGACTACACCCTTGCTCCCACTCCACCTATGCTTTCCAAATTCTAGTCCTCATTGTTCACAGGACCAACAAACAAACATACACACACTATCCTCTACCCCTCCCAAGTGCTCCAGGAGGGTCTTTCAATCAAGGGAACAGTAACATGTCATCTCCCTGTCCCTCCCCACAATTTCTGCTGAAAATTCAGCAAGGAAAGAGAGAAAGAAATGTAACAGTATTAGCAAATCCCCTCTACACTCACCGGGTGGTAGGAAGCAGGAACTGTCATCATCTACAAGAGAAAGAAATCCAAAGAGGTCATTAACCAGCCACACAAACAAGTACCTCAACTCCATTTTAGGAGACCCCTAACCCTCACCCCCTGACCACTGGGGAAGAAACAGTCACCCAAATCACCATTTCTTCCTTTTATAAATCTCTCTGCTGCTGTTCCTCATGGGCAAGTGCTACCTGAAAGTTTGGATTTAAACCCGGAGCAGATTCCACTGCCCCTCTGGCATGGAGCCACCAGCCACCAATGTGTTCAACCGAAATCTACCCTCCTGTAAACTGAAGACCATTAGATCTAGTCCTGCCCTCCTGGGCAGCAGCAGAGACGCCACGCACTTAACCTTTCCACAAGTCTATGGTATGGCCACAATTTTTGGAGTAACAAATCCTCAGACTTTTCTTTTTATGGGACAGCGCTTCAGGTATTTGAAGAATTCGATCATGTCCCTGGTCCTCTTCCCTTAATTCATAAATTTGGTAATTCAAATGGAATAAATTGCTGTCAGCCCAGAACAATGCCCTAAGTGCACTTACTGGATGGATTTCATCAGTTATAATTGGGGGGAGGGGGGAATGACAACCTATGCAGGAATCTGTATTGGTCAAAAAAACAAATCACCCACCATGGCTTGCAGGGGCTGCATCTAAATGGTGAGTAATTCCCCTGTTAAAAACAACCCTTCAGGGGTATAGCCTTACAGGGTCTCAGGGGGCCTTAGACCTCTTACTTTTTCAGCAGCAGGATCCCAGCAGGGTCCCTATGTCTCCGGTATCCTACAAGCCAATCAGTATGAAAGGGAAGTGTGTTAGCCACTAAGAACCTTTTAACATGCTTCCTTGGCCTTTTCTGCCAGTTGAAGCCAATCAAAGTGAAAGGAGGCAAGAGAGCCACTGAGAAGACTCTTCTTAGTGGCTAACACACAGAGCTTGGGAAAGTTACTTTTTTGAACTGCAACTCCCATCAGCCCCAGCCAGCATGGCCACTCGATTGGGCAGATGGGACTTGTAGTTCAAAAAAGTAACTTTCCCAAGATCTGCCCCTTCCATGCTTCTAGGAATGTCTGTTGTTGTGGGAGAAGGCGCATGGGAAGGGCGGAGGAGTGTGGAGATGGTGATGGAGAGCAAACAAGTGAGAGGGTGTGGCATGATGATCATGAAGGGACCCTGCACGTCTGGATTTGCCACTGTACAACTACAACCCTCCCAGAGGGAGCTACAATTGTCAGGCTAAACATCTCTCTTGTATAAAACAGCTGCTCCACCCCAGAAGTGGCTGCATTTGGTGGGATATACTCCCACTGCAACCAACTCTAAGCAATTAAGTGGGGAGGGGAGTTATACCCTTTCCTGTGGCCTCTCACCACCAGCCCTTCCATTACTTATTTTTGAATATTTACAGGTAGATTTGAAGATGGATACCCAGAATCCGGCATCATGCCTTAGGAAGGATGTATTGCGAGGTAGGAACTCAAGAGTATCCCTCCATATAGCAGGAGATTAGCAGAAGTGGCTGCATTTTGTTGCTGGGTGAAATACACCACTTATGACGAGCTTTAAACAAATGCCTGCTTGTGGGAGGGGTGAGGAGGAGTCGAGCCTGTCTGGTTCCCCACTTTGCTTACCACGAAGTATGAAGGCGGGCACCCCTGGATCTGGCATCATGCCCATTAAAAGATATATTGTCAGGTGCGTGCAGAGTGGTACCCCTTCAGCCACAGAGGAGAGGCTGAGACTAGGAAGGCTGGAACTCAGCCTGGACCCCAGACACAGTGCGGGTGTGTGTAAAACGGCTATTCCACCCCAGAAGTGGCTGCATTTCAATGTTGGGTGAAGGATGTTCAGTTCTAAGCAATGCAGCTTGCTTATGTTGGAAAGATTTATACCACTTCCTACCCCCTATCTATTCTGAGTACTTACAGGAAGGTTGGAAGGAGGGAACCCAGAATCTGGCATCATGCCCTAAAGAAAGAGAGAAATTATGAGGTGGGGACTGGTTTCAGGGACATCATAAAGGATCAGCATAATCAGGCATCTACCAAGTGCTCAAAACCCATCAATGCAGAGGTAGCTGGTGGCTCCATGTCAGTGGGGCAGTGGAATCCGCTCCAGGCTTTAGTCCAAACTTTCAAGTTTGGCCTATAACCTGGAGCGGCTTCCACCGTCCCACTGACATGGAGCCACCAGGCATCATTGCATCAACAGAGCATACTCATTGTATCTCCATCTTTGGTTATGAGCACTCTAGTCGCCTACAGCATTGGCCACACCTGGAGTGGCAATGGGTTGATCTGCCAATCAGTTGTGAAATCTGTTTGAAGCTGAATTTTTTTAAAAAGCACTCAAACTGATCCTACCAGTGGTTTTACAGGTTTTACCAGTATCATGTGCCCTCATTTTCAGAAAAGAGAGGTGGAGACATACTGAAACCGGTGGAGCAGTGAGTCTGTCTCTACCCTTAGTTTTGTGTATCCAGAGATACACAGCATCAGTCAAACCCCACCCCTTTTTATTCCAAACTCCGGGATTTTTGAGTTTGAATGCATTTTCCCTGCAAGGAAGCTTCACACCAAAACTGTTTGGTCGATCAACATGGTGATCAAGACATCACTGCCTGCTGGTGTGTACATGGAGTCAATACGATAAAGTACAGTCAAGATGTGTACAGCCTAGTGGAGATTTGTTTCCAACCATACCCAGACAAAACAGCCTGGTTGCTTATTAAGGACACCGGTGTGCACGTAGCCGTAGCGTGAAAACACGCTCACCAGTGCGTCTCCACTTCTCTCTTCTGAAAATGAGGGCACATGATGCTAGTCAAACCTGGCCCCTTTCCACTGTGGAAACCTGATGGGATCAGCTCAATTTTAAACAATCAGCTTCAAACAGATTTTGCAACTGACCAAGAGATCAACCTGTTGCCCCTCCAGGTGTGGCCAGTGGAAACACTTTGCCGTGGCCGACTAGTGTGCTTTCAGCTGTAGCCTCCTCAGACATGATCTCCCCAGCCCCATAAGGCTACTTATGCCATGCCCCCTCCCCACATTCAATCCCCACTAGTGTTGCCAGGTATTCGGTGTCTTTAAAAGTTATACAGGGGGGGAGGGAGAATTCCACCTTGTGGTTTTCCCCATTACAGTGTTGCAAGAACACCTGCACTTGGCTGACTTTCTCTTCTCCTCAAGATACAGGATCAGTCTCAGGCAATGAACCTGGCAACCCTAATCCCCACACCCCAAAGTGCCCTCCCCTTGGCGATACTCACCGGCATTCCCATCGGTGAATACTGCTGCCCTGGCATTCCCTGCACCAGGAAGAGAAGCAGAGGGTTGAAGCAACAGCGAGGGCTTAAGTGTCCATTCAGGCCTGGTGCAAGGGGACAGAGCCAGCCGAGGCTGGGGAAGCAACCGGCCTCCTCCCCACATGCCTCTAGAGCAGGGATGGGGAGCCTGTGGCCTTCCAGATATTGCTGAACTACAGTTCCCATCATCCCTGACAGTTGGCCACTCTGGCTGGGGCTGCTGGGAGTCAGAGTCCAGCAAAATCTGGGAGGGTCCCAGGTTCTCTGCCCCTGCTCTAGAGGAAAGGCCCTCATTCTTCCAGGGGCCGCAATGGGGCAGGTAAATGAGGGGACAGGGACTGGCATCCTTGCTGGCCGGCCACTCTGGGTGGCCTTCACCTGCCGCACCTGCCCATCCCACCAAGCTGAAGCAGAAGGGAAGAAGGGAAGCAGGCCCACACCATCAGCTGTGCAGAGAGTCCAGCTCCTTTTGGGTCCTTCTCAATTGTTTTCCATGCCAGGCAGTTCTTGTCAGAACTTCTACCGTGTAACTCTACCGGGGCCATCCCTACCATTGGGCAGAATGAGATGGCTAACTCAGGCAGCAGCTTTGGACTGTCATGAAATGGCAGCAAATTGTTACCTAATTAAATGTTTTATTTTTACTGCCAGGCAGGGGCAGAGGTTTGACTAGCATCATGTGCCCTCATTTTCAGAAGAGAGAGGTGGAGACATACTGAAACCGGTGGAGCAGTGAGTCTGTCTCTACCCTTAGTTTTGTGTATCCAGAGATACACAGCATCAGTCAAACCCCACCCCTTTTTATTCCAAACTCCGGGATTTTTGAGTTTGAATGCATTTTCCCTGCAAGGAAGCTTCACACCAAAACTGTTCGGTCGATCAACATGGTGATCAAGACATCACTGCCTGCTGGTGTGTACATGGAGTCAATACGATAAAGTACAGTCAAGATGTGTACAGCCTAGTGGAGATTTGTTTCCAACCATACCCAGACAAAACAGCCTGGTTGCTTTTTAAGGACACCGGTGTGCACGTAGCCGTAGTGTGAAAACACGCTCACCAGTGCGTCTCCACTTCTCTCTTCTGAAAATGAGGGCACATGATGCTAGTCAAACCTGGCCCCTTTCCACTGTGGAAACCTGACGGGATCAGCTCAATGTTAAACAATCAGCTTCAAACAGATTTTGCAACTGACCAAGAGATCAACCTGTTGCCCCTCCAGGTGTGGCCAGTGGAAACACTTTGCCGTGGCCGACTAGTGTGCTTTCAGCTGTAGCCTCCTCAGACATGATCTCCCCAGCCCCATAAGGCTACTTATGCCATGCCCCCTCCCCACATTCAATCCCCACTAGGGTTGCCAGGTATTCGGTGTCTTTAAAAGTTGTACAAGGGGGAGGGAGAATTCCACCTTGTGGTTTTCCCCATTACAGTGTTGCAAGAACACCTGCACTTGGCTGACTTTCTCTTCTCCTCAAGATACAGGATCAGTCTCAGGCAATGAACCTGGCAACCCTAATCCCCACACCCCAAAGTGCCCTCCCCTTGGCGATACTCACCGGCATTCCCATCGGTGAATACTGCTGCCCTGGCATTCC
Organism: Rhineura floridana; assembly: GCF_030035675.1. Taxonomy (NCBI): domain Eukaryota; kingdom Metazoa; phylum Chordata; class Lepidosauria; order Squamata; family Rhineuridae; genus Rhineura; species Rhineura floridana. The sequence continues at coordinate 34,596,494 of NC_084494.1, forward strand.
CTGCACCAGGAAGAGAAGCAGAGGGTTGAAGCAACAGCGAGGGCTTAAGTGTCCATTCAGGCCTGGTGCAAGGGGACAGAGCCAGCCGAGGCTGGGGAAGCAACCGGCCTCCTCCCCACATGCCTCTAGAGCAGGGATGGGGAGCCTGTGGCCTTCCAGATATTGCTGAACTACAGTTCCCATCATCCCTGACAGTTGGCCACTCTGGCTGGGGCTGCTGGGAGTCAGAGTCCAGCAAAATCTGGGAGGGTCCCAGGTTCTCTGCCCCTGCTCTAGAGGAAAGGCCCTCATTCTTCCAGGGACCGCAATGGGGCAGGTAAATGAGGGGACAGGGACTGGCATCCTTGCTGGCCGGCCACTCTGGGTGGCCTTCACCTGCCGCACCTGCCCATCCCACCAAGCTGAAGCAGAAGGGAAGAAGGGAAGCAGGCCCACACCATCAGCTCTGCAGAGAGTCCAGCTCCTTTTGGGTCCTTCTCAATTGTTTTCCATGCCAGGCAGTTCTTGTCAGAACTTCTACCGTGTAACTCTACCGGGGCCATCCCTACCATTGGGCAGAATGAGATGGCTAACTCAGGCAGCAGCTTTGGACTGTCATGAAATGGCAGCAAATTGTTACCTAATTAAATGTTTTATTTTTACTGCCAGGCAGGGGCAGAGGTGGTTATGGGATTCTATGCAACCTGATGGTGGGTGAGTGGGGGGAGAGGTAACATTTGCTCCTCCTCAGGAGTGGGGAGTCTCTTACCTGGAAACCAAATGCAGCTCCCCAGACCTGTTATCCGGACCCTTCCTAAGCCACACCCCCTCTCCTCAGGCCACACCCCTCACTGGCCCTCCTTGAGTGCTTTTGTCTGGCAGCAATCTGACCTTGAACTCTGATCTTGCCCCTTGTGTGCCTTGATGGGGGATCGAGAAGGGGTGTGTGTATGTATGTGTGTGTGTGTGTGAGAGAGAGAGTAACTAAATTCACATGTTGCTCCACCCACTTTTTTCTCTGGCCCTGCCCATCACTAGAATGTGGTCCCCGGAAAGTTGTTCAGAAGGGAATGCGGCCCTCGGGCTGAAAACGGCTTCCCACCCCTTCCCGAAACCATTTGTGATACAGGATACTCACCCCGCCTCCCATCATGGCCCCTCCGAGGAGTGTCATTGACTGGAGCTCCAGATCTCCATCAGCGACCACAGCCTGCACGCGCTCTGGACGGATCCTGTGCACGTAGCTGCAGATAGGGTTCCTGTTCACCATGACCTGGCAGGACGCAAATGAGGAGGCGTTACAAGTGGGGACCGGCTCCCTGCAACCACATCCCTCCCTCTCAGAGTCTGCTGCTCAGTTTTCCAGCTGCTCTGTTCCATTCCCACTCCCCGAATTTCCTCCTTTTTTTAGCCCCAACCCCACAGTCACTTGTTCTTGGAGTCACCAAACATGCTCAGGCCTCCATTGAGTGGCTTTGATGGGACATTTTCAGTCAGGCAACTACAAAATATTTTATGCAGGAAATGAGAAATTAAGAAGAAACGGGGTTGCTTTAATAGTGAGAAGTGAAGTAGCAAAAGCAATTAGGAGCTACAACGCAAGGTCTGAGCGAGTGATATCAATGAGATTAAATGGGAAACCTATCAACATAACCATCATCCAAGTCTATGCTCCGACGGCAAATGCAGAAGAAGAGGAATTGGAGAGATTTTACCCAGAAGTACAGGAAGAAATTGATCACACACCAAAACAAGATGTGCTGATAATCATGGGGGACTGGAATGCAAAAGTAGGGAACAGAGAAGAACTAGAAATTGTGGGGAAATGGGGCTTAGGAGATAGAAATGAAGCAGGAGAAAAAAAGACTTACTGAATTCTGTGAAGCCATTAATTTGTTCTTGCAAACATATGTTTTTAGCAACCAAAAAGACAATTGTACAAGTGGACATCGCCAAATGGTGAATATAGGAATCAAATTGATTATATAATTGGTAGCAGAAGATGGAGAAGTTCCATACTTTCTGCGAAAACAAGACCAGGAGCAGACTGCGGTACAGATCATGAACTGGTCGTATTGAAAATCAGAGTAAAGCTAAAGAAGTCCAACAAAGCAATCACAATGCCAAAATACAATTTAAATAACATCCCAGAAGCATATAAATATCAAATAAGGAACAGGTTTGAGGCTTTAAACTTAGTGGACAGAGAACCAGAAGAAGTATGGAATGAAGTCAGAGACATTATCAGGGAAAAATGCAAAAAGACAATACCTCTAGCTAAAAAGAGAGAAAGACCTCAATGGATGACTGAAGAAACTCTTAGAATGGTTAAAGAGAGAAGGACAGCAAAAGCAAAAGGAGATAGAAACACGGTCAGAACCCTAAATGCAATAGTACAGCAACTAGTACGTAGGGACAAAGAGAACTATTACAATAGTTGTTGTATAGAAATAGAACAACAAAAAGGGTAGAACAAGAGCCCTATTCCAAAAGATTAGAGAAATTAAAGGGAAATTTAAACCAAGAGTAGGGATGTTGAATAATCAACAGGGAAACACACTGACTGACCGAGATGAAATAAAAGGAAGATGGAAGCAATACACTGAAGAACTCTATAAAAGAGATGCCAGGATGACAGATTCATTCACGGAGGAAACGTATGATGAAGAACCAGAAATGTTAGAATGTGAGGTGAAAGCTGCTCTTCACATATTTGGAAGAAACAAATCACCAGGAATAGACGGCATATCAATAGAGTTGCTACAAGCTACTGAGCCTGAAACTGTCCAAATTTTGACAAGAATTTGTCAACAAATATGAAAAAGAAAACAATAGCCCACAGACTGGAAGCGTTCAATATACATCCCAATTCCAAAGAAAGGGGATCCCAGGAAATGCAGTAATTATCAAACTATTGCCTTAATATTCCATGCAAGTAAAGTGATGCTCAAGATTCTACAACAAAGGCTCTTACCATATATGGAGTGAGAAACGCCAGATGTCCAAGCTGGATTTAGAAAGGGAAGAGGCACCAGAAATCATCTCGCAAACATACGTTGGATAATGGAACGGAGCAAGAAATTTCAGAAGAAAATCACCCTGTGCTTTATAGATTACAGCAAAGCCTTTGACTGTGTAGATCATGAAAAACTATGGAATGCTTTAAAAGAAATGGGGGTGCCACAGCATCTGATTGTCCTGATGTGCAACCTATACTCTGGACAAGAGGCTACTGTAAGGACAGAATATGGAGAAACCGATTGGTTCCCCATCAGAAAGGGTGTGAGACAGGGGTGTATTTTATCACCCTATTTATTTAATCTGTACGCAGAACATATCATACGGAAAGCAGGATTGGACCAAGATGAAGGAGGTGTGAAAATAATTTAAGATATGCAGACAATACTATACTACTAGCAGAAACCAGTAATGACATTCGGGCTGAACAATGAATTCTGGGACTTGGACACACATACACACAGAGACAACAGGCAGCTCTTGCACACTTGGGTGCTCACACAAACCTGGTATGCATCATTGTTGACAAGAAAGACAATCTCGAAGTGTTGGCCCTTTTGGAAGGGCATACTATGATGTTCCTCCTTTCCCCACTTGCGCCCCTGGTAGGTGTTCAAAACAATCTTGTCTTTGCCATCAAAGCGGGGATTGAAGTGGAAGGCGATATCATCCCCATCGTTTGAGCCACAGGCAAAGTTCACCACGAATCTGGAAGCCACAGACAGAAAGAAAAAGCGGGTGGGAATAAAATGTAGTCAGGTGGCAATCTGCTTGTTGTAGCATTGTGGACAGTTTTCTTACTTGAGAACGTAAGAAGCGTCTGCTAGATAAGGCCAAAGGAGGCCCATCTAGTCCAGCATCCTGTTCTCATGGTGGCCAACCAGATACCATAATGGGAAGCCCACAAGGTTAATTCGCACCGAATCAGACATCCTTAGAAGAAGGGCAGCTTTCACTCAAAAGAAGCAGCAAGTTACTAGTCCTCATTGTTTCGGAGATGTGATTGGAAACATGGAAGAAACAAGCACTCCCTCTAGAGAAAATTTCTGAAGCTAAAGGGTGATGTGAAAAGTGCAGTGCAATCTTACATGTACAGATGCATGGCAAGTTAGAGTACTGCAATGCACTCTACGTGGGGCTGCCTTTGTGCAAAATGCAGCGGCCAGAGTGGTAACAGGGACCAGACGTTTCAAACATATAAAACCGATTCTGGCCTGCTTGCATTGGCTGCCTGTATGTTTCCGAGCTCAATTCAAGGTGCTGGTTTTAACCTATAAAGCCTTACACAGCTTGGAACCACAATATCTGATGGAACGCTTCTTCCAACACAAACCCACCCGTTCACTACATTCAACATCCAAGGCCCTCCTCCGGGTGCCTACTCGGAGGGAAGCTGGGAGTCTGTCAACAAGGGAGAGGGCCTTCTCAGTGGTGGCCCCCAAATTATGGAATGATGTCTCTGACAAGGTGTGCCTGGCGCCAATACTGTTATCTTTTTGGCGCCAGGTCAAGACTTTCCTCTTCTCCCAGACATTTTTAATGTGTTTTTAAATTGTTTTTTAAAAAATGTGTTTTTAAATTTGTATATTTGTTTTTTAATGTTTTTAATTGTTGTAAACCACCCAGAGAGCTTTGGCTATGGGGTGGTATATAAATGTAATAAATAAATAAATAAACATCTTCATAAACCTTTGTTTCATGGCTGCCATTTTACAGATATAAGAAGGGGACAGCCTAGCTCCTTATTAGTTATGTAATGTTGCTTACAGTCTAATTAACAGAACAGGATTTCAGTATCCATTTGGATGAAATCTCTTGTCTAAAGTGAGTATAGAGGGAAATATTACTGCAGGGGTGAGGCTGTGCTGGGACCATCAAGGGAGCTAGCTTTTTCCACCTGCCTTGCCCTGTCACCTCTGCTCTTTCTGACATCTTTCTGGGGCTGCCCTTTGCCAGGAATGCATTTGGCTTAGTTTTGGGTTTGTTTGTAAGAAAAATTAAGTTTTCATTGTCTTAAATTTCTGCAATTTGTATTTTCCCCCCTTACTTGTATTTTATATTTGTGTGTATTTTTTGTGAGCCGCCTTGCGGGGGCCTTTTTGGCCAAAAGGCAGCCTAGAAATAAACTATATCATATTGTCTCACATGTCTACTAAGAAGCAAGGCCCCTTGAGCTGAATGGTGCTTTCTGTCAGATTAAGTGGATGTTGGATTGTAGCCTAATAAGGTTTCATAGCAGTCGAGAAGCTCCATTTTACCGGGAGAATAAAACGAATAAGCAGGTGTGTTCATTTTTCCCAAGTGTGCATCAAAACTACATTCATGTGGAAGGTTCTTGGTGCATAAGAAAAAAGAGGAGTCTGCTGAGTTCAGTGCAGAGAGAAGTTATGATCACAGGTCAGCAGCTGCACCTCCCATCATCCCTTGCACCCCCAAATGACCCTTTACCTCTTGGTATGATGTGGAACTGTTCCTTGCACATATATAGACATCCCAGGGCGCAGTCCACCAGGGATGGGCTTGGAATGAGGGAGAGACTGAAACACAGGAGGGGGAAAACATTCAACATGCCAGACCATGTCATCATTCATATGCTTATACTAACCTTCCCCAACCTGGTGCCCTCCAGATGTTTTGGACTACAACTCAAGCCAGCACGGCCCCCTGAAAGTTCCCAACAAGGAAATGTGGCCCTTGGGCTTTCAAAGGTCCCACTCCACAACCTAGTGACTATGCAAAAACGAATGGAACTCAACTGCTGAATAAGATTTGGAGTAGCTGAAACGTATCTTAAAACTGCAGCTTTAATTTAAAAAAGAAGTTTGAGTGTACCTGTTATTTTGTTCTGCTCCCTCCCCCGAATTCCGGACAAAAGCCACCCCTCCATTTACCAACTAGGCATGGGGGGAAATGGGTTTGGTTAGGGGTTTTATGCAAACCTACCTAATTCACACTTTCTGAATGACTATGTGAACCAAAACACAGCTCTCTTGAAATCTGCACTCCTCTGAAATAGTGTGATGCAGTTTTCCAACCAAATAACGTGTACAGCAGTGTGTATGTTAGGTGAAATGCAAACATCCAAAAATGCATTATATTTACAGCTTAACCTGTTAAAATGCACACCATTGTGGGGGAGGTAGGGGATTAGGGTTGCCAGGTTCATGGCCTGAGACTGATCCTGTATCTTTAGGAGAAGAGAAAGTCAGCCAAGTGCAGGTGTTCTTGCAACACTATAATAAGAAAAACCACAAGGTGGAATTCTCCCTTCCCCCTGCACATCTTTTAAAGATACAGAAGACCTCTTGGTTGCCAGGCCAGGTCTCCAAACTTTAAAAGTTGTGCACGGGGAAGGGAGAATTCCAGCTTGTGGTTTTTCTCATTATAGTGTTGCAAGAACGCCTGCACTTGGCTGACTTTCTCTTCTCCAAAAGACACAGGATCAGTCTCAGGCCAGGAACCTGGCAACCCTATAGGGGATATAGATCTAGAATCAATAGTGGGATAGTTATTGATAGATAGTTCAGGACAACACAGGCTTCTGGTGACAGAATTTGCTCCTATCATTTTATACTAGGGTTGCCAGGTTCAGTCCCTGAGACTGATCCTGTATCTTTAGGAGAAGAGAAAGTCAGCCAGGTGCAGGTGTCCTTGCAACCCTGTAATGGGAAAAACCACAAGGTGGAATTCTCCCTTCCCCCTGCACAACTTTTAAAGATACAGAAGGCCTCTTACTTAGAGGCCGGGCCTGGCGACCAAGAGGTCTTTTGTATCTTTAAAAGTTGTACAGGGGGAAGGGAGAATTCCACCTTGTGGTTTTTCCTATTACAGGATTACAGTCTCAGGGATTGAACCTGACAACCCTATTTTATACTCCTGAAACAGAGAAGGGCAGCATTCAACCTACCGTTTCATTTGTATATTGTGCTATTATATGATTTTCATGAGTATTTTATTGCAAAGTGCTGCCGAACGCTGGAGAATTGAACTTAAGACACAAACAGTGAGAAACAAAGAGAAACCAAAACGGATAGATTTGTCTGTCCCATCCTGTTGTATCTTGAGTTTCCAGGGACAAATGGGAATCTATAGAAAATGTGTTGTTAGCTATTAATCCATCTAACTATGAAAGAGACTAGCTTGGGGTGGAGTAGGCTTGCTGAGGTTGATGCTGCCAGCTAGTTCTGCTTTTAGCTCCAGTATCTGAACAGGGAAAGTGCATTGCAGAAGAGGTTGGTCTGTTGGCTGGCTGGGGAACCTTATCAGATCTCTGCATGCACAGATGTAAAAACCAAGGAGGGAGAACATTGCACCTGCTGGTCCAGACTGGCGAGATCAGGATCCAGGACGCCCCTTGGTCAGTGTTCATTGACATCGGTCCTACTCTGAAGGAAAACAGCATTTCCTTTGGGTAGTCCTGGGCGCAGCAACCCAACAGCACATCCAGCCATGCGCTAGGGAGGCCAGAGTCAAACACCGGACTCATTGATTAATTGGTGCAAATAATCGGCTAAACGAGTCAAAGTACCTGCTGGAGGTGTGAACTGAGATTTCTGACTGTGACACAAGGTCCAATGTATGTATGACGTATTGATTATTATAAAAAGCTGTGTATTACCTGGTACTGGCAGAGTGAAGTTCAAGAGAACTTCCTCTCACACTGGCGCCACTGGCCTATCTGTATTATTCATCAATAAACCTCTGATCTTTGGAGCACAATCTTTGGTCTGGAAAGTTTTTCCTTCAACAGAGGGAAAGGTGGAAATTGGGCAGGTGCACAGCCTGTTCTATCCCTGGGAAAGGTTCAGAGTCAGGAAAAGCACACAGCAACACTGGAGTGAAAAATGTTCAATTCGTTGCATTGAGTAAGCCTGTGGCTTTCAGATTTTCTTCCCTGAGATAAGGTTATTAGAGTGGCATTATCTAACATTTGACTTGTGGTACGCTTGATAAAAAGGACGGCATTGTCAAGCATGTACATTTGCTAGGACAGTTAAATTGGCTAAAACCCCAACCACTAGCTATGCTGGACGATTGTAAAGAAGCCATACACACATGAATTTATGGCACCCTCCTGGCAATTCTGAGTCTGGAGGAGCAGAGAGATTAGGAGGGGCTTTTTTCCTCAAATGGCAGTGCAAGACAACACAAGCTTTAGAGTTATGCAGAACTGTTTATCTGGCAAGATAAAATGGCAGCAAAGTCTCCTCTAGAGATTGAGTGAATCAGTAAGGTTTATTAATAAATCTAGAGTAATTTAAGATAGAAAGTGCTTTTGTGATACCAATTAAAATGAAGTTTAAAGGACTGCTACAGGCTGCTTTAAAGGTCTCAAACGTTTATTTAATTCATTTAAATTTATTTATTTATTTATTTTATTATACTTTTATACCGCCCCATAGCCGAAGCTCTCTGGGCAGTTTACAGTAACTAAAAACATTAAAACAAATACAATTTCAAACAGATCTTATAAAAACAATTTAAAACACAATTTTAAAATTTAAGTATAAAACACATGCTAAAATGCCTGGGAGAAGAGGAAAGTCTTGACCTGGCACCAAAAAGATAACAGTGTTGGCACCAGGCGCACCTCGTCTGAAAGATCATCCCATAATTTGGGGGCCACCACTGAGAAGGCCCTCTCCCTTGTTGCCATCCTCCAAGCTTCCCTTGAATTAGGCACCCGGAGGAGGGCCTTTGATCTTGAACGTAGTGTACAGGTGAGTTTGTATTGGGAGATGCGTTCCATCAGGTATTGTGGTCCCAAGCCATGTAAGGCTTTATAGGTCAAAACCAGCACCTTGAATCGAGCTCAGAAACATACAGGCAGCCAGTGCAAGCGAGCCAGAATCGGTCTTATATGTCTGGTCCCTGTTACCAATCTGGCCGCTGCATTTTGCACAAGCTGCAGTTTCCGAACCGTCTTCAAAGGCAGCCCCACATAGAGTGCATTGCAGTAATCTAATTTGGAGGTTACCAGAGCATGGACAACTGAAGCCAGGTTATCCCTGTCCAGATAGGGACGTAGTTGGGCCACCAACCGAAGTTGGTAGAAGGCACTCCGTGCCACCGAGGCTACCTGAGCCTCAAGTGACAGAGATGATTCTAGGAGAACCCCCAAGCTACGAACCTGCTCCTTCAGGGGGAGTGCAACCCCATCCAGGACAGGTTGGACATCCACCATCTGGTCAGAAGAACCACCCACTAGCAGCATCTCAGTCTTGTCTGGATTGAGCCTCAGTTTATTAGCCCTCATCCAGTCCATTGTCACAACCAGGCACCGGTTCAGCACACTGACAGCCTCACCTGAAGAAGATGAAAAGGAGAAATAGAGCTGCATGTCATCAGCATACTGATGGCAACGCACTCCAAAGCTCCGGATGACCGCACCCAACGGTTTCATGTAGATGTTGAACAGCATGGGGGACAGAACTGACCCCTGCGGAACCCCATACTGGAGAGTCCAGGGTGCCGAGCAATGTTCCCCAAGCACCACCTTCTGGAGGCGACCTGCCAAGTAGGAGCGGAACCACTGCAATGCAGTACCTCCCACTCCCAACTCAGCCAGTCTCCCCAGAAGGATACCCTGGTCAATGGTATCGAAAGCCGCTGAGAGTCACACTCCCCCTGTCTCTCTCCCAACAAAGGTCATCATACAGGGCGACCAAGGCTGTTTCTGTGCCAAAACCAGGCCTGAAACCCGACAGAACAATTGCATTTTTAAAAAGTCCAAAGCAGGTATTTTAGAACCAGGACCAAAGATTCAGGTAAGCGATGGTGAATTTCCTTCCTTTGTTAGAGTGCACAGAGAATCCAGGGAGAAAGGGAGGCTGAACACTCACCGGGTTGTAGGTTGGCATATAACCGGGTGCTGGGACAAAATTCATGGTGCTGCAGTCTGACTCCTGTGCTGAATTGGATCAAGACTGGATGCAGAAAAAGTCACCGAGTCCGCAGAATACTTTTATAGCAAATGTTTTGAAGGGGGTGGAGCATCCAGCTGGAAAGTTGGCATGGGCCCACCCATCTCAATAGGTAAAGTTAACTGAACTCACCTGCCTGCATCCCCACCCCAGCCACTCTCCAAAGACATAGTGGGAAATCCCCCACCCTGCTTGTCCTTTCACAGATGGAAAGTTCAGGGATTTCTCTCTTGCTTTATACAGCCTAGTAGTTAGAGCAAGGACGTAGGTGGGAAAGTTGGGCACAGAGATCTGGATTTAGTTTTCTATGACATATAGACATGCCAATCCTTGTGTGCTGCTCCTGTGCTTTTAATGACCTGACTGGCAGAAATATCACAGGTGAAGCTTCCTGGATTACTTTCCTTTGTGCTTGGAAAGTGTTTTCACCTATGAAACTTCTGCATGTCAGAATGCCTTTAAAGGTGCAGGAGCTTGACTAGTAGGAATCGTGGGGCAGGGAGAAGGGGAATGGCACGCCTATTTGCAGAGGAGCCTGGGCAGATCCATTGGCAAGGACTTCTTTCTTGGAGTCTCAACACTAAGAAATGCACAAGATCGCTTAGAGATGCACCTAAATCTCCTGTGCTTTTTAAATCCACTCTGAAGAATGCATACTACTGGTTATTTTAAAAGCGTAGGATTGTGCAAGTGGGACACCCACACACGCAGGGAGTTAGGTCATCCAGTCATTTCCAAGAAGGACAAGTACAGCCGGGATTAGTTTAAAAGTTATAGACAGGTGGACAGATCCACTGGATGAGTTCAAATTTAACTTCTCACAGCAAGGTCTGTCCTTGCCCTCAGCTTCTCAAGGGAGAGGCACCAGGCATCACACACTTAAGAGCCTTGTCCCCTTATTACCAGTCGTCTGCATGTTAGCTGGGTGTAGTGAGAAGGGGGAACTCTGCATATGCCCAGAGGCTAGCTGGTATTATTCTTTCACATCACCCAGAACTGAGGTCTGGTATGAAAACAGGTTCAGGGCATGAGTATGGCTGAATGAAGCCCTGGATTTCATCTTCTCTCACCCAACAACTCACTAGTGGTGAAGAAAGAGTACTTTGTACTTGATACACTTTGTACACACTCAAAGGAAATTTTATTATATTGCACCTTCCTGACCCAAGCCTTGGAGTCAACGATTAGTAGACTGTGAACCTGAGGCACCTCTCTTTCTTTTTTACCTTGGCTAACAAGTTCTTAAACTCCCTCCTTCGCCAGCCCTGCAGAGCGGGCCGCATTTGGACCTGGTGAGAACACCCTGAAGGAAACAGGTTCAACACAGCCCTAAAGCTATCGTCTCTGGGACACAAATGGAGGTGGTAAATAGGCGTGCTGTTTACAGAGGCTGGGCAAGGCAGTGAAACTAAATTGTCAGCAAACAACTCTGGAGCCTTGATTGTGCAAAGGGGTGGGGTGGGGAGTGCCATACTGGGTGAAGTGACAGGTCTCCATGGCAACCCCCTGGGACGGGGGTGAAGGATGGGCAGGGTACACTGTGGGGGATGGAGAGTCGGGAGGGCCATGAAGGAAATGGACAAATCCTGCCAATGGAGACAATGCCCCACCAGTTGGACTCTGGACTGTGCTGTGCAGCCAGGCAGCAGCTGGGAGATGGACCAAAGGGAAGACGGGTGCAAGAGCACCTAAGGGGCGACACCCAGGCAGGCCCTCCTATATGCCAGTCTTCTTAAACAGCTGAAGCGGACAATGGTGGCATTCCCTCCCCCCCCCCAGTTCCACATGGAGACCCCTGCCAGGCTGACTGTTGACTCTTCCTTCCATAGGGACAGCACCCGTCACCTCACCCGAGGGCAGCCAGCTAGCGTAAGGGGCACAGGGCTGGTACCTGGGTAACTGAGGGACTGCCACACCCCATAGATCCCTACTCAGCAACTGCATCTCAGATGGGGCACTGCTGAGCGTACTAAATGCCCCCCTGTATTTGCTTCAGCCCCCTAGAAGCCCAAATTAGCCAGGTGCTGTGTGCCATGATTTTCACAGAAGACATTTTTGTTTAAGAAGGCTTTCCCCAAGGTGTGACCCAATCACGGAAGGAACAATTGTAAATCTGGGAGAAGTTATTTCACTGTTTTTAGAATTTATAAAGGTGGTTTTTATTGTTTTTTAGAATTTGCTGAAATTATTTTGTTTTTAGAACTTGTATTTTTGTTTTATTGTTTTTATCTTGTACACCCCTTTCATGGCTTTACGGTGTGAAGCGGTCTATACATTTGTTTAATAAAATTATTATTATTATTATTATTATTAGTGGCTGTAACCTTCCACGCTTTGCCACCACTCCATGCCCCAAAGCATCGGCTGGTTCATTCTGCCTAACGGTAGCGCCTGCCTGGACTATAAGCAACAGAAGCGCTTCTCTGGAATTTTAAAGCACGCCTCTCAGTCTTACGATTCGTCTTTTTGTTGTATATCTGCTGGAAATAATAAGTGTTTCTGCTGATTTTATTGTGTTGCATTGTATGTTTTCTGTCTTTTTAATATTTAAATATTGTATTTTAACTCTTAATTCTTGAGAGCTGCCCAGAGTGCATGTATTCTCTGACAGCCATATAAACATTGTTGATAAATGATCATAAAATTTTACTCTGTTAATGTGTACACAGTCCTTGCAGTGCGGACTACAACCCAGGAAATAGCCCAACGGCAAAGACTTCTGTTTGTTCTGCTGCTAAACCTAAGCTGTAGGCTTGTATCAGAACTATAATTCCCAGGGTTCTTCAAATGAGGGGGACAGCCCAGTACTGAAAGCACTTTACATTGGGCATACACGCTCTATGAAAACCTTGGGATACACCAGGGCTGGGGAAACCTGTGGTCCTCCAGGTGTTGCTGGATAACTACTTCCATCATCTCAGACCACTGACCATGCTGGCTGGTCCTGATGGGAACTGGAGTCCAGCAATATCTAGACCAGATGTGGGGAACCTTTGGCCCTGCAGATGTTGCTGGACTACAAATCCCATCAGCCCCAGTTAAATATGGCCAACTGCAACATCTGGAGGACCAATAGTTTCTCACTCCTGATCGAGAGAGTACCTGGGCTATACTATCAGGAACTACCCCAAAATTCCACCTCTCTTCACCCTCAGTTCATCCCTGCCCAATGTAAAGCACTGCTTCATCTTTCTCCTGACAACCATGAGTACTAGATTTTTTTAACCCAATTCTGTTCTAGAAAATACAAATGATCTTTGTAATGTAGGTTTCTGTACACCTCTCTCTCTCTCTCTCTCTCTCTCACACACACACACACACACACACACACACTCACACCCACACACGTTTCACTGGTCCCACTGGTCCCTCCTCTCAGATTATAAGCTCTTGCTCTAAGCATGCCCAGAACAACATAGAAAGCTGCTTAACAGTTAGGCAGGGCAGAGAATTTAGCCCAAACCAGGAAAGGCAGCCAGCGGAAACTGTTGTTCTTCTGTTCGCCTGTGATCAGGAAGGGAAGTCAGTCAAGCGACTACAATCAATATTTGTTCATATTCCTTGGGAGTTTTTGAAAATCTGCAAACACTACATAATGAATCATCTTTTAAATCATTGTTTAAAGTTCCCTTTACGTTGAAATGAATGTAAGTGTAAATAGTTGTATAAGTTACATAAATGATGTTAAATAGTGGACAGCGTTAAAAGAGAATATACAAATTCAATGGCCACTAGCCATGATGGCTGTGCTCTGCTGCCACGGATGGACTGCCTTCAAGTCGATCCCGACTTATGGCAACCCTATGAATAGGGTTTTCATGGTAAGCGGTATTCAGAGGGGATTTACCACTGCCTCCCTCTGAGGCTAGTCCTCCCCAGCTGGCTAGGGTCTGCTCTGCTTGCCACAGCTACACAAGCTGGCCCCTTCCTTGTCCGCAACTGCCAGCTGGGGGGCAACTGGGCTCCTTGTGACTATGTAGCTTGCTCACAGCTGCACAAGTGGCAGGGCACGTAACCCCTGAGCCACTCACTGTGTGGGTGATCTTTAGCTGGCCCTTGACCCCCAGGAGGCACGAGTGGGGATTTGAACTCGCAGACTGGACTCCCAACGAGGCTCTCCTCCCCACTGTGCTATACCAGCTGCCGTAGTTGGAGGTAATACGCTTGCTGGAAACTGCAGGAGGAGAGAGCGCTCTTGTGCTCTGGTCTTGCATGTAGGCTTCTCATAGGCATTCGGTTGGCCACTGTGAGGACAGGATGCTGGGCTAGATGGGCCACTGGCCTGATCCAGCAGGACTCTTCTTAATGACAGTGAGATGAACAAGAGTATTTGGCAGAAATCAAATTGCAGTGAACGGAAACAGCGCTGATTGTGACGAATACAGATTAAAATAGAAATTGCTGCCTTCTTACATTCCTCCTTATGCTGAACCAGACCATTGGTCCGTCTAGCTCAGTACTGCATAGACTGACTGGCAGTGGCTCTCCTCAGGTTCAGGCAGGGAGTATCTCCTGGCCCTTCCCGGCAAAGCTGCTAGGGACTGAAGCTGGGATGCAAAGGAGCTGCTCTGCTGCTGAGCTGTGTCCCTTCCCCTTTAACTACCCTCTAGCCTTAACAGCAAGATCTTTATTGCTTATTTGCCAAGCTTCAGTTATCAACCGCCCACACATGCCGATTCCAATCTGCCAGAGGCCAACAGGTGCTGGTATCTGCCCAAGTGCCTCTAAGACAGAAAGGAACCTCAAAACCTCACGCTTGGAGGTTATTTTCTAAGGTTCAGGAAACTTGCCTGGCACTGACGGGCATGGAGACTACGAGAGAGGTGGGAACGGCTGCTCCAACAGAAGCTGCTTTGCCTCATCTCTGAAAGCAGGATTGGTCATGGCCAGGGGTGGATGAGAATTTTGTTTCAGTTCTCATTTCAAGCATAATCTACCACATTTGCACTTTCTGAAACTATGAGAACCTAAACACAGCCATCCTTTGAAATTTGCACTTATTCGAAGTTTGCAGTGCGGTTCGTCAACCAACCAATGTTTACAAAAATGCATATATTAGGGAGAAAAATGGAAATGGACTGCCTTCAAGTCAATCCCGACTTATGGCAACCCTGTGAATAGGGATTTCATGGTAAGCAGTATTCAGAGGGGGTTTACCATTGCCTCCCTCTGAGGCTAGTCTTCTGCAGCCGGCTAGGGCCTGCTCAGCTTGCCACAGCTGCACAAGCCGGCCCCTTCGTTGTCCGCAATTGCCAGCTGGGGGGCAACTGGGCTCCTTGGGACTCTGCAGCTTGCCCACGGCTGCACAGAACTGAAAGAACCGAAATTGACAGATCTTTCCATCCCTAGTCACAGCCCACTGAATTTCAAGAGAGGCCTATTGATATTTGTGGGTTCGTTCCATTCAAGACCTGCTTCTGCATTACTGCCTTGGTGGGTGTATTCAGCCACCAAATGGCATAAAAAGTCCCATAGTCAGAATCAGGACATTGCTTTGGCTCGCCCTCCATAGTCTACTCTGAATAGCAGTCACTTTTCAAGGTAGCACAGCGATCCTCAGAGCCAACGTCTTCACGAGAAACATCCACGACTGAACCTTGAACTTTCTGCCTGCAAAAGCACCAGCATGAGGGTAGTGGTTAGAGCAGAGGGGTCCCCCAGGTGTTGCTTGACTCCAGGGAAGAGTCAAGGATGATGGGAGTTCGACAACACCTGGAGGCCAAAGGTTCCTTGCCCCTGCTTTAACCACTACCCCATGTTAGCTCTTTTGTATGCAGAAGGCCCAATTCAAATTTGAAATCAATTCAGATTTGAGCTTGGTTGCTAATTGACCAGAATTGGAAGCAAAATTCTTCTTGGATATTCCCTCCTGGAGACCAACATGAAACTCTGCTTCCTGTTCCCTTTCCCCACCCCCTTCCTATCCACCCCTCAAAATGATCTCATATTTCTAGTTCTCAGCTACCAAGAAAAGGTGGGCAGCAAAGAATTGTGGACTGGCCTGTCAAGGGCTGCATTTCCACAAGGATAATCTACATAAGGGCCCCAGAGATGGACGAAATTTAACACCTGGTGAACACGATTCACATCCTGAGGATTTGAACATGCTCTCGCTAAAATAAATAAATAATATTTCTAGTTCTTATGGATGCCAATACAGGATCAGACTAAGAGGGGCAAAGAAAGGATTTGACATTACGGGCCTTCCAAAACATGTGTACCTCCTGGCTCCTTCCCCATGAAAAGAAGAAGAAATGAAGAGGAGAGAATGAAAGAACTGGGTATGTTTAGCCTGGAGAAGAGAAGACTGAGGGGAGATATGATGGCACTCTTCAAGTACATGAAAGGTTGTCACATAGAGGAGGGCCGGGTTCTCTTCTCGATCATCCCAGAGTGCAGGACAGGAAATAATGGGCTCAAGTTGCAGGAAGCCAGATTTCCACTGGACATCAGGAAAAACTTCCTAACTGTTAGAGCCATACAACAATGGAACCAATGACCTAGAGAAGTAATGAGCTCTCTGACACTGGAGGCATTCAAGAGGCAGCTGAATTTGGATTCCTGCATTGAGCAGAGGGTTGGACTTGATGGCCTTATAGGCCCCTTCCAACTCTACTATTCTGTGATGCAACATGGATGTCTGCATCTTCAAACTGCATTGATTTAAAACAATCAGACAGTCAGCCTGGGGCAGAATACTGATGTATGTTATTCTGCATCCAAATTTCAACCTGGCCTCTGATTACCAGATACCACTCTCTGCAATCTTGGAGAGGGGCCAGCACCAGCCTGACCTTACGCTGTTTCACTCAGAAGAAAGTATCAGAGTGTTCAGTTTCCCTCTGCAAGGGTGGGGGACCTATTAAATTGGTCCGCCCCCGGAGACTAATGGATCCTGAGGGTTTCCAAAGGGCTCTGGGGGATTTTCCGACTGAGAAGACTGGCGCTCTTGTCGAAGCCCTGGTTGAATTGTGGAATACGGAGATGACCCGGGCGGTTGACACGATCGCTCCCATGCGCCCTCTCCCTTGCAGAGCTCATACAGCTCCATGGTATACCTTGGTGCTGAGAGCGATGAAGCAAGAGAGGAGGAGGCTTGAGTGCAGATGGAGGCGAACTCCCGACGAATGCAATTATGCCTTGGTAAGTGCCTGTTCTAAGCGGTATATAGTAGCGGTGAGGGCAGCAAAAAAGAGATATTTTGCTGCCACAATTAAGGCATCTCTCTCCCGCCCAGCGGAGCTCTTTAAAATTGTACGAGGGCTTTTACATTCTGGCCCTCGGGATACTATAGATTCATCTGTAGCCCGCTGTGAAGAGTTCGCTGGACACTTCCAGGATAAGATCGCATGCATTCGCCGGGACTTACGACTCCAATATTATGGCAGTGGGATCTAATGAAGCATCCAGAACACGGTCTTGTCCTTATTTATTGGATGAGTTTCAGTCTGTGCAGCTTGAGGATGTTGACAAGGTCCTTGGACTGGTGCGGGCGACCACATCTGTGCTGGACCCTTGCCCCTCTTGGCTGGTGAAAGCTGGCAGGACCGGAACCGCCGGCTGGGCCAAGGAGATAATAAACGCCTCTTTGAGAGAGGGAGTGGTCCCTGACTGCCTAAAAGAGGCAGTAGTGAGACCGCTCCTGAAGAAACCCTCTTTGGACCCAGATAACCTGAATAACTATAGACCTGTGGCGAATGTTCCGCTCTTGGGCAAGGTGCTGGAACGGGTGGTTGCCGGCCAGCTCCAGGGGCTCTTGGATGACACTGATTATCTTGATCCATTTCAATCCGGTTTTAGGCCCGGTTTTGGCACTGAAACAGCCTTGGTCGCCCTGTATGATGACCTTTGTCGGGAGAGGGACAGGGGGAGTGTGACTCTGTTGATTCTCCTTGATCTCTCAGCTGCTTTTGATACCATCGACCATGGTATCCTTCTGGGAAGACTCACGGAGTTGGGAGATGGGGGTACTGCTTGGCAGTGGCTCCGCTCCTACTTGGTGGGTCGCCACCAGAAGGTAGTGCTTGGGGAACATTGCTCGATACCCTGGACCCTCCATTGTGGAGTCCCGCAGGGATCGGTACTGTCCCCCATGTTTTTTAACATCTACATGAAGCCGCTGGGTGCGGTCATCAGGAGTTTTGGGCTGCGTTGTCATCAGTACGCTGATGACACGCAGCTCTATTTCTCCCTTTCATCTTCTTCAGGTGAGGCTGTTAACGTGCTAAACCGTTGCCTGGCCACGATAATGGACTGGATGGGAGCTAACAGACTGAAGCTCAATCCAGACAAGACTGAGACGCTGTTGGTGAGTGCCTTCACTGCCCAGATGGTGGATGCTCATCCTGTTCTTGATGGGGTTACACTCCCCTTGAAGGAACAGGTTCGTAGCTTGGGAGTTCTTTTTGATCCTTCCTTGTCTCTTGAGGCCCAGGTGGCCTCGGTGGCACGGAATGCTTTTTACCATCTTCGATTGGTAGCCCAGCTACGTCCCTATCTGGACAGTGACGACCTCGCCTCAGTTGTTCATGCTCTGGTAACTTCTAGATTGGACTACTGCAATGCGCTCTACGTTGGGCTGCCCTTGAAGACTGTTCGGAAACTACAGCTAGTCCAGAATGCAGCGGCCAGATTGCTGACGCGGACCAGGTCCGCTCATATAACACCTGTTCTGGCCTGTCTGCACTGGCTTCCTGTTTGTTTCCGGGCTAGATTCAAAGTGCTGGTTTTGACCTATAAAGCCCTACACGGCATGGGACCGCAATACCTGGTGGAACGCCTCTCCCAATATGAACCTACCCGTACACTGCGCTCAACATCTAAGGCCCTCCTCCGAGTGCCATCCCATCGAGAAGTTTGGAGGGTGGTGACTAGAACTAGGGCCTTTTCAGTGGTGGCCCCCGAACTGTGGAACAGTCTTTCCGATGAGGTGCGCCTGGCGCTGACGCTACTATCTTTTCGGCGCCAGGTGAAAACCTTTTTATACTCCCAGGCATTTTAAAGTGTATTTTAAGAGTATTTCACTATTATTTTGTATTTTGGACGTTGTTTGGTTCTTTTATTGTTTGTTTGTTTTTGGTTCTTGATTTATTGTATTTATTGTACTTATACACTGTGCTTGTTTTATCTTTTATGTACACCGCCCAGAGAGCCTTCGGGCTTAGGGCGGTATATAAATAAAATAAAATAAATAAAATAAATAAATTTATATTACTCCAAGGTAAGCAATGACAGGGTTGCAGCTGCAGTAAAGAGGAGGGCAATTTGGGGTTCGTTTACCTTTTATGGTTTTATTTGTTTAGTTTGTTTACAAACACTTTTTTTTTTTTTGTAAACAGCACTGAACCATTTTGGAAGAGCGGTATATAAGTATAAGCAAGGAAATAAATCTCAATCAAGAGAAGAACCAACATACCTACTAGACTAGACTAGACTAGAGCACCACTGAAGCAGCATTTAATCTCTGTTGAAATAACCTCCTTTTCCTAGAGTGCTGATTATGTTTTAAACCTTTATTTCTGTTCTACCATTCACCTTTCTTTTTTTTTGGGAAAGCAGATTTTTCCAAGAAGACAGGTCTCTACCCCCGCCCCGCCCTCCTAAATAGTTAAGTGTCACGTCCCTCTCCCCAATGCAGATGGAACGTGTCCTTAAAGGCACTTGTGCCCCCTTCTCTTATGGGGGCCTGGAGCTCAGTCTAACCCACAGGCGCAGCAGCAGGCCGACCCGTCTGCTTTGCTGCCTCCCTGTGCAAGGCAGGCAGCTACAGCTTGGAGTACGCAATCTGTTTGGGAGTCTTCTTCTCCATGATGGCTTGGGCGGACTTGATGATGTCCTCTGTCTGCAGCATGCTCATGTTCCAGGCAGCCTGCAGGGCAGAACAAGGTGGAATCAGAACAGGGGCAGGGAGGGGAAAGGCAAGGTGACCGCTGCTATCAGGGAGGGCGTAGCCACAGCGATCTACACCAGGGGTCCCCACACTGTGGTCCACAGAGCACCAGCAGTCCACAAGCTTCGTTTAGGTGGTCTGCGGTGTGTCTGTGGATTTGTGGTTGAAGCTGGGATATGCACATCCTTCTCAATGAACATTCATGTTCGATTTTTAATTGCATTTTATTGCTTCTCCTATTTCTAATATTGTATCGCAATTTGAATTCTGTGGAATACAATAAAATGCAACACGTAAGCAATCAATTGCTGTTAACTTGTCTTGTTATGTGTGACGCCCTGGGCTCCTTTGGAAAGAAGGGCAGGATATAAATTTAATAGTAAAGTAAATAAATAAAAGCAACAAAAACGCAATGAAAAATAACACAGCATCTAGCACAGCTCATTACAATTCTTACAACAGGCAGGAAATCCATTAAGTGGTCCACCAAGACCATCAGCAATTTTTCAAATGGTCCATGGGGAGAAAAGGTTTGGGAACCCCTGGTCTACTATACCTTGGAAAGTTGTTTGTTCTCTGTGCATCTGGACACTTCTTAAGATATCAGGTGGCACCCAATCCGTTCATTCCGTTAGTGCAACGGTTTACACGTGCACAACAGGACTCCCCCCTCTCCTGCCCCTGCCCCTCCCCAAATATATTCCAGAGGGTTGAGGAAACCCCTGGAACAGATTTGGGGGGTGCAGGGGAAGGAGAGAGGGAAGTTCCATCGCACAAGCATAAATCTTTGGGCTGGCAGAACAAGTTACTTAGCGGCACATTGGATACAATAAATCCAATTTTGTACAATGGTTTCTGAGAGCAAGGAGCAGGTTTTCATATATGTTTCGATACTCCTGGAAGCCATTTTGAATCAAGATGGCAGACTGAACCTTTAAAAACTGCACTGATTTTTTTTGTTCCTTCGAATTCCCAAGCAACATCAGGTACGAGGCTGCTAATGCTCTCTTAAAACTATTCCAACCTGAGTCAGACCAAGGTTCCAGTTCCCCTCCCCACACCTTAGCAATGTCTTAACCACCAACAGCAGCCAAATACAACAGGCAGCCAAAGGCTACAGAAACACAAGAAGTGTGGCAAAGTTTGAAGGTCTCCAGAAATTTCATCAGGCACGTTACCCAAAGCAGCGAAAAAGGGGGCAAAAACAAAAAAAGCCAGGTTGATGCTGCAGTTAGCAGACTCAGTTCCCAAGGAGGAGGTTACAAGCTGAATTAATCCCTCCCAAGTAATTAATTAAAGTCTGGCTCTCTCAGAGGTGGGGAGCAGCCATTGCTTCTTTATCCCAGAATTCTAGGTGTGTAACCTGGGAGGGGCTTAAGCAGCCAGCAATCTCCAACCTAGAACAGTTTTAAGTCTACAACATCGGCCTAATTTTTGTACTTGTTTGCTTTTATTTTTCTTGCCTCCCTCACCTCCGGCTTTGCGTAATATCTTGCCCAATGAAGAGTTCTGAAAAACTCAAAGCTTGCGACACTTTTTGGTTGGTCCCAGTTAAACATACTGCCCAGCTGCTGACTTTGCACCTATTCATAGCTTCCCATCACTTCTTTATTGGCAGGATCTTTTGTTGACTGAGTCAAGTAGGCCAATTTGGTATATTGCAGTGCACCGCCCATGTGCACATCAGAACCTAGAATTCAGCAGCCCAGCACGCATCTTGCACAAGTCATTTGATCGCAATGACATATCTTTTGGTTTCTAGGATTCTGCAGGAGCAAAGGCACATGCACTTTGCTCCTCTTATGAAACAGTGACAAAGGGTAAAACACATTTGCAAGTTGTGAGGAACCGCTGTGGATGGAAGCCTTCCAGGCAGGTATTGTCTGCCTCAGGGGTGGGGAGGCTTTTCCAACCCGAGAACCACATGCCAGTGGTGAGTGGGGCCAGAGGCAGAAGTGAGCACAGCAATGAATGCAAAATGTAACCTTTTTGTACCAGTAGGCTAGTTTCTACACTACTACTACTTTGGGCACATAATAACAAGGCATGATTCACTAGAAAAGACAATAATGCTGGGAAAAACAGAAGGGAGTTGAAAAAGAGGAAGGCCAAACAAGAGATGGATTGATTCCATAAAGGAAGCCACAGACCTGAACTTACAAGATCTGAACAGGGTGGTCCATGACAGATGCTATTGGAGGTCGCTGATTCATAGGGTCGCCATAAGTAGTGATCGACTTGAAGGCACATAACACCCCCCCCCTTTCTATTCTCCATCCAGGCAACCAGGAGGCACTATCAGCATTTGAAGACATATTCCAGCCAGGCAAACGCACCAAAAGTCGCATGTGAAGTAAGGCCAGCAAGGGGTGTGGCCTGGGGAGAGTCCCAAGAGGACAGAGGTGCCTGCAGGGCTGCATTTAGCCCCTGGGCCTGAGGTTGCCCGTACCCTTGGCCTACCCCCGCCCTATATCCAGGAGATGCCGGGAATCAAAGCCGAGACAGTCTAATGTGACAAGGACACGGATCCACCACATCACTGACCATATAATTCAGGCCATCGGACACAGGATGGTCCCTGGAGTAGACGAGGTTGACTTTGCTGCCCTGCACGGCAACCGGGCTCCTGCTGGCGATCTCGGTAGCCAAGTCAAAGGCGCTCTGCATCATGGCCTCCTTGTCTTGGAAGACACGGCTGGAGAAGAGAGCAGGATTGTAAGAGTTAAGCCAAGGGGCTTTCTGACATTATGGATCACTTCGTTTCTCATGCCGAAGCGGGTGGGTGGTGGGTTGGGAGAACACACTTGAAGTTGTCTTGCTAAAATGGGCAAATCTACAGACATCTTTTTTTTTGGGGGGGGGGATTTGCATTTATAAGATGTATTAAACATACTCTAAAACTATTTGTAGACAACAACCTCTGAGATTCCACGGAGCCACAGTGGCCGATAGCTACTGAAGAGCTTCTCCTCCTCTGTGAACTTGTCTCCATCTTTTCTAACCTTATCTAAGAGACAGCAGCGACCCCTCACCTGGCAACTCCGATTAAATAACACTCGAGCGCAGCAGCACTTCCTTTTGTCGGTCCTAAGTGCTGTACCTCGACTGTCTTCCTTCGCATTTGCCATATAAAACTGATTCTGGCTCACTTGCATTGGCTGCCTGTATGTTTCCAAGCTCGATTCAAGGTGCTGGTTTTAACCTATAAAGCCTTAAATGGCTTAGGACCACAATACTTCATGGAACACCTCTCCCGACATGAACCCCACCGTACACTACGCTCAACATCCAAGGCCCTCTCTGAGGGAAGCTCGGAGGATGGCAACAAGGGAGAGAGCCTTCTCAGTGGTGGCCCCCAAATTATGGAATCATTTCCCTGATGAGGCGCGCCTGGTGCCAACACTGTTATCTTTCCGGCACCAGGTCAAAACTTTCCTCGTCTCCCAGGCATTTTAGCATGTGTTAATTTAAAAACACATTTAATTTTTTTTTAATTGTGTTTTTAAATTGTTTGTGTTTTAAAATTTGTATATTTGTTTTTATTGTTTTTAATTGCTGTAAACCACCCAGAGAGCTTCGGCTATGGGGCGGGATATAAATGTAATAAATAAATAAAACAAACAAATAAATAATAAATAAGTTTAAAAGCCCCAAGGGCCAAATGCAGCCTCTGGGCCTTTCTGTTTGGCTTTTGGGACTCTTCTCAGCAGGGACCCTTCACCGGTCCTGTTCACACCTGGCTGAAATGTGCCCTTGAACTGGGGTCATACCTCTTGCTTGCCTGGGTGGGTAAGAGTCACAGCTGTTGCCCTGTCCACTACTGGGATGCGACCCTCGGAGGGAAGCCCAAGAGGAAATGGGGGCTTCAGGTTCCTTCCCCCCCCCCCACCTCCGCTTTAGCCTGAGAAAATGCTTCGACCCCTGGGTCATGTGAGTTGCTCCTTTTTCTGCCTCCGTACCAGCGATTTTGTTTTTTTAGAGGGGGCTTCCAGGTCACTGCAGTTAAGGTGAGGCCGCACCAGACAGCTACTCTGCATAATATCTTTTGCCATTCTAATTTAAACAGCTTTCCCTACGAGTGATTTCCAGATACTGAATTTGCCTTTTGCGCAGCCGGCAGCGGCCATAAAATGAAAAGTGTGAGTTGCCTCAAAGAGGGTTGTGGCTGAGGAGGAAGTGCTGTTATAAGGCCACACAATTCAGAGCAGGCAGGCTATTGATCAAATGACACACACACCTGACTAGGCCGTGGCTTTCAGCCTCTGGAGCCATCAGTTTCCGGGCAGCGAAGACCAGCTCGTTCACCAGGCTGGGGAGAGGAGAACAAGAGTCAGCATGTCAGGCTAATTTGTTTGCTATTTGTGGCATTAACTGCTCTTGAGGTTTCAAGCCCGTCCCGACGTTCTAGGCCCAGGTCTGTAAGGCCACAGGTGGCCCCCGGGTCTTTCTGTCTGGCTCTTCCCAGGCCACACCCCCTCCCGAGCCAGCTCAGCTTTGAGCTCCCCCCTTGAGCATTCTGGCTGGTAATGTGTCCTTGAACTCTGATAATGCTGATGGAGGACACAGAGGGGTGTGTGAATGTGCGTGGAAAGAAGCCTACTGTGCAAAAGGTAACATTCCCATTGGCTGCTCTGTCCGGTTTTACCTCTGGCCTCACCCACAGCCGGCATCCAGTCCCTGGGATGGCCCAGAAGGGAATGTACCGCTCAGGCTGAGAAAGATTCCCCACCCCCACTCTAGGCATACACAGTTGGCTTCCCACATCCGACCACTGCGGGGGACCTCAGCTGCTCCCACAGCCTTCCCATCCGGGCACAGAGCTCCAGGTTCTACTTGGCCCTGATGGTCTCTCTTGCGGCAGAGATTGGGTCAACAGAGCCACTCCCCCAACTCAAGTGAAGCTGCTTGTCCTCCTCCCGTATGGGTTAAAAGAGAAGGAAGAGAAGGAGCAAAGCCAAGCGCCAACCTCCAGTTTCCGATGATATGAGGCAACCGCTGCAAAACACCAACGTCGGCTGCCAACCCGACATCCACTTCCTGGGAGGGAGAGAAACGCGTTCAGACGTCACAGGACGTGGAAGGAAAAGGTCAAAGTCCTACGAGCCGAAATAGGGGAAAGGGGCCACAATAGCTCGGCGGGAGAGCACCTGCCTGGCATCCAGAAGGTCTCAGGTTCAAGCCCCCGGTAGCGCCAGGTAGGGCTGGGAACGTCTCCCGCCTGAAATCCTGGGGAGTCGCTGCCAGTCAGTGTACACAGTACTGAGCTAGAAAGACCAATGGCCTACTCAGCACATGGCAGCAGAAGGGGTTGGCAGCATTTGTTTATTTACCAAACAAAATTTATACACCACTTGATTGTTAAAAATCTCTAAGCGGTTTACAAGACACATGAACATTATCCATAGAAACAGTTTTTAAAAAGTAACTAGAAACATTTAAAAAAACGATTCAACCGAAATCAAGATTAAAACACATCAGCATCTATGTGTCTGAACAGGCTTGCCTGAAGAGAAATGTTTTAAGCAGGCACTGAAAAAAATACAAATACAAATCAAAGGCACCTGTCTGATGCCAACAGGCAGGGAGTTCCAGAACATAGGTGCTGCCACACTAAAAGAACCATTTCTTACAAGTGCAGAGAAGTATTATGTGGCACCTGTAACAGTGATGGTTCAAAGCACTCGAGGGGGCACATATGGGGTAAGGCGATTTCGCAAGTAAGTTGGTCCCACGTGTTAAGGGCTTTATAAACCAACAGTAATACCTTGAACTTGGCCTGGCAACATATTGGCAACCAGTGCAGATATCTGATCAGAGATGTTTTACGCTGATAGGGTCTCACTCCCGTCAGCTGCAGCATTCTGAACTAACCGCAGCTTCTGGATCAAGCACAAGGAAAGCCCCACATAGAGTGCATTGCAATAGTCTGTGGGTGTGTGCGCGAGCGTGCGTGCGTGAAAGAGGGCCACCAAGTCAGGATGACTTCCTGGGGAAGAAAGGGGCTGCTACTCTCCTAACACACCTTAATCTGGAACCAGGCGTCTTTTGTACAGTAGCGGATATCACAAGCTGAGATGAGATTCATACCTAGAAAAGGAACAAAACCACCCCAAACGGTGCTGTTTATGTTGCAACATGAGGACACGTGGCAGATGTACATGTACTACACTTCCATATGTAGGGCCATATAATTTATTTACATAGGGTTGTACTCAACTAAGTCCTATACAGAGGTGACCCACTGAAATTAATGAACCAAAGTTAGTCATGTCTATTAACTTCAACGGGTCTCTTCTGAGTAGGACTGGTGTTGATTACCACCCATAGTTTAAATATCACTTGGAATGGCCGGATCTCTAAATGGTTTACATAAAATATACAAAACACAAATCATAAGCATTAGAACGTTTCACCATGAGAGTACAACAGTAATACTTAAAAAAAATGAGGGAAACTATGCAAGTAAAACTGAACAGTGCACACAAAAAAAGGAGAATTAAAAATGTAGGGGTGAGAGTCCAGGAAAGCCTGAGTTATATGTTTTTAATAGGCATTTAAAACTTATTTCCATCTCTGCCTTTTGGGTTACCTGGGGAAGGGAATTCCAAAGCATGGGCACCACCACTGAGAAGGCCCTGCCACCACATTGTAGCCAAATGACAACCTGCAGGTCATGGGACAACCAGCAAGGCTTCCCCACAAGATATCAAGAGAACAGCTTTGTCTGTAATGGTCTCAGAAGAATGCCTCTTCTAAGAGGATGGCTGCCATCATGTACATATGCATCATCTAAAACAGGAATGGGAGATCCTCCAGGCTGAGTGTGGCTCTCCAGGACACTCTATCTAGCCCTCAGGGCACTCCCACCTGTTGCTCCTCTCACTTAGGGCTCTGGCCACGCTAATGAGATTGCCCACTAGGGAACACAGTCCTCCGGCTGAAAAAGGTTCCTCACCCCTGATCTTAAAGAAAAAGTATACTATGTACTACTGTTTTTACTCATACGTGAGTTGACTGTGCAATTCTATACATGTCTACTCAGCTGTATGGCCCACCAAATTCAGTGGGGCCTATACTTAGGATACAAGGGCACAGGATTGCAGCCTTAGCTCTAGAAGGCCCCAATGATCTCAATGGGACTTTTGTGTAAACATGTATAGGACTACACTGTCAACCAATTAATTAACTGATCAGTCAACTAAAATGCATGCAATTAATTGACTGTTTTAATTGACCTACATTACGCAAAATAAGATTGTTACATTTAGTTTGTGCCCTGTGTACCTGTTGTTGATTGTAGTGACTGTACCGCCAAATTTCCATTTTTTGTAGTGTTGTTTTATTTATTATTGTATCTAAGGCCTGCTTTTCTTCCATCATGGAACAAGTCGCCCACTCAGGCCCTGCCAACCAGATGCCAACCTGTTTAGGTTCAGTAATGTGACAGCCTCAGTTGCCTTCAGATTATATCCTGGGGCTTACAAAAGCATATACCCTGGGGCCTTTAACAAAGGAGGGCTGGTTAGGTGGCTGATGTGTGGGGATCTAATGCTTTATAGAATTGTTTTTTAAAAAGCTTTACAACACTGCCCTCTGCAGTTGGATAGCTTAAGAGTTAAAAAGAAACTAACCCCCAAAAATTGGCCACTCCAAAGTGATCTGCCATTTCATACTTCTCTAAGGCATCGCCTTTTGGACTGCCTACACTGGTCGAAAGGTAATTCAATGTTGCAAAGTTACAGATGTGGGTATTTAAAGGAGCTCGTGCTAACATTTAAAACCCCAAACGACTTAGGCCCCAAATATCTGAAAAATGGCTTCCTTCCCTATAGACCCTCTCATGTGTTGAGACCGGCAGAGGTAGTTTCACTGCCATTGGAGGTTTTGGATCGTGGTGGTCAGGGAGAGGGCGTTCTCTGTGCAGACCCTATGTTGTGCAACTCCCTCCCCACAGAGCTACACTGGCATCTTCATTATATAGCTATTGTATGCTGAAGATGTCCTTCTCCCTAGCCTTTGACACTTGAGATATAGAATTTTTAGGACCCTCTCTAGTTGTGACTGTAACTTGTTTTAAACTGTTTTTTAATATTGTAGTTAATATTGTTGTGACCTGCCCTGGGACCTTCTGGTGAAGGGGGATTAACAGCAGCAGCAGCAATAGACCAATAAGGAGAGGGAGATGCATGTACCCCGCTGCTTGGACTGACAGTTCTCTTGGGAATGATTACCTGGGAGGTCGCTGACTCATAAGGTCGCCATAAGTCGTAGTTGACTTGGAGGCACATAACAACAAAAGGGCTTAAGAGCCAGCTTGGTGCAGATGGGGAGCAGCAGCTGGAACTGCTCGGCTGGGCATGTGAGCTGTTCGCCCAACTCTGCCTGCACACCTTTGCTCTCCTAGAATCCTCCCTTCCTGCCTGATAACACCAGCCTTTACACCAAGGGAGAGAACATTTTGCTTCAGGCTTGAATAAATCTGCTTGCTGTGTCCAGCATTTTTGAAGAACTGGCTATTGCTTACATTTTTGTTGATATTTCACTGTACTGGAAACAGTTTTCATGTCTGACTCTGGTTCATAAGTTCTGACAGCTCATTTTATAATTTATTTTAAATGTTGTAACATTTATTTTATCAAAATTAATTCTTTATTTGGATTGTTATATTCTGTTTGAACGGACATCGGACCGTTACTGTAATGTTATATTGATATGCATTTTATTCTCTTGTGTCGTGAGCCACTTTGGGAGGATTTGTGCGGAAAAGTGGCATACAAATCAAAAAACTAATAATAATAAACATCCACACACATACTGGTTGGGAGTTGGGACATTTGTGCGAGAAATCCCCACAGTATTCCTGTGCCCCCTCAGTGACCCCTCTCGCAAGATATGAGGGTGTGTAAGGGGATAAAAGATCCCTTCTTTTTCAGTTTCGTGCTCTCATCTTAAGCAGTCCTGCCCCAACCTTCCTTGGGGCAACTTAAGACCTGGGCGCCCCAGTGGAAGGCAGAAGCAAAGAAGCCCATGCCAGAGAGCTCTTGTGCCATCACTTCCTGAAGGGATTATCCATGGCCCGAGAGGACTCTGCAGTGCTATATTTTATAACATTTTTGTGTGTTTTTCATATATTCAAATTATAAATTCCCCTGGGTACCTTTACAGAAAAGAATATAAATGGAATAAACAAGCAAGCAAAGAGATCTCCTCCTGCCTTTCCTTTGCCTCTACTCAACCACTTCAGGTGCTGGGGAAGGAGGACGAAGGTTTGGCTGCTGCTGAAGTGTCTGATTTGGCCAATGGCTAACCAGTTGCCAACTCCTAACATTTGTTGTTGTTATGTGCCTCCAAGTCGACTGCGACTTATGGCGACCCTATGAATCAGCGACCTCCAAGAGCATCTGTCATGAACCACCCTGTTCAGATCTTGTAAGTTTAGGTCTGTGGCTTCCTTTATGGAATCAATCCATCTCTTGTTTGGCCTTCCTCTTTTTCTGCTCCCTTCTGTTTTTCCCAGCGTTAGTGTCTTTTCTAGTGAATCATGTCTTCTCATTATGTGTCCAAAGTATGTTAACCTCAGTTTCATCATTTTAGCTTCTAGTGACAGTTCCGGTTTAAGTCGTTCTAACACCCAATTATTTGTCTTTTGTCATTGGGGGAAAAATGGGGAGAGGAACATCAGGTTATGACGTAAAGGTTGTTGCAAGACTCACCTCCTCCGATGCAGCCCCCATGGATGGCAGCAATTATGGGCTTTGGGCACTACAAGACAGAGAAACAATTAGCCATGGATGAAGATTGTTTCTCAGCAGGGGTGTACCAGCTGCAGAGTCAGCCCACTCACCTTCTCCAACACCGTGAAAGTTTCTTGATATTCCTGGATCTTCTTGTGAATGTTCCAAGCCTTCCGGGCTGTGTCGTCACCTGGCACCATCAGGAACACGCTACCCATCTCCATCAAGTCGATGCCTGCAGAATGACAGCATGGGAGAATGAGGACTGCCCACGTGACTCCAAACCAACACAACAGCAAGCCTGATTCTATATCGCTGTTTTGTTCCAAGGAATCTCCAGATGACCCATTTATTCAGTATTCATCCTGATTCGCTTGCACAAAGCTTACATGGAGGTTAGACTATGTCCAGTCTTTATTGAGCACTGGTTCTGATTTGTTTACGGCATGGTTATATGGCAACTTATTTATTTATTTTATTTTATATATATACTGCCTTTCCTCCCAGTAGGGTGTTTCAATGTCTGCAAGTTAATCACTTGTTCATCCACACTTTTCAACACGTTTCTCTGTCACTTTCCCAATAACAAAAAGTTTGTTTTATATATATACATATATATATATATATATATATATATATAAAGTGGATTTGTTACGCTAGGATGACCGATTCCTTTAATGTACTTTAAATGCACAAAGCTAAAGTTACAGCATGCACTTGAATCTCTTCTAAAAACATTTGACAGCCTGGAGGCACCCTACATTTTGCGCCCAAGAATTCCACATTCTGTACTGTGTGATGTTCAGAAAA
Source organism: Rhineura floridana (assembly GCF_030035675.1). NCBI lineage: Eukaryota > Metazoa > Chordata > Lepidosauria > Squamata > Rhineuridae > Rhineura > Rhineura floridana. Next base: position 34,626,847 of record NC_084494.1, read on the forward strand.
GTTGAAGCTTTGCATGTAGTCCAGTTCTGAGATTTCAAACAGACTCTGTTCATATAGTTGTAATGCTCCCTATAACCATGAGAGCCAGCAATGTTTTTAAAAAAACCCACAACTTTCATGCGTATGCCCCAATACACTCTGTGCAAGAAGAGAGTGTATTTCACTCCCCAAGTGTTTGTGCCAGGCTGGAATGTGTCCCTGAACTCTGATAATACCTTTTGCTTCTCAGGATGGAGCATGGAGAGAGGTGAGGGTAAGAGTGTGCAGAAATTGCCCTACTGTACAAAGGTAACAATTACACTCGCTTCTCCACCCATTTTTCCCTCTTGGCCCCACCTACCACTGGCATGTGGTCCTCGGAAGGCTACCTAGAAGGGAAGGCAGCCCTCAGGCTGGAAAAGGTGCTGTGCCCTGCATTCAATGAAGCTTCTTTTTGCAGGATCCAGCCACTACAATAACACAGTGATTTCCCATCCTAGAGCAAAAGCAGCATCCTTCTAGTCCTCAGTGTTTCTCCTCACCTACCTGAAGTGAACATTTTCCCAGCACCAGAGATCACCACTGCATGACATTCCGAATCTTGAGCAACCTTGTTGAAGCATTCTACCATCTCCCTATGGCAAGGGGGGGGGGAGAGAGAGAGAGAACAAAGAGGCAGGTGGGTTGGGAGCACCTGCTGCTCACTTGAGAACAGACACCTGGGAGAATGGGAGGAAGCCACTTGACTTGAGACACGTTTATGCATGTCTCACCTAACAAATCTTCTAAGCAGTCTTACATAGACCCTCATGAAGGCGACTTCATATATGACAGTGTAGTAGGCTTCTATTTCAGGGAGGATTTAGGGAAGGGAGTAGAACGACACATTGCTCGGCTGGCCGTGTACTGAGGCAGCTTAAGCATCCATCAATAATACCCCCCCCAGAGTTTACTCTGTGCTTTTTTCTTTAGTGTATCTTCCAATGTTGTGAAGGGACCAACTTCCAGTGGTGGCCATCACCAGCATGCATCGCTTGGGTGCTTCCTTTACGGGAGACAGAGTGCTGAGGAGATGGCCTTTTCATCTGATCCAGCAAAGCAATTCTGATGCTCTTCCATCCAGTGCCCAAATTATTTGTTTCTGAGCTCCCGAGCCTACAGAACCAGTCACAAGAACAGGCAGGAGCTCAGCAGGATTGTGAAACTGAAAAGTTTTTGCTACTGCAAAATCCAAGTTCTTGTTGCTTAGACTGCTCCAAAGTTGTAGCACAACAAAACTGCTGGTGGAAACTGTCCAAAGCCACCTGCTTCCGATTGTCTTACTCAATGGCTGAATGAGCTTTACTGCATTAGGCTGTAGGCACAGGGCCAATGAGAATCTGCAGTGGTCTCCCTGTGCATAGCCTTCTGCCTTCGCTAAACCTCTTAAGAACCTGGTACCTGGCTTCTTATCTACGAAACACTCATATTATTGCATAGTGAAAACAGATGCCCCTCCTACAATCTTTCTGCATTAGCAGCCCAGCGACACATCCCTATTTGCATCCCTGCCACTCCTCACATCAGGACAAACTGAAAAGCAACCTCCAAAGTAGATCCCCTCATAGCAAAAAACGCTGCAGATTCAGGGACAGCGGAAAATCCCTGTTACCTCCAGAAGGCTGCATTCATAGCATTCCTTTTCTCTGGCCGGTTGAGCTCCACATGCAACACCTTCTCTCGCACCCTCTCCAGCTTCAGGGTTTCATAGGTGTCCAAGGAGTCGGGCTTCTCTGACTGCTGCGACGACATTTGCCTTACACTGAGGCCGGGGGCAGTACGGACAAACAGATCTGGGAGCAGAAATGCACTGTTAACGGGAAAGCCCCTCCCCGACTCAGAATGGACTCAAATGACATGGACAAGTTCTTGAGGGGGAAGGGACAAGGATCCGGTGACAGATAACGTGCTTTGCATGCAGAAGGTTGCAGGTTAAATCCCCCAGCAGGCAGCGCTGGGAACAACGAAAATCTCAGAAAGCTGCTGCTAGTCAGTGTAGGGAATACTGAACTAAGCAGAGCAGAGGTCTGACTTGGCTGAAGGCAGTTTCCTATATGAATCTCGGGGCGGGGGGACTAGAAGCCTTCTCTCACCCAATACCTGCCACTCCCTTCCCCAACTGGAAGACATCTGGGATGGCTCACAAGGCACTTCTGGCAGGCTTGTCACCCCATGCAGCAGCAGCACCAGCAGCACCAGCACCACCTAACAACCAGAAATCTTGAAAAGTGAAGTTCCTACGGTGACTAGTAGCCTGGGCACTGCCCAATCATGGGGCAAAGTCTAGAGCCTGCTTTGAGTTCCCTCAGCTGAGTAAAGTGGAAAAACAAAAAAAAGGGAGGGGGATGTACCTGGTCTCAGAACTGCTCCACACACATACAAACACACACACACATGTTCACACATATATGTTCACACACACACACGTTTCTGGCTCTTTCCTTTCATCATGCTGGACTTAGGAAAGAACACAGGGCACTGCGTTATCACTAGTTGAACCACTGAGCCACCTTGCCCTGTATTGCCAGCACTGACTGGCAGCAGCTTTCCTGGGCTTCAGGGAGGAGTCTTTCCCAGGGCTACCTGGAGACGCCAGGAGCATGGGAAACTTCACTTCCTTCACTTCCAAGAAACCAAATTATTTCTTGAAATTATTCTTTTCGAAAAAAGCACTATAAAGAACAAATCTGAAATAAGAGGCTATGCCAATTTGGCAACAGAGTAACAATCCATAAATTACATGCAACAAAAAAGGATAATGTCTGACGATGCAATAAAGGCTCATCAGGATGATATCTAGGTACTCTGGATAAGACTGTTCTCATGAGGTAGCTGTAAAGAGAGAGATTTTTTTTAAAAAGAAAATGGTATAAGGGCATCAGCTGGTGCAAACAGGCTCTGCTTTAGCTAATCACATAGCAAGAAACTTGAAAAGTCTGTTCTCTCACTGTTGCTTCATCCCATACATAGGAAGCTGCCTTATACCAAGTCAGGCTACTGGGCCTAGCTCAGCGCTGTCTACACCTAGCCCAAGCTCTCCAAGGTTTCAAGCACGGTTCTCTTCCAGTCCTATCTGGGCATGCCAGGGACTGAACCGGGGACCTTCTGTGTGCAAAGGAGATACTCTACCACTGAACTACAGCCTTCCCAGTAAAAGTATGTAGAGTAAGTTCCAAGACGTGGAGTAGCAGAGGCTGAGCTGGAAATCAGAAGTCCTGGGTACATATTTCTCCTCTGCCATGGCCTCACAAGGTGGCCTAAGGCAAAGGCTGGGAAAAACAGAAGGGAGTAGAAGAAGAGGAAGGCCAAACAAGAGATGGATTGATTCCATAAAGGAAGCCACAGAACTTACAAGATCTGAACAGGGTGGTTCACGACAGATGCTCTTGGAGGTCACTGATTCATAGGGTCGGCGTAAGTCAGCAGTATGTGGGATAATAATACTGACTTACCATACAGGATTGTTGTAAGGACTGCAACTAGATAATGCATGCAAAACACTCTGAACATTTGAAAGCGCTATACAAACACTATTGGGATTGTTATTAGGATTGCTGTTATGCAGCTCAGTCCCATCCACATTTACTCTGAAATCTCATTCTGTTCAACAGGACTTCTTTAACAAATTAAGCATGCATAGGATCATGGCCTTCACCAGCCTTTGGACTACAACTCCCATCAGCCTCAGTTAGAATCAGAGAAGCTATAGTCCAAAATATCTGAAGGGCGCAAGTTGAAGGCTGCCATACACTGATGTACCAGAGTGCATTCATAGAAGCAGATGACTAGTCAGTCTGTGAAGCTTTTAAGGGGAAAACACCACTTTATAAACAAATTATTCAAGGCCCTCTCCAAAAGATATTTAGCAAAACCAGCCTAGGTTCCTAGGTAGTCTTAAGCCTAATAATATCAATCCATTTAGTATTAGTATTAATAACATGAATACTAATCTATTTAAATCTTCCCTACAGACTGTCTTGGGTGTTGAGATCAGCAGAAGGGACCCTTTTGGTAGTTCCAACACCCTAGGAAGCTGGGGGTGGTGGAGAGGCCATTCTCTATGGCAGCCCGAGTTGCAGCACTCCTTCCCCACTGAGATGTGTCTGGCAACCTCACTGTACAGCTTTAGGTGAATGCTGAAGATGAAATTCTTTGCCCTGGCCTCTGACACCTGAGAAGTATATTTTTAGGAATTACCCTATTTTGGGATTCTGATTGTTTTTAATACTGTAATTTTAAGGTGGTTGCAACTTGCTCTGGAACCACTGGATGAAGGGTGGGCAATAAATGCTCATCATCTTCACCCCTCCCCCAGCACAGCTACCTCATGTAATAAAGCAGCCTTGGCCAATCTGGTGCTCTCCAGACGTTTTAAGTAACAGCTCTCATCTGTCCCAGCCAGTTGGTTGGGGCTGACGGGAGTTGTCATTCAAAATGTCTGGAGAGTACTAGGTTGGCAAGGGCTGTAATCAAGGGTGTTCAAGTCATCACAACTTTTCCAGCGCTCAGGAAGCCATTTAAAACAGCACAAATATTTACTGCGGAGAAACCTTTGCTCCCTTGGACCAGACAGCTGAGCGGGGGAGGGTAAGGCAGGAGAAAGGGAAAGAAAGAAAGAAAGAAAAGAAAGAAAGAAAGGGAAGACCACCTCCCCTATCCCCAAGGAGGGGAGAGCTGGAGGAAGGCAGGAGAGAAGGAGTGGAGGGAAAGACCCCCCCAAAAGGAATCAGGCAACATAGAAGATGCAGAGGGGGAGGGGGACAGGGACCCCCACCCCAAGGGCTGTTGAAGGAAAGCAAAACGGGAGAAAAAGGGTTGAGGGGAAATCCCCCCCCCCAAGGGATCTGCCAGCTAAGAGGTCAGAGATAAAAGACGTGAGGAGAAGCTCCCTCCCCCCAAAAAGGAAGGGGGCAGCTGTGAATTAGGGGTAAACAGGAGACAGTCAAGGGGTGCGTGTGGAGGAGACGTGGAAGGGAAGGGGAGCCGCCTCCCTCCCCACTCACGCCTCGGGAGTAGCCCTCTCAGGACGGCACAAGCAGCCACCGCCATGCACGTTCCCTCTCAGTCTGTCAGGCAAAGGGGCTGGGCAGGGGAGGAAGGCCGCACCAGCGAGTGGGAAGGCTAGACGGTCTCTTCCTATTACTCTCGTCACCTGACGCATACGCAAGTCCCACTCCCTCCCTCCTGGCGGAAGAAGGGACTCTGCGCGTTAGCTAATCCGTTCCTTCGCCCGTCGGCGAGGGAAGAGTACGCACGCGCGCGCTCCCCCTCTCTTCCGGCTGAAGCTGGGAGGTGCCTGCTGCCCGGAAAGAGCACGTGGAGACCTTGAAAGTTTGTTATAGCAGGGATGGGCCGCTGCGCTCTAGCGGGGGAATGTTCTGGCGAGTTTATAAAGCCGGAGGTGGGGCGGGGTAGATCTAATGGCATATTTTAGAAGTGATTTGCAGTAGATCGGCAGGGGTTTCTGTCTCGCAGTTGTTTAATAGCAGCCCACTTTCCAGCTAAAACGGGCTGCTGAAACAAATTCCTTGGCTTAGAAATTGTTTGGAGAGCGGCTGTTCTTTTCATTCTAACACTACAGCTACGTATCCACCATACGTTTAAAGCACATAGCTTCCTCCAAAGAATGCCGGCAACTGTAGTTTACCCCTCACACACTTACAATTCCCTTTTTTTTTAAGGGGGGGGTGAGAAGACGTGTGTGTCCACAGCCTGACTTTTACACCTGCTTGCACTTGGCAGTTGGGCTTCTAGAGAGAAAAAAATGCAACAGGCATAGGCCATGTACACGAGACCTCTCATTTTATCTTCCCATTTAATCTCTGAAAAGCAGGTTTGACCCATCCCTTGCAGCCCAAGGTCAGCCAGCCCTTTCCTCCTGTCAGCAGTTTTATTTTGTGTAACAAAACAATGCTAGGCAACCTGACTCCAGGAAAATGACCAATGGAAAGTGAGCAAGGAAATAGCAGCCGTCTTCCGCAACTGGGTTCCCTTCCAGATGGTTTTGGACTACACATGGGCTGGGGCTGATGAGAGTTGTTGCTCAAAACATTTGGAGAGCACCAAGTAGGGGAACGTCAAACTAATCCTTACAGAAGAAATTGAGGCCTTCCTACTATTTTTTTAAAATATTCATATGATAGGGAAGGCCAAAAATGATAGGCACACCACCACACTAGCTCATTTTTCACCCTATGAGCTAGTATGAAAACAAATTGGCCCCAAACAAGCTGGAGGCACATGGAGGCCACCTCTCACCATTCATAACTGCTTTGATGTTTTATGAATGGAAGCCACTGAATTTTTACAATAGGCAGTATATAACTATTTCAGATACAGTGCTACTAAACACGCAGAGTGGTAAGTGGCGGTAACGCAGCCGAAACCTCTGCTCACGGCCGGAGTTCGATTCCAACGGAAGGAGGAAGTCAAATCTCCGGTAAAAGGGGTCGAGGTCCACTCAGCCTTCCATCCATCCGTGGTTGGTAAAATGAGTACCCAGCATATGCTGGGGGGTAAAGAAAGGCCAGGGAAGGAACTGACAATCCCACCCCATATATAGTCTGCCTAGTAAACGTCGCAAGACGTCACCCTAAGAGTCGGAAACGACTCGCACTACAAGTGCGGGGACACCTTTACCCTTTTTTATACTCAGGAACCCACTTCCAAGTAGGTAAAATTAGCATTAGACTGCAGAACAGCTGGACCCTCTGGGAGAGAGTACAATACAGGGCTAATAGCAAGAGTATTCCTGTTTCACTTTTTATTCTTGTAGTCTTTGCTTAAGACACAAAATTCTCAAAAACAGAAAATACAAGCAAGCAAGAGAAGATCTTCAGCCTGTGCCTCCTTCCATGGAACCAAAGGCTGGGGACAATAGAGGCCTAGCAATACAACTCCCCACAGGACATCCCCACCAATACTGCTAATTGTACACCCCTCCTTCCACACTTAAGATTCCTGCTGAGATTTCTAGGAAACTTTACAAGAGCCCAACTGCACCAACAGAGACAACCTCCAGAGTTATTTTCCAAACAGCTTTATTAAGGTGTGCCAAGTAGCACAGGCAGCACAGTATAAGAGTGGGAAAAACATGTCACAAGTACAATAGTTTTAAAATCAGATATTGTCCAAATTCCACAGGGCTTCTCTTCTTCCCTGCTGCAGGCAGCCTCTACTTAAGCTTTTTTTTAAAAAAAAAGGAATGCAGGGTGCTTTGAAAAACAAAAAAACCCACACACACACACAAAGAGTAACGGAGGAAGTCTTCCTTGGTAGGAGCCAAGCAAAACACTTACGAGGCATGCTGAGCTGTTGAGAAGCACAGTTTCAGTGTGTAGGGATACGGACCATCTAGGAGGAAGAGGAAGAAACCAACATTAGAGTCCCTTAGGTGTTATTCATTCTTGTGGCAATATAAGGTATTTCACAGATGGATGAACCAGTTAAAAGGAAAAAGGTTTCAAATAAGTTTCCAAATTTAACATCCCATCACATTTTAGACCATGGATCATGATCTACTAGACTGTGGATCATACCCATGGGTGCACATGCACCCACAGGATTCCAGCTCCCACTGCCAATAGGCTTTAAAGAAGTCTCTTGTGGCTAATGGAAGGCTTTTTTCAAACCTAATTGCAATGTGGGAAAATGCCCCCCAATTTCAATTAGGCTTGGAAAAAAGCATTCCGCTAGTTACAGCAGATTTCTTTCAGGGCTAAATGCAATGAAAGAGGGGCAATTTCAGGAGGGGGTCATAACAGTTTCTCTAATTGCAGATGTGCTAATGGAACGGGCCTCAAAAGGTTGGCAATCCCCAACTTGAGCCAATTTGATGGGACCTTTCTGACCTTAGTCCTTGATGTCTATTTAACTAGGCAAGCAAGAGTATCAATAGACTGAAAAGACGGCTTCCTTCAAAAAAGTGATCTTGTGAGTTCATTACATGTCAAACTCGTTACAAATCAGGGTGAATCCCAAAATGTAGGTCCAGTTCACAATGTTTTCACACAGGCACCTGCCTCATTGCTGCCTTTTCCACACTATCTGGGTGTTTGTTGGCAGTACCACTTTGGGTAGGCCCTAGACCAGGGGTATAGAAACTGGACTTCCAGACAGGCTGGATTCCTAACTCCCTTCCGCTTCAGCCAGAACGGCCAGTGGTCAGGGATGAAGTTTGGTCTGACAGAGGTGTGTGCGCACACAGATTCCCTTCCCCTGGATTCCACCATGACAATATTGAAGGTGTCAGAAGCTTGTGAGCATCTAACTCTCCTTCCCACTTTCTGCCAGCAGCAAGGTTTTGGGGAAAGGGGGCTCACCCATGACTAGTTAATGCCTTTGTTGGGGAAACTGTTCTACTTAAAACGAGACCACAAAAAGAGCCAGAGCAAGATGCAACCACCCTGAGGCTTACTTGGGTTTTTCATCTGGTAATGGTTGAGGAATGCCAGAGTCTCCAGGGCATCACCTTTGGTTTCCCACTCCAGCAAACCAGAGGAGCTCCTTTCACCTGTGAGGACATTAATAAGGAGGACACGGTTGAGCGGTCTCAGACAGCGTGTGCAGGACTGGATCACTGGCTGGTTTGGAGAGCTAAGAAAGGAGGACTACGCTGTTTTCATACCATATGATCTGTAGTCAGTCTTAGTTTTGTCATCTCAAAGGACTGTTAAACACCATATAAGGGCAAAAGCAAGCTATTACAGAGCATCATCTTTTAACTACCTGGCTGGATTCCAGCAGGCTTTTGAGTGCACACCACCCTAAATTCCTGCTTTCCGAGAGGTAGCATTTCGACACTGGAAAACTGCATGTACTTACTTTTCCCCGAAAACACCTTGACTGAAGCTGGTCTCTTTACCCCCAGTTCATCACAAATCTGACAGGAGAAAAAGTAGAAATACAATCCAAGTGTTAAGCCACAAGACGCATCACACACACAGTCTTATGACATGTATGCTCAGTCCTGCACAGTCAAGCCCAGTTTCAAAATTCTAGAGAAGGCAAAAGCTATTCCACAGTCAACACCAAACTAATTTTGTAGGTCTACAGTGCAGTGCCTACAAGGTGATGGGGACATCTCGTAGCCTTGACTATTCTGACAGAACACTTGAGCATTGAAACACAATCCCTTTCTTCCAACCCCCGATGCATTAATCGTGCTATGGAACCAAATACAGAACAAGGCCTGTGATCCATCCAGGCAGCAGGGTAGACCAACTGCTGAATGGTCTTTTCTATGACACTGAGATGGGCCTGAGCTCTTACCTCATAGAAGTTATCTTCTGTCACCTCCAGAGGAGCATTGAAGAAATGAAGCACATTGCTGGGGTGCTGGATCCTGTTCTTGGCTGCTTGCTCTGGGGTTGAAAATCTGTTGTTCCGAGAGCCACTGAAATCCTTGTAGCTGCACGAACCGTCTTCAAGGCCGTAAGACTGGCCAGGCATGATGGCCTGCTGCTTGGAAACGCTGTGTCAAAACAACATGCAGCTTAAGTGCATGCCCACGTTACAGGCAAGGAGCAGCCTTCAAGGACAGAGTGCAGAGTAGAGCCCCAAGGAGAGAAGTACTCACCATACATTCAGCTTTTGATCAAACATGAAGTTATTGTTGAGATGGGTGATTGCTCGGTCCACAGCATAGCCGTCTGCCATCTCCACCATGGCTGCTCCAGGCTTGCTTTTCATAAACTTCACCTAGTAATATGCACACCTTTGTTTAAACACAAAACCTACTGGCACAGATCAATCCCTTTCAAAGACAAAATCCCAAGTGTACAGTACAGCTACAAACTTGCACTCATTTTAATACGCATTACTGCATGGACGCTGGGCTCAGGGCTGCAGCCTGTATATCCTAGATTAGTTCCCCAGTCACCTGCAGGTTTCTTAGCCAATCCCACTCCCATCTTTCCTTTGACCATTGGCTCTTAGAAGGCACACTTGTTAACTGAACTGTGAGAATGAGCTTCTTTATTTAGCAGGCACTTTCCAAATTCAAACCTGTTTTCAAGCTACATCAGAAGTGAGGTTTTGTAATCTTGGCATTCTGGGGACTCTAGTCAACATTCAATGACAGAGAACCTATGAGAAGTCAGTCATCTCAATTCTCTCAAAGGAGTGCCTATTTCTAGGATTCCATTTCTTCCCTAAGTATCAAAAAGCCCCCCCTCTGTCCCTGTAATAAGAGATGGAATCATACTACTGCCACCAAATCTCACACTCGTCAGCGTCAAGTGTCATGTAAACCAGAGTCAGCATTTGGTGGGGCCAACACCCTAGCAGGGGGCTCACTGCCAGCTCTCAAAGCACCCAGATCTTGTTACTCTTCCTTCTTGCTGTTGCTGCCTGCTCATCTGCTCTCCCCAACTGAGTGAGCAGTGACAGGAACTAAGAGGAAAAGCAGCCACCCTTGCTCACCTTGCCCTGCCCAGTGCTCTGGGTGGTGGTGGTGGGTGTGGATTGGTCCTAGAAAGACAGGGCAAGTGGATGGGCAGCATCCAAGGGATGAACAGGAGGAGGTGGGGCTACTGAAAAGATGCAGTACCCAACGGCCACTGGTCCACTGAAAGGCCAAAGCCAAGACACTGAAGAAAGCCAATGCTGTATGTGGCTGCGAGAGTGGCAAAAAGAGTTCAGAGCTAGAGCTCTGTGAAGGGCCTGCTCCAGCGAAGCAGGTCTGACAGGAACTGGGAGAGAGTCTTCCCTCCAGGAAGTCATTTGTGCCTCCAGATCAAGTGGGAAGAGTAATCCACTGCTGCCTAACCTCCACCACTGGAGGACAATCCAGGCGCATTCAGCATGTCTTGAATTGGCAAGCGGAATTGCATCCATCCACCCAACGAAGAGCAAGATCCAGAAGACATCAATTAGCTTACCTTTTCCACATTGCCGTACAGGCAGAAAACATTGAAGACCCTGTCACAGTTCATCTTGGACTGGTCCAAGCCATAAACCATCAGGACTGGACTGTCAGCATGGGGGCCATACTCTGGGGGTGGTGGTGGTGGAGGGGGATGTCCATACTGAGGCCCATAGCGGCTTGGCCCCCTATGGCGGCCACCCACAGGTGGGCCCATCCGCCTCCCTTCATAGTGAGGTGGTGGAGGGCCATAACCTTCATCATGATAGTGCCCATGATAGCCACCATGAGGTCCTCCTGGGAAAGAAGCAAGCATCAGGAACTCAAACAGGTGAGACTAGATACATCTCAGAGCCCATTACTTTGGGCGCTGCAGTTGTGTGCCAGCTTCTTACCATATTCAGCAGGATGGTCCCCAAGGAGAGGAGGCTGTCTCTGCCGCTTATTAGGGTTACCACCTGGTTCACCTATCCAAAAAGAGAAGCTCATTAGAAACATATATGAAAAGTCTGGCAACTGTATTTCTGGGGCACACCTGGTTGCTAGAAGGTCACAAGTCCACCCCATGGCTCTCAAGTTAAATATTTCCAACAACTTGAGAAGGAAATCTGTCTCCAGTCACAGGAAGACAGAAGGTGGTGAAAGGTCAACACATTTTCAAGGGTGCAAACTACACCCAACTCTTCCAATTGTAGACTACTTCCCCACACCCAACACACTCATGCGCTAGGGATCAGGGACAGTAGTTCTGGAAAGGGATATTTAGCATCTTAAAATACTACTGAGAACATACAAATCCAGCTATTTTTTCTAGGATATGCCATTTAAGCAGAACTTTGCAGCTCATTTGACCTACTGCAACTCTACAAATTCAAGATTGGCACAGGTTTGTATTTGGATCCAGTGTACTCCTCAGGACAGTCACTTTTTGGCCTATTTTAAGTTCAGGTTCTGTCATAGCTGGTGTCTCAGAAGATGAACAAGTTACAAAAAAAATGACTGACCGGGCGGGGGGGGGGGAAGAGAAGAGTCAAAGGACTTGACAGTTTTCACTTGACAACAGGAATAAAAAAATAAGCACACCCACCCATCCCCATTCAACTCTAGCAGAGGTAAAGGGATTAATGAGAAGTGTAGGACAAAACAAAGCAAAAAATAAACAAGTCAAGTTAAAACACATAACTGTATACAAGGCAGAAGAATTTAAGCAAACCATACAATTTCATTTTTGCTCTTACAAAAATAAAGGTGTTTTGCAGTTTATTTCGATAGTCATTACAAAGATTGAAAAGGGCTACTTACAGCAGGAGTACACAGTACAATGTCCATTGTCACATACATATTCTGCATTTCTCTTACCATTGGACGCTTCAACAGTGTAAGCACAGTTCTGAAAGATGGCGTCCCATCAAACATACACTGCGACCCTGCGTTACATGGTTTCAGAGTCAAATACAAGTCAAAAGGCACGAAACTGATACAATTTTAAGTAAAAAAATTGTTTTAAATAAAAAAGGGCTCACAGATGTTTTTGTCTTCAGATGGTATCAAGAAAAAAGGACATAACAAAGGTGTAATAATGAGTGTCCCTTCCGTGTTGCATCTCCTGATGTTTTTGTCATGTGCTGTTAACAGGTTTGGTGCTTCTGGCTCTGTGTAGGTCTCCCGTGTGCATGTCTCTCCTCTGTTAATGGAATGTGCCTTGGATCCCAAGTGCCCCCCGGAGCAGAAAGCACCCCCAGTCTCTAGGGAGCTGGGGGCTTTGGGTACTTGGTGTTTTTTTTTTTGTCTGTCTCCGCTTGGCGCTGATAAATGTTGGCAGCTGAGGACTGCAAGAAAAGGAGTGATAAACTGCCCTCCCAAACCAAACCTTGTTGATATGGAGAGCATCCTATGTCTTGGAGGGTCTCTGGGATCTACTCCGTTCTCCGATAAGAGCGCTGGTGCATTTGTCTGAGACCCCTCTGGTCTGTGTTTTCCTAGTTTCTGTGTTACATTCTTGGGTTCAAGGTTTTTTTTTGGTTTGGATTTGTAAGAATGTCGTGGCCTGGTGCGTCTTTCTCTCTCATTCTCTCTCTCTGTCTCACTCTGTGCTTGTAGATGTTTCTTGGATCACGGTGTTGTGTTCTTGATGTAAAAGAAATGAACTCAAATCTGCTGCTTTTCAGGTACATTTTTAAGATGCTGCATGTTTTCTCCAGGCAGAACTAGTGGAAGGTTGGCTTTTTTTCCTACACTGTGTGGTGTTAAAGCATGTGTAGCAGAAGGCAGATCACAGGCAATTCAGGACTTCGACTGCAGTAGCATACGGTTCCCTCAGGGTCATGTGTGAAAGCACTGTTCAAAGCTGGGGAAAGGCCAGGTTAATGCACCTCCTCTTTGCCCAGCCTAAAGACAGGAGAGCCAGGAGGCAGCTAACTGAACTGCACAGCCCTGCCAACTAGCCACTGCCAATCTGCACATCTTCTAGTTATGTACCTTGGAGGAGAAAGTGAGTCATGTTCATGTCAAGTCATGTAATGCCATTGCTTGCTTTGCTATGGGGTGGGGTCAAAAGTGACCTCTGTCAGACCCTTTGGTCAACAGACTCCCCCGCCACTGCTTTTCGGCAGCACTCGGTGATCACCACATCCATGGAAGAATGCAGCACGACCCCAAAGTTTTACGGGCACACACATCCAGTTTTTAAGCCAATTTAATGTATATGTGTAAATTACACTGTTTGTAGCGTCACACACAAAATGACAGCATCACCTTTGTGCGTAAGCCGCTGAAACAGGTGGGTCAGACAGACCTTCCATCCCTATCAGCTTCAGAAACTAAGATAGTGCACTCCAGCTAATTGTGGGCTGATCTGGAGCATGTCAAGTTTAACTTGGTCCCCATCCTTATTGTCTTGTTCAAGCAAAGGACATTTGAGGCCACCAGTTGAAGGGCCACATTCCTCACCCCAAAAATATGTGGGGGCTGCATGCACAGATTTCTCTGAAGCCTGGGCAAAGCCCCCTTCCTTCATCAGTATTGTGCTACATGGACAGGCCAGTGCCAACCCCCCACCCATGGAATAGCAGGTGCTGGATCAAGCCATTTTGACACTCCTGCTTTCAACAACACACCTTGTTTTTCAAACAGATGAAGACAGCCATCCCCAGAAGTGGTACCTCCAGGATCAAGCGCTTCCTTAAAGTCCAGTTTGCAAAATAATCTTAGGAAGGCCAGTTCTTCATCCTGGTTCGTACCTTAGACAGGCTCCATACTTGTCCTGAAGTTCAACTTCAAGAGTCACTCCCTTTTTAACTCTGCATCACTTTCCCAATGTTGTATTCCAGTTTTTGAGTACTGTCACAAGTAGACTAGAGACTATTCTAGACAAGGCAGGGAACGGAACTAAAGGCGGAGCTGGAAGGACTGGCACTGTGACTCTAGCTTGGTCACGTGTCCCTCCCTATCCTGGGTGATGGAGGTCAACCCACAGCTCTTCTGGAGGTTTTCTGCAGGCCAATCATGAAAGATGACACTTCTGCCAACAACTCCCTTCGACAATGTCACTGCCTACACCCACTTGTCTTAAAGAGTCTTATTAGGCTTTCCTACGGATGCTCTGGCAGCCCAAAAAAGTCCCACCAAAAACAAACAAACAAAAACCTGAGTCAAAGCATCGCTGTATTAGCTTGAGACTTCCAAAACCAGCCACAATGCTAGACAGCAGGCAAATGGCATTACATCACACAAATCAGATATATGGAGTGTGCTACTCAAAGGGGAAGGCAAGGGTTCGTGTGTGGCTTCAAAGCAGGCTAGCAAGGTTACCTTGTCCACTGAGGTTGGGGTTGGTGTAGTCCCACGTGTCTTGGTCATTCTTGAACACATTCAGGCGGGTAGGCTAAGGGGGGAAAAATACAACCATACAAAAGTAATGCAGGAGATCCAATTATGTGGCTAACTCTTGGCTGTGCTTCTTCCAAATGCTTTTTTTGCACTGACTGTTGAGCTGTCCAGTCATGCAATACAGTGCACATGCTAGGCCACACCAGCAATCCATCCAGCACATTCTATGAGCCACAATTAAGGTACATATTGACCCAACTTTCACCCACAGTATCTGGCAGTCAGGCTGCTGTACTTTTCCCTGCTGGAAGTAACAGCCAATACGGCTATTCCCCCATCTAGTTGCGTCTTATTCGGTAGCGGCCACAACAGTGTTGTAGCAACATGAATGCAAGCAGTAGCACAAATGGGTATGGATAAGGAAAGGAAGTGTTTTGTGAGAGAAATTGGGAGGACGGAAAAACTCATGTCGTAGAATACTGTGACCAGCCTCAAGACCTAGAACAGGGAGTACGTATCTGAACTGGGGTGTGTGTGCTTAAGACACCTATTTGATGGCAAGAGAAATATCTCTTTCTGCAAGTCCTTTCAGATTAATCAAGCCAGCATCCAATTGCTTGCTTACAGTAGGAGCGCACAGAAGATCCTTCCGTGGGCACAGAGCGCCGTCCTCCACAGAAACACTCACCTTTGCATACTCAATCTTCAGAGTGCAGCATCCGGAGTAAATGTCAGCCCCATTCAGAGAAGCTTTTGCCCTTTGAGCACTCTGCACAGAGTCAAATGTTTGCAGTGTTAAGGAAGCCTTGGGAAAAAATTGGGGCAGTTCTCTGACCACGTGAAAGACTGAATGCTTCCAACTCTTAAGTTCTTGTTATTGGGACCTTTCGGAAGCAACATGTTTATTCGATGATTAAGGATGCCTTCCCTTCCATGTCCATCATCTCATCTGTCCAACGTGATACAGCATACTTTCAGCACTAAACCCATCCCACTGAAACTGTAAATGCCTCTTATCTTTTATTGTAGAGTTTGCTCTTTCAGGGCAGCGGTGGAGACCCATGGATTGTAACCACTGTGATCAGGTAATCAGGTGAGGACCAAGTTAACAAGCCTGCCACAGCATTCTGCCAATTCCCAAGCTGGCTCCAGGCCTTGACCAAAGACAGTGGCTGAAACAGGAAGCAGGGATTTTTAAACCTATGCTGTCACCGTAGACCATCAATGCAGTCAACAAAATAGAAGTAACTGCCTTTTGAAAGGCTGAGACCACTCATTCAAACTCAAATGATGATAGGATGTTAATCATCTTTCCTCATACTACTAGCCTTTGCTCTCAATCTACATAGCAAATACAGATTAAAAAAATGAGAAGGCAGATAAAAGCAAATCTCCCCTTACCCAGGATGTAAGGCCCTCTGTTTGCCTTATTCAAGGACCAACTTGGTCCAATTGCTACAAGCTTCTCAGCCACCAGGAAAAAAAAGGATATTCCACCATAGCCTGGACCCCATTCTTTCGGAAGATAACAATCCGCTGCACTGGGCCACATGGGTTGCAGATGGTATACAGCACATCCTGTGAAGGGGGTACAAGAGAACATAAAAAGTACATACTTAAAGAAGCACCCCCCACTATCTCCTAGCAGAGGGATGGGGAACCTGCAGTCCTCCAGATGTTGTTAGTCTACAACTCCCATAATCTCCAATCATTGGCTCTACTGGTCAAGGCTAATGGGAGCTGGACTCCAACATCACTGAGAAGACCAGAGGTTCCCCATCCCTGTCCTAGTACCTTTGACTTTACAAGACTCCATTTGTACCTCTCATTTAAGCAAGGCAACAAACCAATCTACGCTGCTTCAAAGGCATTGAAGCACACTGCTGTCGCTGCCACCCTTCCTTGAATCCAAGCAAGTTCTTTTGTGCAATTAGATGGACTTGCAAGGATGCTTATTATCCTGGCAGCTATATTTTATCTGCATTCATCTCCATTGTGTCTGAAACAAGCCCTGGGGCTCCAACAAAGACATGGACTATTGTGTGCTCAAATGCTAGGCACACATTCTGGCTCAGCAGATGCAGCTCGAGAAGCATCGCTTACACACCGTACCGTTGTAATGGAGTAGATGGGGTTCAGGATGGTGAAGAGAAGAACATTGTTGACTCCCCTAGAATCATCTGAGTCACCGGGGCGGGATATCTTTTGGCTTGTGGAATAGTTGACAAAGGCTGGGTGCCCAGCGATGTAGATCTGGTTGTCAGCTGCGTAGTTCACAGCATTGCAGGCTCCCAGAATATCCTCAAACTCCACCAGAGCCTGCCTCTTTTTGGGCATCACCACCACGTAACTTGAGGGAAGAAAAGGAACAACACTGCTTACACTGCCGAAGCAGTCAATGGTACATAGTCAAACAAACGTTCAACCACCCTCCATTCCATCTCCTTGGATGCCTCATTTGCCCACTCCTAACCTTATAGGGCCAAATTCCTGCAGGGCCTCCACAAGATCAGCTTCCACAACGCCATCAATCAGGCCCCTGATATGGACAACAGGGGAAGCAGCTGGCTTGTGGGGATCATCGTAGTTCTCCTGGAAGAGATGGAAGACCATACTGAGAAAACCACTTGATTCGCTCCAGCTGCAAATGCAGCACAGCCACTTCCACAAAGGGTAGTTCTCTGCTACTGAGATCTGTAGCAGTTTAGTCTACCTCCACTGCTTCACAAGGAAGAACTCAAGTTTACTCCGTGGAGTAACTGAACATTAAGGAAAACTCCTTTTACTAACTTGACTCTCCTTCTCAATTTTAAAAGCCTCCTAGCTACACCAAGGCATTTCATTTTTTACCATTTACATTTAGTAAGAGCAGGCTCCATATAGAATAGAAAAAGAAAATGGCTCCAGTTCAATACCATAAAGTCACTGCCACCCTGCGAGAATTACCCCTCTCAATGACAAGTAAACCTGAAGATGCAACCTAGAGTTTTTAAAAAAATAGTCTTGCCAGTCAAATTGGGCAGAAATAACAAAGTTGCCCAGGGGCAGCTGGAGAAGTAACTGACAAGACACATAAATGTTGTAAGAACACTAAAAAACAGCTCAACAATTATTTTCCCTAGAGAAATTAAGATTCATGCCTTCATCATTCTAGAGGCTAATTTTTGCAAAGAGCCCATTTCCTAGACTGGTCTTTTTCACACTATCTTGCAAATGATTTTAACAAAATTCTTCCTATTCTCATCTGGATATGCCGACAATAGCAGCTACCCTTCTCAGGCCATCATTATTTATCACCTTTCACAAGCCAAGGAAATTCCTCCCACAGCAATCCACATTGGTAACAAGAGACAAGGAGGTCCAATAGCTGTCTCTAGAACCTGGATATCTAACCCTTAGTTTGAAGGCCTGATCCCAACCATTCCCCCCATTTTGGTGGCAGTGACAGTAGTGACAGTGTTGGGATGGTTGAGCCCAACAGCATGATGTGAATGATGACAGCTCATCAAGCCATCATTTGAAGAATGGAGAGGGGACACCAACCATCCAGAGATGATCTGTACTGATCATCTGAGGGAGCTATGCACTTTTATGAGTGTCTACCTGTGTATGCAAGTGTAGGGTGACCTCAGCCACCACAGGTATGTGGTCCCACAGGGTTGCTAGGAGTGAACGTGGCCTTTTGGCTAAAAAAGGTTGGCTCGTTCAGGCCTAGAGACAGTTATCAACACTTGTCATCATCTGTGGGTCCTTGACCGCTTTGCGCTTGTGATACCACCATGTTAGCATTGCGCAGCCCTAACCACCCAAGGAAACTAAAGAACAGCATTTGCTCCGCACCTCGTGCAGCGTGTGGGGTGAGGAGGAGGGCGTTCTTCCCAGGTTTAGCCACCGTTATCATGATCACATTTTATTCCCTCCCCACCCACAGGTTTTTTTTAAAAGTTTTGCTTTTGTGGCTGTTACAAGAGCAAATTTAGAAGTAATAATAATAGGATCAACTTTAGGGTTCAATAGGGTTTTATTAGCAACCTATTGTATTGTATTTATTCTGTATTTATATTGTTTTATTAATTTTAATGTGTATGTCGCCTAGAGTGGCTTCGGCCAGATAGGCGACACAAAAATTAAATTTTACTTTACTTTACCTCAGTATTTATGATTTATAGTCTACAGAAAGTTCTCCCTTCCCAAAAATATCTGACTCTACTTGACCCCGTATCATAGCCTCTTTAGCCTCCTCCAAAACTTAACTTCACATTCTCAGTCCCTTTACCCTCTCCACTACACACTATTCCTTATTCTTACTTCCCCATTCTCCATCTGCCCCTCCAAAGGTTTTGCACTTCCTGCCCCTCAGCCCCATTATAAAACCTGTAAATGCCAGCCTGCAGGATCTGAGCAAAGAGCCCTGCTGCACGTGCTGGCCAGGATTGATACGAGTTAATTAAAACATTAACATGTTTTAATATGTTTTGGGAGATCCTTTGATTTCATAACGTTTTAAAGCCTTTTGTTTTTAAGATGTTTCAGAGCGTTTTTGCGTGGACTCTTTCTAGAAAGAAAGGGCGGGTGTATATTTAAAATAAACAAATAAATAAACATTCCTTCTTTCCAACGGCGGCCGCCGCCACATCTTCGAAACAAATTGGAACTCTCCCGCCCGGTCCGTTAGGTTAGGCGATGTTAGGGAGTATGAGGCCAACAGCTTTTTTTTTTAATTGACGGCCTTTTGTTTCCTTGAGAAGGCGCCGTTAGGCACGCGGACGGGCGGCGCCCGAGGCGGACAACCGTTGGCCGGTAGACTGCTCCTCTCCAGCAGCCGTCAGGGCCAATTAAGGCGGACTGCTCCCGCGCATGGAGGTTCTACTCAAGCGGCCATTAGGGCCGCCATTCGCCTCGTGATCCCAATGAAGGCCGGCTTTATGCGTCTCTCTCTTTCTTTACTGTTTTCACACCTACGTTCTTCTCTCTCAGCCCATCCTCTTGTCGCCTTCCTCCCCCTCAGGGCCTCCCCGCCTCCGTCCTCCACTCTCACCCCGCCTCCGCCGGCCGCTCCCCCCGGCCCGTGATCCGCGTTTTCCGTTTTCTGGCGTTTCGGAGCGCGGCCGCCGTCGGGGCCTCCCCCGTAATAGCGGCCCGAGCCGCCGCCTCCGCCGCCGCCTCCGCCAGCCATCTTCACCATGTCTCCGCCGCGTCCCGAGCCACCGCCGCCACCCTCGCCGCTCTGCGAACCTCGCCACCTCCGCCGCGACATGGCGCCCGCACTACACCAACCCACCCTCGCTACCACCTTAGGCACGCCTCTATTGGGCTCGCCTCCCGTCACTCTGCAGGATCACAGTGCTCATTGGATCGAGGCACGACCTTACCTACCTGAGTCCCGCCCTCCGCCGCCATTGGATATAGTGTCTCCCGCCTGCCGATCTGATTCGCGTTTGTATCTGCTTATCAAGTTTCTTGGCATATTCGGTTGGGCGGTAGCAACGTCCATCTGCCCAGTCTTCAATTTAATTGGATAAAATAGACGTCTCTCCAGTCGGCATCCCGCCCTTACCGCATTGCCTCTCATGGACCTCCCTCCTTCTTCTCCAGAAAACCGTTGGCTCCCCGAAAACGCTGCAGTTTGCTCCTGTGTTCTTATTGGCAATTTGAAATATCCATCATAATAATGCTAAGCCTTGATTGGGTCCAATCTCAAAGAAAACACCCTTGCTCAAACTTATTCCTATAAGGGAACTCATTGTTTCTTTGTATGAATTTTATTGGGGAGGTTTTGTGTCTGTCACCGTGGTCGCTGAAATCCATTGGATGCAAGGCCCATGGTCTTTATTTTAATTGACAAATGAGAGTTCAGTTTCCCTCCCTTCTTCCCTCCTGAGTTTGAGCCAATGAAATAAAACGAGAAGGGTCTCTCTTTCTCTCTCTCCCCAAAAGGCCTTTTCTAATAGTCTCTGCACCAGCACCTCCAACCGATGAAAAGGCAAAGGATCATGGGAACTGACCCGGATTTTGGCCAAGAAAGCCAATAGGCTTCTGGTCTGAATGAAGTCTAACTGGAAAAGATTGCAGGAGGTGCTCTGCGCTTTAGTCAAGAGACTATTGAGCTAGTCTCGCCCTAGTTAAGTTGCAAAGGCTCATGGGAGTTGCCTTGTATTTTGGGTAAGTGAGCCAATGAGCTTTTGGGCTGGCTAAAGCCCAACTGCAAAGGATTCTGGGAGCTGCCCAGCACTTTGCTCCAGGAAACCAATGGGCTTCTGGCCTGATGCGGGGACTATTTAGCTAGAACCTGATAAAGTTCCAAAGGATCATGGGAGCACCCCTGCACTTTGGCTAAGGGAGTTAATGGATTTCTTGCCTGGCTGAAGCCCAACTGCAAAGGATTAACACAGGGGTTGCCAATGTTGTTCGACCCATGGGCCCATTTGCTGACTACAGAAAATTATTGTGGGCACCACAGGCATATCAAACCAAGCACACACCACAGCCTATTCTATTGGCTAAAACAGAATGCTGCTTTCAAGTCTAATTTCAGCAGGGGGAGGAGAGCCTGTGGATGCCAGGAAAGGCCTCTGTGGGCACATGTGTGCCTGCAGACTCCACTTTAGCGACTCCTGGATTTAAGAGATGTGCCCAGCACTTTGACAAAAAAACTCAGTAGGCTTGTGGCCTGGGTGAAGCCCAACCGCAAAGGATCATGGGAGGTGTTCTAGGCTTTGGTTAAGGTTAATGGGCTTCTGGACCTAGTGGGACCTACAGAAGCCCCAAGTGCGCTTAGTAACTGAGTTGAGGTATGGCAAACAGTGTCAAGTGTAAACTGGGCATGATGATTATTAGATTTGGAAGCAGGAGGTACATGCCTGTGCAAAACTGGAAGACTGTAGACAGAAGTAACATAAAAAGTCTGTAGCTGAATTCAGGCTGTGGCTGCAAAAGATGCAAAGGGAGATGCTTTCTTGAACGTGCCTGTATCTGAAGCCATATAACATTAGGCCTGGCTGCCCGGGAAATGCAGGCATGGTTAGCCCAAAACGACCCACAGGCTAGGTGTTATCCACCACTTGTCTAGCAAAATGTAAATGTACTGCCTTCAAGTCGATTCCGACTTATGACGACCCTACGAATAGGGTTTTCATGAGGCTGAGAGGCAGTGACTGGCCCAAGGTAGCAACCTGCTACCTGAATTTACTTTATTCTTTCTTTCCCATCCCTTCTGTTCAGACTGTAAGCTGAAAAGTGGTCAGGGCCTACTTTTTTTGTTTTAATCTCTGTGTAGTGCTTGGAAGAATTTACATGCTTTATAAATAACAATACCGTATGCCATATTGTCCATGTTTACAATACACAAGTGTGTGTGTGGTGGGAAACTGCAGGCTTTGGCGGCCAAATGTGGCCCTCCAGGCCTCTCAATCTGGCCCTTGGGACTCTCCCCCTGGTCACACACCCTCCCACCAGGCCACACCCCACACCGGCACTACTTCATACCCTCCTTGAGTGCTTTTGCCTGGCTGGAATGTCTTCTTGATCTCTGAGGATGCTTTTGGTTGCCTGGATGGAGGAGAGCAAGGGGTGTGTGCAGAAAGAAGACTACTGTACAAAGGCAAGATTTATACACTTGCTGCCCCCCCTCCAGTGCTGGCGCATGGCTCCTGGAAGGCCACCTAGCTGAGAATGTGGCCTTCTGTCTAGTAAGGTTCCTCAGTCCTTACTGGAGACAGTAAGAGAAGCCAGAAGTCGAAATCCTCGTTTTGTCTGGTTATAATAATAATAATAATAATAAAATTTTATTTATGAGTCGCCTATCTGGCCAAATTAACGGCCACTCTAGGCGACGTACATTTACATGGTAAAGTACAATAAGAATCAATAAAACCACAACAATAATTAATATACCGGTATTAAAAGCAACCCACCCCAGATATCCCATAGGCCTGCCTGAACAGCCAGGTCTTCAAGGCCCGGCGGAAACCTATCAGGGAAGGGGCATGGCGAAGGTCAAAAGGAAGGGAATTCCAGAGGGTGGGGGCCACAATCGAAAATGCCCTCTCTCTGGTCCGCACCAGCCTCGCTATCTTAACTGGTGGGACCGAGAGAAGGTCTTGTGTGGCTGATCTCGTCAGGCGGCATACTTGGTGATGCTGGAGGCGCTCCTTCAGATAAACTGGGCCAAAACCGTATAGGGCTTTAAAGGTCAACACCAACACTTTGAATTGGGCCTGGTAAACAACTGGTAGCCAGTGTAGATCTACTAACACCGGAGTGATATGATCACGGCGGCAGCAGTTCTGCCCTTATTCCCCCATCTGCCCTGATTCTGAAGGTGCTCCCAGCTAAGGGAGGCTGGTCAAAGTCCTGTTCTGGAGAGCTGGAGAGAAAGGAGGCGAGAGAAAATGGCAGAGAAGCCCGGCACGTGCTGAGCAAGGTCAAAGACCTTCCCTGCGAACCACCCCTCACTTTGCATGGGGCATTTATGAACTGCGGTGGGGGCAGGGAGTTGATCTTTGGGGATGTGTCCAGATAGCCCTTTGCGGCCACACAGAGGGCCCGGACAACTGTCAATAACAGTTACTGTGTCTCTGGACTAGGATTTATAGAGATTGCTCAGCAGTTTAATAGCAGATTACTATGCAGTCAAAAGGATTACTCAGCGAAATGAGGCAGCACAGCCTGTTCTACTGTGGCTATTTTGGGCACAACCTCTCCCATCTCCACTATGGGAGAAAGAGCAACTTGCTTCCCCCCCCCCCCACACACAAGCTTTGCCAGACTAGTGCTGAAGGATGGAATGGGAATTTAAGCCAAGTACCCACCCATATGCTTTTGTAGAATTCCTGAGGCTTCTTCCCTCAATTCTCTAGTTTCCTTTCCCTGAGTTTCTACAGAATTCTGGCAGCATTAGGAGGCAAGATCTTTCAGAAGCAGGGTGGTTTGGAGTACTACTGCTAAAGATCGTCAGAATCTATGAAGGCGTGCAGAGTGCAGGCCATGCTCTATTAAAAACCAGAGCAGGGACTTCAGAAATAAATATTAGTAATAATGCTTTCAATCCTATCTAGAGAAAGCAGAGCTTGCCTCAGTTACCCATGCACCAGTAATATCCAGGCTAGACTACTGTAATGCACTCTGTGTGGGGCTGCCTTTAAACAACCTGGATACTTTTAACTGATATAGAATGTGGCCACTGGTTGGAGTCAAGCAGTCAGAACATACTATACTAATATTGTATCAGGTACACTGGTTGCCAGTGCATCTGTGTCCTTCAAAATGCTGGTGATGACCTTTAAAGCCCTGAGCAGTTTGAAGCTGGAATATTTTAAGACTGTCTGCACCTATATCAGCCTATCCTTACTATAAAATTTACCTCAGAGGCCCTGTTGTGGTGCCCGCCTGTAATTCAGTTGGTGGTAATGCAGAACAGGGCCCTTTTAGCAATGGCCCCACAGCGATGGACTTTTAAACAGGACTTTTACTATGGCCTTTATTGGCTAACTATGACTTGGACTATATATTATTGTCATCTGGCTCTGAAATATTCTAGTTTTATTGCAAGGGTAGGAACCTTTGGCTCTCCTGATCAATTCCCACCATCCCTGGCTACCAGCCATGCTTTGCTGGGGATGAAGGGAGTTGTAGTGCAGCAACATCTGGAGGGCCAAATGTTCCCCATGTATGTTTTGTACCGGTTTGAATATTGTTTTGAAGAAAAGTTGTTTTTAAATGATTTAATGTATTCTTATTGTGTACGGGTTCATATATAACAGAAATGGAGAATATCAGGCCCAGGGATGAAATCTGGCTCTCCAAGCCTGTCTGTCTGTCTGGCCGTCAAGTCCCTCCCAAGCCACACTCCACACCAGCCCTGCTTTGCAACCTCTCCGAGTGTTTTTTCCTAACGTCCCCTTGAACTAATGCTTCTTGCTTGCTTGTCTGGATGGAAAGGGATGTGTCGAGTGTGAAGAAACTAACCCTATTGCACATTTGCTGCTCTGCTCACTTTTGTTACCTGGCCCCTAGGAGGTTACCTAGAAAGGGAATCTGGCCTTTTGAGCTGAAGAGGCTGTACAGATCCACTAAATACATTCCTATGAAAGCACTGCTAGGTTGGCTAGTATCATTATCGTCAGTCCCCTTTTGTAGATGGGGAAGTGAGCCGGAGAGCACCTTGACTTCCCTGAGGACAACTGGTGAGTTTCTGGCAAAGTTGAGATTTGAATACTCTGTAAGTCCCCCGGATCCTCTTGCATGTTGACTCAGCATCTCTCACACAAGCATGCACAAGACTGCGGACTTTGGCGCCATGATTTGCTCCACTGCCTTCCCAGCAACCTGATTCCTGCCACAATGAGGCAATGCCTGGCTACAAATTCTAATTGCCCTCTTATGTTGATGTTTGAATGGAGGGGTCCCAGCGTGTCTCATACTGGCACTGTCTGTATTTGGTTACAGAGGAAGCTGTGTTATACTGGATCCAGACCACTGCTTTGTCTAGCTCAGTACAGCCTTTGCCAACCTGGTGCCCATCAGCTGTTTTGGTCTGCAACTCCTGTCAGCCCTAGCTAGCCCATGCTGGCTGGGGCTGATGGGAGTTGTAGTCCAAAACACCTGCAAGGCACCAGGTTTGTGAAGGCCGGTCTATGCTGACTGGCTCTCCAGAACATTCCCAGCCCTACCTGGAGATGGTGGGGATTGAAACTGGGGCCTTCTGCATTCAAAGCAGATGTTCTACCATTGAATTAGGATCCTTCTACCAGAGCTTGGAAAAGTTACTTTTTTAAAACTACAACTCCCATCAGCCCCAGCCAGCATGGCCACTGGATTGGGCTGATAGGAGTTGTAGTTCAAAAAAGTAACTTTTCCAAGCTCTGCCTTCAACAAGCCCCCTCCTGTGAGGATTCTAACTGCCATCAAGTGAGCTGTCTGAGGGAAGAACTATGTGGCAGGAACTGCCCTGACTTCCTGGCCTGGGCATTGTCATCAGTTCCGCTTCTGGATCCGATCGGGGGTGAGCAGAAGAATAGGCTTCTGGGGAGGGACTGCTTGATCAAGGCCAGAATGACCACTGACATTGGCTGGAACTTCATGAACAATTAACTTTAAGAACTTGAGCTTTGCTTTTTCCTCCTCCCTCACATTCCTTTTTCCTCTTATGTCATGTCTTTTTTTCCCTTTTGTGAGCATGGCAAGGACTGCCTTTGATTTTTGTAAGCTACTCTTGAGAGCCATTTTGGCTAAAGGGCGGGGTATAAATGCAAGCAATAGATAAATAAAAGCTGATTTGCTGCTCTAAC
Source organism: Rhineura floridana (assembly GCF_030035675.1). Lineage (NCBI taxonomy): Eukaryota > Metazoa > Chordata > Lepidosauria > Squamata > Rhineuridae > Rhineura > Rhineura floridana. The sequence goes on from NC_084494.1 coordinate 34,652,845, forward strand.
TACCAGCAAAAGGCAAGCAGAGTGTTCTGCCATAAAGAAGCAGGAATAGAGTAAGGGACTTGTGGAAAGGAGATGGCAGGCTGCCTCTCTCAGTTTCAGCCCACTGTTTCCAACACGGTTTTCAAAGGCACTAGGTTGTGAAAAAGTCTTTTTAAACTCCAGATAGGATATGAGTGAACAACAACAAAAGAAGAGATTGTGTGTGTGCATGTGTGGAGGGGGTCTGTTTTGGTAACAGCTGCAGGCCTGGACAGCTGTCTCTGAATCCCATAGTTAGTGTGAGACTTTTGTAGCTCTGCCCTGGTCTTTACAAACTGTCTGTTAAGAGCGAGATCTCTCGGGCTTAGTGGTTAAAAGGGGAGGAAGCCCTGAAACTCTCAGCTGACCCTGTTAGCGCTGAAAGCCAGTGACTTGCGTCAAACTTTCCGCCGCTCTCGCCCTTCTTCTGGCTGCCCAGGAGTCTCATCTGCTGTTCCATATCGCAGTCAGCTATTATTCATGTAGCAGGATTTAGGACTGGAGGGTTATCTGTAAAACCTCCCTGTTCCGAATCTGGAGTAAACTATGCAGTATAGAGTGTACTCTTGATTTTCATTCAGTCTTTGCTCAGCTATTCAAGGAACATGTGCATTTCAGCATTTCCCAAACTTCTGATAGTAGAAGCATACCTTTTTTCTTCTTCCTGGATTAAAATTGGAGGCACAGTCCATCTATACACAAAAAGGTGTTTCCTGTTACATTCTGAAAATATAACAAATACCGTCCACAGAGGAACCAAGCCTTTGAGTTGCTAATCAGGTCATGCTTCCACAGAGGGCATGCATGTTCAGTGCAGTGAAATGAACTGCCCCCAGAGGCAGCTGATGTTGAAGGAAATGAAGCTGGAGCACTAAAGCATACAGAGATGCAGCAGGCACACTCCTCTGAGTGTAGGGCACGTCTGCTTTTGTCCAGATTCAAGGTATTGGGAGCAGAGCTTGGAAAAGTTACTTTTTTGAACTACAACTCCCATCAGCCCCAGCCAGCATGGCCACTGGATTGGGCTGATTGGTTTCTGAAAACCAGTTGCCGGAAGCCTCAGGAGGGGAGAGTGTTCTTGCACTCGGGTCCTGCTTGCGGGCTTTCCCCAGGCACCTGGTTGGCCACTGTGAGAACAGGATGCTGGACTAGATGGGCCACTGGCCTGATCCAGCAGGCTCTTCTTATGTTCTTATGTTCTTTTCCAAGTGCTGATTGGGAGTGACTGGAGGCTCTGCTGCAGCGACAGCAGAATTTCCTAGTTCCAGAGCTGGCTGACTTGAAGGATACAATCCTAGAGCAGTAATTCACCCATAGATGCACAAAGCAGCCTCCTCCAAGGGCAAATAATTCTGCTGCTTCTCTGTACCAGAGGTGACTGAGCTAACCATACCCAACTCAGACATGGGGTAGAATGCCTCACCCCAGAAGGGGCCGACTGGAAGGAGTCCAAGCAAAGTAGAGGAGCGAACAGAACAAAAAGGAGGCCCCAGTGAGCCTTTATTTGATTTTATATCACTGCACACTAGTTTGTCTCAGCCCCAAGTGTGGGAGTTATTTAGATCACAACCTCTTGTACACTGTTGCATAGGAGTAGATCCCAGTGAGCACAGTGGGGCTTTATTACCGAGTAAACAGTCAGAGAAGATTGCTGTGTTAGTCCAATCAGTTGCTTCCATGTCTTATAGTCAGAAAGGTAGGGGGAAGCCATTTGTGCTCAGAGTTTTGGAGAAAGTTGAAACAAAAAGACAACTCCACTGTCTTGACTATGCCATGAACACGTAGGAGTCCTCCCTCAACTCCCAGGCAAATCACACACAAAAAACCTATGAATGCACCTGCCCACTTCTGCTACCCATTGGTGTCCTGAAAAAAACTTCTGTAAAGATTCCTTTCCTGGTCGCCTAGAGGCGATTCCAATTCTCCACCCAGACAAGCAGGTATTCACATCTCTGACTCACACAGATACAGCTTAAGGATCACAAACCTGGAACACATGAATTCCGTAAATTAATTAAATGTTCCAAGTTGGATTAGCCAACCCGAAGACCCTTTCTCTATTGAAGATCTGGGGCCACAAAGACCCTTCTGAGCACAGACTTCCCCTGCAGGAGGGTACCAGCCTTTGCAAAGCAGCGGATGTGGGCAGAAATCTCAGTGCCGATGCAGGTGTTAAGTCGCTTTGCCAGGTTGAAGGCTGCAGTGTTTCCAAACCTCTCGAGTGGGGCAGGCTGTTCCCTCCCCCCCACTTCCATTCTGAGCTGATCCCTGGCACGGTGCTCTGCACTCCACTTTGCAGCCCCCTCTGCAAGTTCAAAGATTAGCTGACTGAGCAAACTTAATGTCAGGAAGGGTAAGCAGTTCATGCTTTGATGGCCAGTGGAACATTAACTGCAGTTAACCTGTTTGGCTGCTTTTTGGGGCCACCAGTCTCAACAAATAGTGGAACGCACTCACCTTGTTGAATGCAAGTCTGTTCAGAGGCAGATTACAGGGCCACGGACTCCACCCTGGCCAACGTCTCTCGGGGATTCAGAGATTAATCCAGGAGCGTGCTTTATTTTCCCACATCCTGCTTGTTCCATTTTAAACTGGGAATGCTAATTACATGGCCTATGTAAAGCACTTTTTCCAGTGTGCAAAGCTCTTTGCATAGATTAGCTCAATAGCCCTGCAAGGTAGACTAGCATTAGTATCCTCATAGTGCAGTAGAGAAAGGTTTGCCTAAAAACATCACATCAGGTCATGCTTGGGGTGACGTTTGACCTAAGGACCTAAAGACGTGCTCCTTCCCCAGTGCAACAGTCCTGCAGAACAGGAGGACACTGTTATCCACATATTGCAGGTGGAGGATCCGAGAGAGAATTTTGAGCTTGGAAAAGTTACTTTTTTGAACTACAACTCCCATCAGCCCCAGCCAGCATGGCCACTGGATTAAGTCTTCCTCCCAGCAGGAGCCCAGGGCGGCAAACAAAAACGCTAAGAACACTTTAAAACATCATAAAAACAGACCTTAAAATACATTAAAACAAAACGTTAAAAACATTTTTTAAAAAAGCTTTAAAAACATCTTTAAAAAATGGTTAAAAACATATTGTTTAAAAAAACAAAAACCAACACATCTTAAAAAGCAAATCCAACACAGACTGGAATAAGGTCTCTACTTAAAAGGCTTGTTGAAAGAGGAAGGTCTTCAGTAGGCACTGAAAAGATAACAGAGATGGCGCCTGCCTAATATTTAAGGGTAGGGAATTCCAAAGGGTTGGTGCCACAACACAAGGTCCGTTTCCTATGTTGTGCAGAACGGACCTCCTGATAAGATGGTACCTGCAGGAGGCCCTCACCTGCAGAGCACAGTGATCAACTGGGTATATAAGGGGTAAAACGGTCTTTCAGGTATCCTGATGGAGAAGACTTCTGCCTGCAGTCAGTGGAGGCTGGTGACTCCGATGGGGCAGGGAATCTGCCCTGAGCTCCTGTCACCTCGGCCAGCTTCTTAACATTTCGGACTAAAACCTGGAACGGATTCCCTGCCCCACTGATAACCGGAGCCACCAGCCTCCACTGCCTGTGACCCTAGAGAGCCAGGCCCAGTCAGAGAAAATACCGGGCTGGGCAGACTAACAGACTGACTCAGTCATAAATTGGCTCTTTGCGTTCCTGTGACTGGTCACACACTCAACTCTCCAACCAGCCACGCCCCATTGTGGTTTTGGTGGAGCCGTGAATCTGCATCCTCTTTGCCACCTACTTCCTGCCCGATGTGCTTGCTCGTCCTTTCTGCAAGCGTTCTTTTTTTAAAAAACTTTAATGCAAAAAACCACACAAAACGATTAGAGACAGAATACTTTGCCTACCTGGTTCATCTGTACATAATTTCATCATATTGTGTATACCTAGACCAAAGTCATTTACTGTTTAAGGAGCGTTTGGTAATTCTTTTGGTGTCCTGCCATTATATTTTAAGCAGGATGTCAAATTATAGGAGTGAAAATAATACATAAGGTTGAACATGGTCTTGGAATTTTGCATTCCAATCACTAGCAACTCCTTTTTCCAAGAAATCTGGTGCACATCCTTCAATAATCTATAATATATAAGATTTGTCAACAATCCTATATGGCATGTTTTTATACCATTGTAAGATATCAGCAGGTTTTTCTGATGTTTAATTTCTTGCTGTGCCTAGACTAGCTGCCATGATCACAGCTGTTGCAAGTGCCAAATCTTCCCTCGCTTACTATGCGCCTTCCCGCAAACGTTCCTTCGACTCTCTCACATCACTGTCTGTGTTGCTGCAGAAGAAGTGGAACCGGCCCCTCCACACATAACTGCTGGACAGGGGAACATTCAGAGAGACTCAGCTTCTGATCCTTCCCTGTCACCACCCCGCCCAGTCGGCGTTTTAATATTTGCCTTGGATCGCTCCCAAAAAGCTGCAGCTGCTTCCGAGACGCTGGCCCGCAAGGCCTCGTAAGAAGTTCCAGGCCTCAGCACGTGTGGATCTGTGGGGTGGCAAAGGAATGAGCCTCATCGCCAGCTTGCCAAACCCCCCCGCCCTGGCCTAGATCTCCTCTCCTCCCCCCCATCTTTTTCCTCCTAGAGTAGGGCTGGCTCCAGATTTTTGAGGGATGAAATATCCCCCCCTCCCAATCTCCCTCCCACTGGAACAGGATGACCTGAGAAACAAAGCACGGTTTGGCGAGGATGCCCTTCACTGCCGCGCTACACTCAGCGCCGCAGCCCTGGAGCCAAATCTCCAAAGACTTCCCCCACCCGATTACAAGCCAGCAACAAAGAAACCAAACAGGCTGGAGAAAGCTGTCAAAGATACCCATTGGTTTAGTTTTAAACAAGAAAAATTACGGTAGCTTTTTCTCCCACGACTATGATTCAGTTTCCACTTAGACCTTGAGCCTTTGCTGGCAACAGGCACACACTGGGTTCACAAGGAGCCTCCCCCACAGATGAGGAATGCTTCCCAAGACAAACGGGAGATTTGGGGGGGCAGGGGTGAGAAGGGAGCTGGTGGGTTTGAGTGTCTGACATTTAAGAGCTTTGAAGAGAGTGGGGTGGAAGAGGCACACATAGGACCTCTGCGCTTGTGACACAGCACTGGCTTCCTTTGAATGAGGGAGGCCTGGCTTAACATACTCATCGTTGAAATACTGAGGACTAGAAAGTTGGGGAAGGGTTTCCCTTTCCCTTTTTTCAATTAATGTAATATTCCAGCATCGGCAGCTTCCCAAAATAAACAATGGACAAACACGCTCTTGAACTAGTCAAGGCTACACAGAGATTTCCTGGAGAGAGCTGAAGGGTACCGGCAATCAATCAACCAATCGCCAGGGGTGTGTGTAATGAAATTACATTAAATTTAAAGTGCCAGTTGTAGGCATGTTTGGAGACTGTTCCCATTCTGAGCCTGCCTACCAGCTAAGGTCAGCATCCAAGGCACAGCTTCTGATCCTGCCCATACGTGAGAGCAGAGAGGTGGGTGCCCATCACAGAGCAGTTTCAGTGGTAGCACCGCAGAGTGTCCTTCCTTGGATATCTACCTTGCCCTCTCTCTTTTAGCATTCAGGTTCTTATTAAAACTTGTTCATTTGGTAACCTTTGTGAGTTTTCTGCCATTATGCTGTTTTGGGATTTGGTTTGATTTTTTTTGGCCTCACTGCTTTTTAATTGAAAGAGGGAAGGGGGCATAGCTCAGTGTCAAGACAGAGCAAATCCTGCCAGATTAATCTTATCTCATTTTTTGATCGGGTAACCTCCCTGATAGACTGTGGCAATGACAAAATATATCTTGACTTCAGCAAAGCTTTTGACAAAGTGCCCCATGATATTCTGATTAGCAAGCTACCTAAATGTGAGCTGGGTGGAACAACTATCAGGTGGATCCACAGTTGGCTACAGAATCGTACTCAAAGAGTGCTTATCAATGTTTCTTTCTCAAACTGGGAGGAGGTTACAAGCGAGGTACTGCAGGGCTCGGTCCTGGGCCCAGTGCTCTGCAACATTTTTGTTAATTACTTGGATGAGGAAGTACAGGGAATGCTCATTAAATCTGCAGATGATACAAAATTGGAAGGGATAGCTAATACCCTGGAAGACAGAAACAAAATTTAAAGTGACTATTATTAATACAGTAGGGCCCCACTCATCCGGCAGGTTATGTTTCGGACCCCCGCTGAAAAACGGAACTCATTTAATAAAATGGTGCACGATGCCGAAAACCGCCGTAAAACCGGAACAAGTGGCATATGAGTGGGGCTTTAGTCTAATTTCGTCTAATTAAGACCTGTGCATTAGCGAAGCACTGTAAAGCAAAGCGCTGTAAAGCGGGGCCCTACTGTAATAAATTTACATCCTGCCCTTTCTCCCAGTAGGGTGAAAGGCTGGAGCATTGGGCTGAAAACAGAATGCATTTATCCCTGTTAAATTTCAAAGTTCTACACCTAGGAAAAAGAAAGCAAATGCACAGTTATAAGATGGGATACTTGGCTCAGCAATACTACATGCAAGAAGGAACTTGGAATTGTTGATCACAAGCTGAATGTGAGCCAACAGTGCAATGTGGCTGCAAAAAAAGGCAAATGCTATTTTAGGCTGCATTAACAGAAGTATAGTTTCCAAATCACGTGACATATTAGTTCCCTTCTATTCAGCACTGGTTAGACCTCATCTTGAGTCCTGCGTCCAGTTCTGGTCTCCACACTTCAAGAAGGATGCAGACAAACTGGAACAGGTTCAGACGAGGGCAATGAGGATAAGTGACTGGAAACAAAGCCCTATGAGGACATGAGGACAGACTGAAAGAACTGGGAGTGTTTAGCCTTGAGAAGAGAAGGCTGAGGGGAGATATGATAGCACTCTTCAAGTGCTTGAAAGGGTATCACACAGAGGAGGGCCAGGATCTCTTCCCGATCGTCCCAGAGTGCAGGACACTGAACGATGGGTTTAAATTACAGGAGGCCAGATTTTGGCTGAACATCAAGAAAAACTTCCTAACTGTTAGAGCGGTACGACAATAGAACCCATGACCTAGGGAGGTAAGTGGGCTCTCCGACACTGGGGGCATTCAAGAGGCAGCTGGACAGTCACCTGTCAGGAATGCTTTAAGTTGGATTCCTGGATCCAGCAGGGGGTTGAACTCAATGGCCTTATAGGCCCCATCTCCATGAGTGGTAAATGCTCTCATTTTTTCCATGCAGAAGAACTCATATTGAATCCCTGACATCTCCAGATAGGGCTGGTAGAGACCCCTATCTGAAATCCTGAAGAGCTTCTGCCAGTCAGTGTAGATAATACTGGCCTAGAAGGATCAAGAGTCTGACTTCGTATAATGCGGCTTCCTGTTTTTCCACAGGGAAGGGACGTAGCCAAGCGGTAGAGCGTCTGCTTGGCATATAGGAAGGTCCCAGGTTCAACCTCCACGTAGGGCTGGGAAAGACTCCCGTCTGAAACCGTAGAGAGCTGCTGCCAGTCACTGTAGGCAATACTTAACTATATGGGCAAAGGGCCTGAGTCTGTATCAGCAGCTTCCTGTGCAATTTTGTAAGCGGCTTGTGTGTCCTTGGAAGGGAAAAAAGCAAGGTAGAAACAAATGTAATTTGATCTGTAACCATTTCCCCCTCTGTCGCTCACACCTGGCCTCTCCAGGGAAACAGCTTGTGTCCTACAGAAGAGTTGCCACTGCACATGTTGAAGCACAGAGTGGCACAGTTAATCTGCACTCGTTTTAACAACACTGTGCCTCTTTCATGTAGCATGGGAGATCTTCAGATACAAGAAACTTTGGGAGAACTCTGCTTGATTGGAGCAAAAAAGGCCAGTTCAGGGCCAGAATCGGCACCCGGCATCCTCTGGTATCTGCAGGAGCCCAACCAGCCATGCAGGGTCCACCACAACAGCATCCCTGGGAGCTGCCCATTGCAAATTTCCCACAATGCCCTGCAGCAGCCAGTGTGGCCCTGCAGGCAATTTAAAAATGACAGCCCAGGACTGAGCAATGCAGGAATGTTAAGACACTGCCTTATCCTGTCCACCTAGATCAGAGTTGTCCGCACCTGAGGGCCGCATTCCCTTCCAGGGGCCACACGCCAGTGCCGGGTAGGGCCAGAGGCGCAGCAGCAAGAAATGTGCACTTCACCTGCACAGAGCAAGCCCGTTTCTACATATACACGACCCCGTCTCCCCTCCACCCAGGGAAGCAAGAAGCGTGATCAGAGTCAAAGGACACATTCCAGCCAGGGCAAAACACTCAAGGAGGATGGAAAGCAGGGCGCAGTCTGAGGAGAGTTCTAAGGGCCAAACAGCGAGGCCTGGAGGGCCACAGATGGCTCCCAGACTCAAGGCTCCCCAACCTCGGTCTACAGTGACTGGCAGGGGCTCTGCTGGGGTTCAGACAGGAAGTCTTGTCCCAGCCCTACCCAGAGATGCCGCCAAAGACCTCGGGAAGCCCATCAAGCATCCTGCTTCTCCAACAGGCAGCTCTGGGAAGCCCACCAGCAGGAGGGCATGAAGGCAACAGCCCTTGCCCCGGAAACTCATCTTCAGGGATGCTCTGCCTCCCCCCAGCTGTCATCCACTCACTAGTCAAGCGGCACGTGAAGAGGTCCCTTTATTTTCTTGACTGCCCCAAATCTCTGGCCAAAACGGCTCTCATTAGATGACATCAGGGTCTAGAATCAGAAGAAAAAAACCCCAGCCCTTGCCCACTTTCTCTGTACCAGTGGCTCCCCAGGCCGGCCGCCCCAGCTCGCTTGAAAACTGCCGAGGGTCTTGGCAGACCACTGAAAAGATTTTTCTGCCAGCTGTAGCAATTGCAATGCACCATGGTAGTTGCTGTATACTTTCTAATTTTTTAGTTCTGTTGCTTCTTGTTTCTTAGATGTTGCATTTTATTGCAATACAATAAAAAATAAAAGTGTCAATAAAGTAGAGTTTAAAATCAATATTAATATACAATGTGAAGGATGTGCTGTCCATTGTCTTCAGCCACAAATCCACAGACGTGCCATGGACCACCTGAAGGAAGCTCACAGTCCACTTACTGGCGGTCTGTGGACCAGCTTGGGAACCCCTGCTCTGCCCCATGTGTCATTTTTGTAAACTCCTAGCCAGCACCTCTCCCCCCACCCTTAAATTACCTCTCTTCTAAGTTCTCCCTTCCACAATGCTTTAGCCGAAGGGCAGCCAAAGGCAGCACCAGGTTGGACTACAACTCCCATAATCCCTGATCCTGGTATTCTCCAGATGTTTTGGGCCATGACTCCAGGTGATGGGAGTTGTAGTCCACCAACATCTGGAGGGACATCACTACCTGCTTTAGCTTTCCCTTGGAGGGAAGGTGCATCAACCTGCTTCTAGCAAAGCACATGTTTTACTCCGGTAGTGAAAACTTGGCCGGTTTTATTTCCTCCTATGTGTCAAAAAACAACGGCGCTTGTTGCAGGAAAGAGGAAGCATGCTTAGCAGAGGGAAATGAAGGGAACTGAAAGGATGAATCATCCCTTCCGTGTAACCTTCTTTGCCAACCTGGTGCCCTCCAGATGTTGCAGGGCAGGTGGAGAATTAGTTGGCATGAAGCGGCCCTCATCTGGATAGGGGGAAATCTACAAATTACAAGAGTAGATTTCTAGACTGTGCCACTTCAGGCAGCGAGTGTGGAGGTCATATTCTCAACTGCTCCCTGCTTGCAGAAAACAAACTGATCATCGAAAGGGCTATGCAGTAATGAGCTGGTTTACTACAAGCAGGGAGGTTAAATTCAGGGTCTTGCATGAAAATGAGCCCTCGCACGCCCTTTGGAGCAGCCCACCCCAGCAGTCCTACCTCCTCAGTCTGCATATCACAGACGGGCACACCAGCTTCAACTCAGGGTCAAGCAGCAAAGCTGGACTGAACCATTTTAAGTTGGAGGTGAGCGATAGCAGGTTTGAGGTCTCTCCTATGAAAATACACACACTCGCTCACCTGGCACGTCAGAAGGAAGCTCTCACACACTTATAAGTCTTCAGCAGTACACTCCAGGAGACGCTACACCACTAAGGTGTGCCAAGCCCGTAAGGTGTCCATGACTGAAAATGAATGACGATGCAGGTGAGCGACAGTTAGAGAGGAGGACAAACAGGAGACATCAAACAAAGTGCAAACCTCTACAGAACAGAAGCTTGGGATTAAAGTTGCTGCCTTTTTTTCATGCCAGGGCTCCAGCTGTGGGTTTGTTTTGGTTTTTTGAAGTTGTGACAGGCAGCAATTAGGCTAGTATTAGCACTTCCCAGCATGGACCTTAAACAATAGGAAAAAGCTTGACCTGTGGAGTTTCTGCCTAACGCAGAGATGTTAAAAGAGTGGAAGCCGCAATGGTGTTGCCCAGAGTAGCTCATGGCCCTTGAACGCCGCCCTCTGATCCTGCCACTGACAAAGCCCTACCCCATTAAGATCAGGTGGAGGAACACAGCGGATATAGCTGCTGTGTTCAGAACTAGGTGCAGCGCCACACCTTCAAGCCACAAATCCCCACCCACATCGTGCAACCCACTGGTGTCGCAGCATTGTGTTAGGTGTGGCTTTTTGGCAGTCCCCCAACACACACCATTTTCCCCCAGGTGTCTCAGTGCCTGCAAACAGGCAATTCAGATTTGAGTGATGATGGGGAAGAGCCATGGCTTAATGGCAGAGCATCTGTCTTGCGTGCAGAAGGTCCCAAGTCCAATCTCTGGCATCTTATTTATTTATTACATTTCTATACCGCCCCATAGCCAAAGCTCTCTGGGCGGTATACAAAAATTAAGAACACTGAACATGAAAAACAAATACAAATTTTAAAAACCATACCGAGTTTAAAACCATGAAGCACAGATAAACCAGGTAAAAGACCTGGGGTCAGAGCTCAGCACATGCTGTTAGAATGCCTGGGAGAAAAGGAAAGTCTTGATCTGGCGCCAAAGAGATAGCAATGTTGGCACCAGGCGAACGTCATTGGGGAGATCATTCCATAATTTGGGGGTCGCCACTGAAAAGGCCCTTTCCCTTGTGGCTTCCCTCTGAGTAGGCACCCGGAGGAGGGCCTTTGGTGTTGAGCGTAGTGTACAGGTGGGTTTGTGTCAGGAGAGGCATTTCATCAGGTATTGTGGCCCCAAGTCGTGCAAGGCTTTATAGGTTAAAACCAGCACCTTGAATTGGGCTCAGGAACATATAGGCAGCCAATGCAAGCGGGCCAAGCCAATGCAATCTTCAGTTAGGGCTGGAAATGTCCCCTGTCCTGAATCCCGGGAGAGATGCTGCCATCAGTGGAGACAATAGTGAGCCAGATGGACCAGAGGCCTGATTCAGTATAAGGCAACTTCATATATAACCCTCCAGCTTCAGTGCCGCAGCTCAGTGGTAGAGAATCTGCTTTGAATGCAGGAGGTCTCAGGTGGGGCTCGGAGAAAACCCTGCCTGAAATCCCAGACAGCCGCTGCCAGTCAGTGTAGGCAATACTAGGCGAGATGTATCAACGGTCTGACTCAATGGATCAATGGCTTCCTATGAGAGTGCAGTAACAGGAACATGCACACTTTAATTTGGGAACCCAAGTCCAAGTTAGTTTACAGTAAAACACTTGCTAGCTTCTCTTACATTGTTACCAAGGTTTTTAATATATATTAACTTTTGCTTAGTTCAGCTAATGAGCCCACTATTATAGCCAACCACAGGGAACATTTGGGGAATTTCCTAATCTTCTGCAATTTGCTGGTTTCCCCGATGGTGGAAACTTTGGGAAAGCTGCATTAAATTTGTGGATCTGGGGAATTTTGTTCAGAGTGAAGCTATATCCATCAGGTATCCCTGCCTCCCTACATCCCCCCCCCCAGGTACTACCAACTCCAATCAGATTTTTAAAACTTTACTTGAGAAGAGGAGTTTGGAGAAGTGGAGGGGGATGCACGCTAGACAATAAAACCAATGCATCTAGGGGGCTGATGGGATCTGAGGTGCAAAACATGGGTTGGGGAAGGCTGGTGCTTAGGGAGAGTCTAGCTGGCTCTTCTTTGAAATGCTGCATGTTGTCTTGAACAGGCACACCCCCTTTTACTGGCTGGGGCTGATGGGAGTTGTAGTCCAAAACATCCGGAGGATGTTCTGAAGGATATGCGTTACTAGTCTCTCAACAGCAAAAAAAATAAAAGGGGAAATGAAAACCTGTTGACAGCGGCACATCTGCCTGACACCTCCCCCATCACCAGGGCTAAGTCACAGCTGTGTTTCACCTCTTAATTAAAGAGGAACAACAAAAAGGTGGCAATGGCAGAAAACCACAGACGGTGAAGTTACAGGAAAGGAAATGCGTCTCCCTTCCCTGCAACTCTCAACGAGGGAGGATCAGAGCGCCTCTGATAGAAAAAGAAACTCTACCGCAGATCAAGACAGAAATGTTCAGGACAGTGGATCAGAGCGCCTCTGATAGAAAAAGAAACTCTACCGCAGATCAAGACAGAAATGTTCCATGGTCACACCACTCTGTCCCGAAACTGGCACAAACAGGAAACCTTCCAATTAACGGGGTGGGTGAGAGAGTCTTGTCCTTAAGGCAGGGATGGCCCTACGGATGTGGCTGGACTATAGTTCCCAAGCCACAGGCAACCTAGCCAACTGTCAGGGATGATGTAGTCTCAATGACGTCAGGAGGGCCCACAGGCTGTCCATTCTTACCTTAAGGCGAAAGACACGGACGCAGAGAGAGGAAGGGAAAGGAAGGAGATAGAGCAGCAAAGACAGACAGGGGAAAAAAGGAGTGGATTTGATAGGCGTATTTTCACGCCTTATAATTCCACTGCGATCGAAGTGTGCTGATGGTTGCTGAGACTACCACTCCCATTGCCCCTGACTTTTAGTCGAGCTCACTGGAGCTGATGGGAGTTGGAGTCCAACAGCATCCGGAGGGCTCAGTGAGTTCCCCGTCCCTGCTTTAAGGGCTAGAACCTCCACTGTGACTGAGATGCTGTTAGGTGGACTGAACAGCTGTCCAGCACAGCAGCCTCGCCGAGTGTACCACGGCCACCTTGCTGGGTTGAGGAGCGTGTGTAACAGTTTTACACCAGCTCAAGGCGCATTCCCTAAAATCAACCACAAGCTGAAGAGGGGACACCATCTCTGGTGGCTAGGCAACCTCCAGCTGCTGTTCTCCCTTCCCTAAGGTCAAACCAGAGCTTGGAAAAGTTACTTTTTTGAACTACAACTCCCATCAGCCCCAGCCAGCATGGCGCTGGCTGGGGCTGATGGGAGTTGTAGTTCAAAAAAAGTAACTTTTCCAAGCTCTGGGTCAAACTGCCTTGCGTTCCTCCACACCACCCCTGACAGATGCAAAACAAGCAGGAACCCTGGAAGCAGAGTATCTCCATTACACTGTATTTCCACTGTTACTGAAAAATGGCTGCCTGTCATACAAAACTGTACCTGCTGAACGTCTGCCTGTTGTGTAGCTGTTGGACAAGAAAAAGAACAGAGCAATCCAACCTTATCTGGGCACAAAGTTACCAAAAAAAAAAAAAAGACCTGCAGGAAGTAACCACTTCAATGATAAACATGAACTCCTGGCTTGAAATTGCTACTTACCTAGTCGCTTGTGGAGAGTCGGAAGTGCCTCCAGGTGACCAGCAGGAAAGCTCTTTACTAAAGTCTAATTTTGGGGACCACAAATGACTAGCAAAGGTCATAGACAAATGCAGGCAAGTGGACAATCATAAAACTTGGGGCTTATCTGAAAGGGTGATGCAAGCATCTCAAGGGAAGTTGTAATTTTCTTTCTCTTTTAAAAAAACCACAATTTTCATGAAGGCTAGAAAGAAAAATCATTTATTTTTGTTTATTTTTTTAAAAAAACGTTCACTGAAGTGAGCCCTTGTTTATAAAGATTAGGGGGTTCTCCACCCCCGCACCCATAACCACAAGAAACATTTGAACTCCCCCAACCTGAAATAAAAGATTCTAAAGAAATTCCAGCGTTACATGTACAGTACATTTGTGTATGCAGATCAGCATCTGATAAACACCCCCCCACATTTTTCTAGTTGGGGAGAAAGAAAGCATAATTTTTTGTTTTTGTTTTTTTAAAAAAACACAACCCAAAACAAAACCAGTGTATTCCAGTCAGACAGCTGCAGTTTTGCTTACAAGCGTACCTTGTTCTTCCCTTAAGGAACTGAGAGCTCTTATTGAAGGCACAGAAAACTTCCCAGTTATGTTCACACACACACACACACACACACCATTCCCACCCCCAAGCCTCATTTGTGTGTGATCTGGGAATAACTTTAATGCGCCTAGAACAACTATATAGGCAAAAAGGTGGGGAGGGGAAGAAAGCTATTCAACAATGTGTTGGAGAAATTAAGTGCCTCCCTATATCACCCTAACCATTTAACTTCTGAGTCAGGGTCACTGAAGTGCATGAATACACATATTTTAGCGATAAGTTCAGATCTTTGCCCATAGATTAAGGCATGATCCACCCAAACTGACCACCCCATCCAGCTTAATTAGCACCCAACTGTGCTCTAAAATCTGGCGCCCAAATTCTAGGAAGAATAACCATCACCGTGGCGCCATCAACACTCACCCTTGTGTTAGATTCTAACAGGTTTGTTTTAGATGGTTATATTAATCTCTGTTTCATATTTGAAGGTGTGGGGGCCAAACAATGCCATCTTTTTTTTTAAACCTTACTTCAATGTAAGATAAAAGCACCCCCAAATCGTGGGGGCAATAGCCAAAAGCAACATTTTTCTGGAAAAAAATGGAAGAGGTGCAAAAGAAACCAATCCACCAGAGAGAGAAAAGGACAGAATGAGAAGGGTTCCCCCCCAGCCTGAATTCCCATCACGCAAACTCCTGACAACGCACACATCCCACACATTTCTTGCAGCGTAAATTGGATGATCCCGAATGCCTAAGCAGATGGCGCTCACCTGACTTTTAATTCCCTGTCGTGCCAACGCGATTGCCCAGGAATCCAATCAAGAGATCCCAAAAAACAAAGCAGTTCTGTTGGAATGTCAAGGGAGGGGGGGGGACAGAGAGAGAAATGTGTGTGTTGTGGATGGGTGGGTGATAAGAAATGATTTTGGAAACAACAGGAGCAGCTAGCAAAGGAATGTCAAGAGTTACACACACACACCACAACCCATGAATAGTTTCAAAACATACTTTCAAGTGCAGTTTCTAGACATTGTTAAACAAAGCTTGTTTGGGGGAGGAAAGATTATAACCAGAAGTGAAAGAGGGAGCAGACTTGCCCCCTTAAAAGTTTTCCACTACATGGGGTCTGAGCAAAATGAAAAGTTGGCCTTACTTTCAAAAGGCACAGAAATGAGTGCCGGAACTTCAGTTTTGCAGGGTGGCTGTTGCCGATTTTGAAAGGGCGTGAGGAGGAGGAGGAGAAGTACATTTGCACAGAAATTGCAACCATTAAATTCCGGCACAGGGTTCTTTATCCAAGTCAGTTTCATGAGTGAGATGCAAAACTAAACATTGCATATCATCTCAGCCCTGGGTGCGGGGGGGAAAGGCACAGACAGCTTTGTTGCAGGTTCGGTAGGCGGGCAGGAAGGCAGATAATATGGAAGTCGCTAGAACCAAGACCAAACAGAGAAATACAGAGGGAGTTTGTTGCAGATGTGCGTTGAGCTTGCTGAGCTGTGCAGAATCCCTCCCCTCCCTCCCCCTACTGAAGGGGGGGAGGAGAGAGAGAGAGAGAATGCTCTTTGTGGGAGTTATGAGTCATGCTCTCGCAAAAGGAGATCACGCCCAGGGAGCGGGCAGGGGTGGGAACGTGGCTGGAGGAAGGGTGTGCACGATTTCTCTGTAGGGGCAACAGCACCAAGAGTCCCTGTAAGGTCCCAAGGTGTGTGGGGGGGGAGAGAAAGGTACCTTCCCTACAATTCCATCATGACGACTTGGTATTTTCCAGCTACTGAATCGTTTCCTTCTCTCCAAAGTAGAGGAACAACCTCCCAACCCCCTCCCCCCAAAACTCTCCATATTCAGGGACTTCCTTAAGACACTTGGATGCAGCTTGCAAATGGGGAGTGGGCACCACCATTTACACAAGGGGGTACCAGGAAACAAGGCCTGAGCCATCTGATCATGCAACAGCCAAATCTTTCTCGAGGGAATGGGGGTGACAGCTCCTTCCCTCCTAAAAAATCATCTCCACTGAGAACCTGCCTTGCTGTGCCACCCCTGCAATCCACACAGTCCTTGCCTGTTAGTTCAGGTGGCAAAAGTAAAGCCAAAAAGCAAAGACCTAACCAGGCCTTGTCAACAGCCAGTGTGGTGCAGAGGTTAAGGTGTTGGACTACAACCTGGGAGACCAGGGTTCGAATCCCCACATAGCCATTCACTCACTGGGTGACCTTGGGCCAGTCACTGCCTCTAAGCCTCATGAAAACCCTATTCATAGGGTCCGCCATAAGTCAGAATCGACTTGAAGGCAATACATTTACATTTTAACCAGGCTTTGTATTGAAGGAAAGGTGGGGTTTTTCATTCAGCCCATTGGTTCAACCAAAAGGCAGAGGCATCAATTCAGAAGCTTACACGAGGTAAACCGAGCAACACATTTCCCCATCACCACCACCACCTTGGGAAGGAAGGGTGTGGGAGAACAGCGAGGAAAGCAGGAATCCCTGAGCAGAGCAGTTATATTGGGAAGTGAAGCAGTTCAAGGTTAAAAGCCAGGCATTTAGAGAGGGGAGGGGGCATCTGGGAGTGCCAGGGTTCACGACAGCGCAACAGAAACCCTTTTTCCCCAAATTGGTCACTGCTGCTTCAGAATCAGCCTCAAAACTAGGGTAAGACAAGAAATGGAAAGAGGTCTTTCAAAACAACAGAAGGGCGAAGTTGGGGCAAGCGGACTCCTGGTGTTCTGGGCAAAGAACCCAACCTCTTTGGTTCGTGCCTTGGACTTGGGTCAGTCTAAGGTGCTGGAAACCCAGTCCCCATCCCTACAAATCACATTAAGTTATCAACTTCATCCATGAGATTAGAGGAAGAAAAATACATCCATGCCCACCACGTGGAACAGAACCAGCAAAGCACTTTTCTCCTCCAAGACACACACACCCCAGCTAGGAGAACACAATTCCCAGGGCTGGAGGTTGGCCTCAACCAGTTGAGGCTCAGGTACCAACCATGTAAAAGGGCAGCAAAGAGGGTTGAGTTAAAACCAGCTTTTGCCAACCTGGGGTCCTCCAGATGTTTCAGACAACTCCTCCCATCAGCCCCAGCCAGCGCATGCTCGCTGGGGCTGATGGGGGTTGTCATCCAAAACTTCTAGAGGGCACCAGGTTGGCGAAAGCTTAGTTAAAGGGCCCTCTCTCTAAGATGGAGAACTTGGCAGGGGGGATCTTTAGCCAAGGATGCGGTTCAGAGGTGGTGGTGATTTCCCCTGCCTGGGAAAAAAGATTTGGAATTGGAACAGCACAAAACAACAGAGCCCCAGCTTGATTCAGTGGACAGGTGAAAATGAGGAACATAGAGCAGGTACAGCCACCTCAGAGGCAGATGCAACCCCAGAGTTGCTGCCCCACCCCTCACCCACGAAGGGAAACCCGGAAGAAAGATCCTCGGCAAGGATTTGGGGAAAGAGAGCCAGCCACATCTCCGATGGATGGCTCCTTCAGTTCCACCAACCTTGCAGTGGGGGAACTGGTTTGGTCGGGCGCAGGGCGTGCACGCCCTTGCCTACATCAAGCAGGCAACCTCAGCAGGTTGAGCAGGTCAAGAGAGGAGGACAGACAGAGCGCGAGGACAGGGTGTTCCCGGCAAAGGCGTTAAAAGGCAAGGCATTCCAGCATGCAAACATCCCCCAGCACCCAGGAGAGCATCAGAACTGCGGTCTCCCCAAAAATATGCAAAAAAAAAAGAGGGGTAGAGGTTCCTCTCGGGGTGGGCCCCTTCAACCACAGGCTGACAGCGAGCAGGATCCAAGGACGGAACTCTAAAACTGGAGACGGAATTCCTCACTAATAAAGATCAGGAAGGGGGGAAAGGATTTCTCTTGTCATAATGCCGTCCCCCACCCCCAGCAAACTACAATTATGGCGACGGCAACGTCAGCGGTTCAGCCGAGACAGCTGAGCTCTCAAGCTAAAACTGTTTTGGGAACACTACAGCTTGGAGAACCACGGGAGGTGGGGGGGGAGGCTTTGGGAGAGAGGGAAGGGACACGAACCTAGCAGTCCCAGGCAGCTTGCTTGTAAGGGCTGGGGCCAAGAGCCTCTGTCCCATCAGCATACATCAAACACACACACACACCCAGGACAGAGAAGGAACCTCTTGCTTCCAAATCCAAGCCTTGGATGGTAAAACTCTCCATTTCTGCCAGAGCAAAGAATTTTTAAAAAAGTGTTGGGGAAGAGAAAAGGGGAAGGCAATCAGAACAGAATATATGCTCCAGGATTCATTGGTTAGAGATTTTGTGTGTGCGCGCACGTAAATTATATATAGATATATATATTGCCCTAGAATTACGATTTGTAGTTGGAAGTAAGCCACATTAAACCTTCATAAAGTCCTTCTCCCGATGTAGCACAAGATGGCTGGACATACCAATTTCTGTCTCTAATGCGAGTGAGCCCCAGTTTTTCCTGGATCTCGTGTGGTTTCATGGCGTCGGGGAGATCCTGCTTGTTGGCAAACACAAGAATGATGGCGTCCCGCATCTCCCGGTCGTTGATGATGCGGTGAAGCTCTTGCCGGCCTTCGTCGATCCGGTCGCGGTCAGCGCAGTCCACCACGAAAATCAAACCTTGGGTGCCAGTATAATAGTGTCTCCATAGCGGACGGATCTTGTCCTGGCCCCCTACGTCCCAGACGTTGAACTTGACGTTCTTGTAGGTCACCGTCTCCACGTTGAACCCGACCGTGGGAATGGTGGTCACTGGCTGACCCAACTTAAGCTTGTAGAGGATGGTCGTCTTGCCGGCAGCATCCAGGCCCAACATCAGGATCCTCATCTCTTTGTTGCCGAAGATCTTGGACAGCATTTTCCCCATGGCTGCGGGCAAGTACCACAGTCCATACAAGGCTGAATGGGGTTGAGGGAGAAGGAGAAAGGGATGGAAGGGGACAAAAATATAGAAATTACCATGTGGAATCTGATTTGCAGTCTGAGACCCTCTGCTCTCTGCTTCAGGTTATGATTGGCCCAAGTGGGAAGGAGCAAGTACTTGCAAGTGTTGTGGCCTAGACTGGGCGAACTCAACAGTGGGTGGCCATTTTGGAAGCATCCCCATGGCAACCAGTGCTCTGGCCTACATTCACCCTTACACCCAAACGCACTTCCTGCTCTAGCTGAGTTCCTCCAGTAACAGCCCCCTTTTTGCTTCAGCCAATCCATCACCATGTCCTCCTCCAATCTGCACACAACATGCTCTTTGAGTGGCACCTCCCCACCCCTACCCCCACAAATGAATAAAGTCATTTGGGGTGGCAACCAATACCAGGCAAAAGTTATAGAAAACAGTCTCCTGTGGCGACTTGAGAATCCGTTCTAGGGGATCAGGAAGGAATCTTTTTGCAAACTGGTAGAGAGCTGGTTCCTTCTCCTGTTTTTTCCAGGGCCCAGATATGTCAGAAACACGCTAATGCATTCAGGCTAGTTTTGAGGGCTAGTTATGTTCATGGACTTGACTCCTGCTATCACCATCACAGCTCTGACATCTAAATGGCAGCTTTCAAACAGGGGACAGGAAGTGAGGGCTACGTGGTAGTCACAGAGGCAGAGATACTAGAGTCACACTCTGTCACACTTTGGGGCTTGAATTTGAACAGGTTTCCCACTAACATCTAGTACAAAGTACAAATTATTGTTATTTTAACCAACAAGATACAGAGCATAGCCACTCTACACCCATAGCTAACCACAGGCAATGAAACTTTTCATTTTTTCTGACAATTTGGGCTAGGTGTCACTCTATTGCAGGGGTAAGCAACATAGTGCCCCCCATATATTACCAGACTACAACTCCCATCATCCCTGACCATTGGCCATGCTGGCTGGGGCTGATGGGAGCTGGAGTCCGCCAGTTTCTGGATGGCAACACATTGGCTACCATTGCTCTAGTGCAGCCTTTCCCAACTTTTGGGTCCCCAGATGTTGCTGGACTACAACTCCCATCAGCCCCATCCAGCATAGCCAATGGTCAGGAACGATGGGAATTGTAGTCCAACAACATCTCGGGACCTCAAAGTTTGGGAAACGCTGCACTAGAGCACTATGGGGAAAGGCTGCTCTAGTGAGTCTCTCAATTTATCCTTGCCTTTCCACCTTACCGTCTTATGATTGCTTCTCACTTTCGGACAGCTTCTCTCTCCATTTTTCAAACCACTTCCTTTTTTTCAGACCAGCAGGTCCCAGCTTTCTTCTCTATACTGCCTCTCGTGAACCAACCCTTAACTGTCATGTCTCCCCCATTCCTACACTGGTCAACCAACGTACACAGGAAGCCCTCTGGGATGGGCCAGCATCAACCTCAAACGTCCGATCTATCACTGAGCTTACTGCTAGCACTACAGTGAAGTGAAAGAAACCAGCGTTATGGGTCCAGCACACGACAACAATTGCAATTGCGCACAAGAGATCTGCAGTTGCTTATTTTGTATGATCAGTTCTACTTCTATTATTCACAGGGAGGGGAAAAGAGCGCTAAAAGGAACAGAAGCCTCCCCACCCCCAAAGGCCACTTAAAATCCTACCAATCCCACTTCTGCCTCTGGCTACTTGACAGGGCATTACCCCACACACTGATTTTCAGTCACAAGGTCTAGAAACTTGCAGGGGTTTGTTTTCTCTTAAGCTAAGGTTCTCATAATGCTGAATTTTGCACTGGGTTTTAAATTCTGCCCTTTCCCCCATATCCGAGGCCTTGGAACCAGCAGCAGTGCAGGAGTGGGGATATCTAGACCCTCTAGATCAGTGTTTCTCAACCGGTGTGCCTCCAGATGTTGTTGGACCACAACTCCCATCAGCCTCAGCCAGCATTGCCAATGGTCAGGAAAGATGGGAATTGTGGTCCAACAACATCTGGAGGCACACCAGTTGAGAAACACTGCTCTAGATATTGTTACTCTACAATTCCCATCACCCCTGACCACTGGCCAGGCTGATGAGTTGCGATGGAGGGCCACAGATTGTTCTCCAGTGGAAGCCAAACTTCCATGGAGGTAGTCCATTGAGGGGAAGGGCCACAACTCTGGGGTACAGTATCTGCTTTGGTATGCAGAAGGTGCCAGGTTCAACCCTCCCCCCAAGGCCAAGAAAGACTCCCTGCCTGAACTCCTGAAAAGATCCTGCCAGTCAGTGCGGACAGTACTGAGCTAGATGGACCAACGGTCTGACTCTCTATAGGGCAGCTTCCTATGACACCTGTGACTGGGGCCAATAGTGCCTGATGGTGGGATTAGACAAATTCACAGAGCACAAGGCTATCAACAGCTACAAGTCATGCTTGCTATATTCCATCCCCAGGATCAGAGGAGCCACGCCTCTGAACGCCAGTTACTTGGGAACGCAGCAAGAGACAGCTATTGGCTCTCATGTGCTGCTTGTGAACTTCCCATAGGCATCTGGCTGGCCACTGTGGGAACAGAACGCTGGCCTAGGCAGAGGGCTTCCATGCCCTTTCCCCAAAAGCCACACCTCAACTGATCTGGGTGCCCGAACAGTTCAGACAGTAGGAGCCCCCCCCCATTCTCTCTTCCTGTGCCCTTAAATTTAACATGTGCTCAGGAGCTGTATTGTCCTCACAAGCACCCTGTCATATGTTAGAATTTTCCATTTCACAGATAGGGGAATTGAGATTGGGAGGCAGTGCATGGAACCCACACAGGACGTTGGGAGTGATTTAAGTCCTGTTAGTTCCAGCCGAACTTAAGAGACACATCCTTTGCTCTGGAGTGTTGGCCAGGGACTTGGCCAAGGTCATGTAAGAATTCAGCCCAGGTGGTGGCTGAACCCTGAACCCTCCCGTAAATGGCATCCAAGGTGGGCACTAAAAATCTGGAAACTGCAAGAAGCAGTGTGCCTGCCCAACCCTTTTTTTCCTTGAGCCCAGAATATGCAGGGACTCTTGGGAAATGTCTGTCCTAATCTCCTAAGAGGTAGACAGGGAGTGACACAAAAGGCACGTGAAACTGCACACAACTCAGCCTTCTCTAGGCCAGAAGTTATCCCCTTGAATTCTGACAACCACCCTGCAAGGTAGGCTAGGCAGAGATAGAAAGACTGGCCCAAGGTCACCCAGTGAGCTTCTTGGCCAAGCAGGGATCTGAATACTGGCCTTCTGCAGACTAATACCTGCCTCAACATCACATGAGATCTCAGTGACGGTGATTTCCCCCCACATATAATCCCAACCTCCCTCAAGGGACCAGCTATGGAGTCGCAAGGCCTCATTTCGGAGAACCTGCAAATGCTCCAAATTCCTAACCTGATTCTGTGTCCCCCTCCACAGCCCCGTTCCCAATTTCTTTCATTAGCAACGAGAGAATGTGACCTTCCATTTTAATGTCTCTCTCACACACACTTGCCCACAGAGTAAAGCCACATTAATTAAAGCCATTATCACCGGATCTCAATGTTTGAAGGTCAGGTTCAAGTTTATGAAGACGTATGCTACTCCTGGACAAATTCAGTCAGAACGGGTGCCTTTCCTTTCCAATCTGGAATTTAATTTCAAGCAAATGTTCTCAGTAAGGTTGAGCAGCTGAAAAAAGTTACGACTTGCAGGTGGGTGGGGTGTGGCAACACTCCTGTTCCCCTCCCAGTTTGTCATTCTGGTTTTCACCGCTTTCTACACCCTCCAGGATGGAGTCCTCCAGTTTTATTTTATTGCCATTTCCATCACCAACCTCCTCTGGCCCCTTTTTACCCAAATGTTAAAACCCTGCGGAGAGCAAGGTGGATAAAAAAAAAAAGGGTTGTTAGGAAGCAATCTTACACTAGCAAAGGAACAGGTGACAAAATAAAATCCCAAGCTTTATACGCGCCAATCTCTCCACTATATTGGAAGCAACAAAACAAAGCAGGAACCAGGAGTCAGGATCGTGTAGCCATTTCAGGGGTTCAGAATCACACCACAAGTTTAAAAAAGAAAAAGACAACCCCCCTTTCAAAATGGCAACCTCCAAGAAGTTGCAGGCTTCTTACCACTGCCACCTTCACAAGGCACACAGCTCTGAGTGGAAACATTTCTTTAAAAAAAATTCGAATCCACAGATTTCCAACATCACTCAACCCCTCCCCTTCCTCACTAGTGCTACAGAGGAATTGAGTCACAGAGATCTACTTTTTAAATGACTGGGGGGGGGTTAAGGGTGAGAGGAGAAGGGAGGCCAAAGGGCACCCTGACAGGAGCGCACAAAACCTGTGCTCTTCTGCCTTTAGAAGTTGGCATGTCCTTGAGTGAGAGGCTGAACAGCCGTAACGACAGAATAAACTGGGCGGCGGCGGCGCTTCATCTCTGGCAGGACGGGAGACGCCCAACCCTCTCCCCAGGGAAACCAAAGATAAATTCTAAGCCCCCCCACTCCTATTCGAGCGCCACGATTGACAGAGCGCAACCAGGGGAGCGGCGCAGATTCGACCCGGGACCGCCATTCCCTTGCCCCGGTTTAAACCCAGCCAAGGACTCTCCAAGCAGGGAAAGGAAGGGGGAGGGCAGCCCTTCCCCAACCGTCCACGGCCTCCGATCCCCCCCAGCCCCCGAGACTTGCACAGAGAAGCCCCCTCGCTTTCACAGCCCCGCCGCCCCACTGCGCCACTCCACCTCTTTCAGGCAAAGGGTTCGTGCGCGCCGCTTCCGGAAAGCCAACACGCGTCTGCAAGCCGGAGCGCTCCCCGCTCGGTCCTCCCAAACGGCAGTTTTAATTCAAACCCCAGATCCCACCCCCAAGAAGTTTGTACCGCGTGGAGGGGGGGGAGGCGAGGCACACAGGCGCTCACTTACTCACACACACACCCGTCTGTCCACAATTTCAAGGGAATTAACCCGGCCGAGTTTTGCCAGCCCCCGCCGGCTTCGCCTCCTGCGGCCGCTTCTAAGGATCTCCCCGCGAACCCCGCAGGAAAGGAATCCGGGTCGTGAAGAAGCCCTCCGGATCCGCTCCTCTCGCCCCACGCCACGCCCCCAGCCCCACTTTCAAGGGTTTGCAGACTTTTTTTTTTTTTAAAGCAACACCCCAACCTTTTTGGAAGAAGAGTGAAAAGGGGGTGGGAACGGAAATCGCACTGGACCCCGCTGTGATTATCTATCAAAATCGGACATTTTTTAAAAAAAGGGGTGTTTAAAGCAGGGGTCCCCTAACTCCAGAGAGCAACGCCGTCTCGCTGCACGCCTTGGGCCGATTCCAAAGACTGAGTTTATACGACCAGGCTGAGAGATAAAGAGCACTCCCCCCGCGCGCTTCTCCTCGTCACGGAACACACGTGTAGTAACACCCCCCCTCAGTAGAGAGGGCTTGCTCCGGAGGAAAACACGCGTACAGGATCGGGCCTCTGCTTAAGACAGACCCCCCCCTCGAAAAGCCACCCAGAAAATGCCGACGCCTCACCCCCCACTCACCTTGGAAGAAGGAAGGGGGGAAGGAGGGGAAAAGCAGCCGCCGGAGTAATGCCCCTCCTTCTCGAAGCTAGCAGCGGAGATCAAAGGCAGGCGGGCGCGCCTTTCGAACGTTGGGAAAACTTCCCACTTCCGAAGAACGCGACGTCACAATGGGGGGGTTTCCTTTCCCGGCGCCTCAACGTTCCATGGGCTCCCGAGCTCGCCTTCGCTCCAGCCGAAAGCGCCGCCGCTACTGCTCCTCCTTCCGCCGGCTGCAAAGTCATCCGCAGCTTCCTCTCCCCGCCGGGCCACTCACTTGGCACTTCCCCCACCAGCGCACCCCCGGAAAGCTTTTTGGGGGGCGGGATAAGGAGCAACAGCCTCTTCTGCTCCGATTGGAAAAGCCCTTCTGGAGAAAGGGGGAGGGAGCGGGGGGGGTCTCCCTGCCTACGTTTCCCAGGTTGCCAAACTCCTGCCCGCGTCAGACCGGGCTGGCTGGCTCGCTGGCTCGCTCTCTCCCCACCCCTCCCCGCTCGCAGGCTGTCCCGGAATAGGAAAGGGCGCGGACGGAGGGGGAAAAGAAAAAGGCTCTCCCCCTCCTTGCGGGTGCCAGCGCGCATGCTCCCCGGCCTCTTAAAGGAAGAGCGCTTTCTCGTTTTGCTGCTGCTTCGCCCCCCCCCCCGTTCAGGACGGAGATGTAGTTTGGCTCGTCAGGTCGCAGGAGGAATCGTCGAGCCCAGTTGTTAACTACTCCTGATACCTTCTCACCGTCGTTAGTCCTGCTCGTTGTGCCTTAAAACAGCAGCCTGACAAGGCAGGACATTTTTTCGCGAGCTAAACTTCTAACAAAGAGGAGTTGGGACGGGAAAGCTTTGCTTTTACATTATTTTTGCTTCCCACATACCGAGTCAGACCAACGGTCCATCTAGCTCAGAATTGTCTACACTGAGTGGCAGCAGCTCTCCTTTTCAGAAGGGCAGTTTTCCTAACCCTACTGGGATACAGCAGAGATTCCACCTGGGAATTTCTGCATGCAGAGCAGATGTTCTGCCTCTGAACTATGATCCTGCACCACCATATAAATAGGGGAATACTGGTGACA
The DNA here is from genome assembly GCF_030035675.1 of Rhineura floridana. Taxonomy (NCBI): domain Eukaryota; kingdom Metazoa; phylum Chordata; class Lepidosauria; order Squamata; family Rhineuridae; genus Rhineura; species Rhineura floridana. The sequence continues at coordinate 34,678,558 of NC_084494.1, forward strand.
CCCCGATTTTCATTATGCCTGGGACCACTGTATGTACTCTCCATTCCCTCAATAGTTGCAAACTGTTTAGGGCTATGTTCAAGGTCCCACCCTATTCTTGGGTCTGTAATTTCCTTTAAACTGCAGATAAGAGAAAAATCAACTCATTTGAAATGTGGTGTTGGAGGAGAGCTTTGAGCATACCATGGACCGCGAAAAAGACAAATAATTGGGTGTTAGAACAAATTAAACCAGAACGGTCACTAGAAGCTAAAATGATGAAACTGAGGTTATCATACTTTGGACACATCATGAGAAGACATGAGTCACTAGAAAAGACAATAATGCTGAGAAAAACAGAAGGGAGTAGAAAAAGAGGAAGGCCAAACAAGAGATGGATTGATTCGATAAAGGAAGCCACAGACCTGAACTTAGAAGATTTGAACAGGGTGGTTCAGGACAGATGCTCTTGGAGGTCGCTGATTCATTGGGTCGCCATAAGTCGTGATCGACTTGAAGGCATATAACAACAGCAAATATTGTATTAATAACCGAATTCACTTTGTGATGAAGGGTGTGTAGTAAACTGGATAACAACAGCAACAACAATAATGTAAAGCCACAAACAATTTGGGACAGATTACCTGAAGGACTGCCTACCCCTGTATAGGCCTGTAAGATCACTTAGATCACCTAGGGAATTTTTGTCCCTGCCGCCCTACAGAACATCACAGGGTGGAGACTTGAGAACTGGAATTCTCCACCGTTGTCCCAGCACTTTGGAATGCCCTTATCTCTGCCAGAGGCGAAGCATCAGTCATCCATTGCTTCGGAGGTCTTGTAAAGACACCTTTTTGCCCAGGCATTTTCTGACCCATCAGACTGGATTCTGTTATTACCAAATTGCTGTTATTATCTAGGTTTATAACACTGTTTTACTGGTTTTTATGTTTATTCTGCTGCTTTGATGGGGTTTTTTATACCGCTTAGTGATGTTTAAATATTAAGGGGTTTAGAAATGCTTTTAAATAACTATGTGTGGAAATACATAAATAAATACATAAATAAAATTAATTTGCTGAAGGCTCCGCTGTGTCGCTTACGGGCTGCATCCATTCACTCTGCAACAGCCTGTCCTCTGCTGATTTAAAAGCCAAGGAGCCTTTTGGTGAAATATCTTTTTTGGAAGAACGTCACCCTTGTAAATCAGAATGTGAGAACAGTTCAAAAGATACTTCAGAAGCAGCATGGCTGGCTGAGCACGGCACATGGTTTTAGTGTTCATGCACAGTCACATGCATTGATGTGTGCGTTTACTAGAAACAAGAGATGTTCACACCACGCAAATCACTCAGACATTTAACTTCAAGAAGAAACAAGGTAGAAGCCCAAAGAGTGGCCCTCTAGATGTTGCTGGGCTACAACTCCCATTATCCCTGACCACTAGCTATGCTGGCCAGGGCTGATGGGAATTGGAGGACCACAAATGTTCACCCTTGCTCTAAATCATTGGATAACATAGTGCAGAGGTACCCTTCAGATGTTTCTGAACACCCAACTCCTAGCGGGGGGGAGGGGCTTCATCACCTTGGACAGCTCCTTGTAGGTTTGGACTAAAACCTGGAGGGGATTCCACTGCCTCACTGACATCGGAAGCCCCCAGCCGCCACTGCCTAGCAGCCCTAGCCAGCATGTCCAATGGTCAGGGGACGATGGGAGTTGTAGTCCAGCAGCATCTGAGGGCCTCACCTTGCCTACTCCTGGTGTAGTGTATTTCAGTGCACAGAACAGCGACCTCAAGAATTATTATATAGTTTCATGTCCAGTATTTAACAATGATAGTTTCATTAAGAGAAATGAGTGCTGTTTCACTTAAATGGGCAAAATGTGCAGGAGGTGTTGGGGCCAAGTTCCCCTGCTCAAGACTGGGACAAGCCAGTCCCAAGTTGCAGAAGGGCTGTACCTCGGTGTTAGAGCATCCGCTTTGCATACGGACGGTCCCAAATTCAATCCCCAGCGTCTCTACGTAGGACTGGTACAGATTCCTTACCTGAAACCCTGCAGAGCTGCTGTCAGTGTCAACAATACTGGGCTAGATGAACCAATAGTCTGACGGTGTAAGGCAGCTTTCTATATTCCACCAAGGAAGGGAATTCTGGGAATAGGTTTACCGATTTGGCTCTGTAATCCACGGCCAGGAAAGTCAAAAGTCAAATAGTTGGAGATGTGCAACTTTGTTTGTCCACTAACCTTACAAATCAGCTCTTCTGGGGGCTCTCACCTTTGTGGGGCCCCAGGCAGTTTGCCCCCTTTACCCCCCTGCACCCCTGCACATGGCCTGGCCAGCACCCCCTAAAAGTAGCCTGATGCACTCTATCATGGCAGTGAAGGATCCTGTCCCATTGCCAGTGTTGAAATAAGAGTCAACTGCCAATCTGGTTTATTTCTTCATTCCCCCCCCTTTATATCTCACCTTTCATCCAAGAGAGAGCCAGTGTGGTGTAATGGTTAAGGCGTTGGACTACGATCTGGCAGACCAGAGTTCAAATCCCCACACAGCCATGAAGCTCACTGGATGACCTTGGGCCAGACACTGACTCTCAGCCTCAGAGGAAGGCAATGGTAAACCCCCTCTGAATACCACTTACCATGAAAACCCTATTCATAGGGTTGCCCATAAGTCAGGATCGACTTGAAGGCAGTCCATTTCCATTTTTTCATCCAAGAAGCCCAAGACAGCATACTCAGCTCTCCTGCCCTCCCCATTTATCCCCACTTCAGCCCTGCAAGGGCTGAGAAATAGTGACTAGCCCAAAGTCATCCACTAACATTGAAAGGATGCTACTTAGCATGTGCAGAGAGCCTTTCCCTTCCTATTCAGTAACCACTAGAACAGGGCTAGGGAATCTGTTCCCCAGATGTTGTTGGATTCCAGTTCCAACCCCCATCAGTTCCAGCCAACAGTGCTAAGAAACAGGGATGATAGATGCTGAAGTTCAGCAACATCTGGATGCCCCCCATCCTTGCACTAGAGTAAAGGTGGAAAATGTAGCTCACAGGCCTCTCTTCCTGGCCCCTGGAACTCTCTCCAAACCGCACCCCTCACTGGCCATGCTTCACACTCAGAGGGATTTTGCCTTGAACTCTGATCATGCCTCTGCTTGCTTGGGTGTAGAGAGAGGGCTGTGTGTGGAAACTCACCTACAGTACAAAGGTAACATTTACATTACTCTTCTAACAGCCACATAGACACATTATAGACATAGAGATGTGGAAGTAACCTTTTCTGAGTCCCTTGTCTTTAATCGTTTCTAAAAATGTTTTTAATTACTTGTTTTTAACTGCTTTTACTGATCATTTTAATGTGTTTTTTTGTAAAACCGCTTTCAGATTTTTCACAGTCAAGTGGTACATCAATTTTGTTAAATAATAAATACAATTGTTGCTCTGCTCATTTCCCCCTCTGTCTTCACCACCCACTGTTCGTATGTGGCCCTCGAAAGCTTGGCCAGAAGCAAATGCGGCCCTTGGGCTGAAAAAAAACGTTTTTGCATTCCTGCACCAGAGTAACCAGGGGCAGAAAGACCAGGTCTCTTGTACAGAGGCTTGTCAAGGAGATGATGTGATAGTCACACAGAAATTTAGCAGGTGAGAACTTCTTCAGGCCCGGAAAAAAATCAATATTTCTGTTGTTAAAGGCACAGGAATGGGGCCTGTGGGGAGGTGAGGTGGCAACCCTACTTGACTTCCAGCATTGCCTCATAACCTGCCTCATCCTCAGTCCCTCAGCTATCAAATGGGTGCAACAGTGACCTCAAAGTTTGCTCTTTGAATCATTATTTTAAAAACTAAAAGCAGGCACTGAGCATTTAACGCCAGCCAACACAGAACAAGATCAAGAGACTGGATTTCCAGCTTCTACACAGGCATTTGGCCTGGCAGCTCTCATTTTAGAAATGTATCACTGCTGATGGTATGAAAATAATGGGTTTAGCTAGCACAGTTTTAAAAAAGAAACAAGTTTCACCAAAGAATAACCACTTTGAAGGCTGATGACATCATGCAGTTATAGACCAGCAGAGGGCGCTGTACTCCATGGCATTGTGAACTGGGAGGCTTTTAAAAATGCATGGAATTGTATTAAATGCTAGTCCTACTCAGAGCAGACCCACTGAAGTTAATAGACATGACTAACTTAGGTTCATTAATTTCAGTGGGTCTACTCTGAGTAGGACTTAGTGGACTACAACCTATATCCTCCTTTCTAGATTCAGGAAGTGCATTGGAGTTGGAATCTAAGTAATGCAGAAATTCTTGCGGCAGGATGTGGTTACGGCAGGGTAGCAGAGATTGGGGACTGAAATTTAACAAATGCATTTTACCTTCAAATAAAACTGATCAGGGTGGCTTACACACAAATACAAGTAAAAGTCATTAGCATGAGAAGAGACTGAAAGGGCTGGACAGGTTCAGGCTTGAGAAGACCGAGGGGAGTCGGGTTGCCAGGTCCAGGGCCTGAAACTGATCCTGTATCTTTAGGAGAACAGAAAGTCAGCCAAGTGCAGGTGTTCTTGCAACACTGTAATGGGAAAAACCACAAGGTGGAATTCTGCCTTCTCCCTGTGCAACTTTTAAAGATACAGAACACCTCTCACTTAAGATGCTGGGCCTGGCAACCAAGTGGTCCTTTGTATCTTTGAAAGTTGTACAGGGGGAAGGGAGAATTCCACCTTGTGGTTTTTCCCATTACAGTGTTGCAAGAACACCTGCACTTGGCTGACTTTCTCTTCTCCTAAAGATACAGGATCAGTCTCAGGTCCTGAACCTGGCAACCCTAGAGGGGAGATATGATAGCCTTGGGCACCAGCCTGCCCTGGGCCCGGGGCACCATAGCCCAACCCCTCCATACAAGTGGTGCAGGGTTAATAAACCCACCTGTGTATCCCACCTACCTCTATCATCCCTGTAAATGAAGTGCGCACTGAGCACTCAAGCCTGCCATCAACCAAGATGGCAGTGGGGGTGTCAGCCCTGCAGGAAAGCCTCCCCCACCATCTTGGTTGATGGCAGGCATGCACGTGCACGTCCTTCACAGGGATGGGAGAGGTAGGTGGAGTGGGTGGGCAGGTTTATTGAAGCCTGCACTGGGTGTATTGGGAGGAGGCGCCTGGGAGCTCCCTCTGCGATTCACGGCAGGAATGTCGCGAGCCAACGCTGCTGCGGATCGCAGAACGGGAGCACTACCCTCCCACCCTAGGGAGGGGCCCTTCAGGGGGCCCTCTGGGCCACAGGGGCCCTCAGCCAGGGCCCAACCTGGCTGCCCCTTGGTGCTGGCCCTGCTTCCTCTCCCTCCTTAGTCTCAGTATTGCCTTCACACAACTTCAGCAAGGAAGAGGATGGAGGACAAAAGTGGAGTCAGTCGGCTCTCCCCATCACTGGCTCTGTCTGCACCTGTGGTTGGTCTCCCTCCTTAATGCCCCAACAGTCACAGAGGACACCAGTCACTTCTGTGCCACCTTGGATGGCTTTGAAAGAGGATGAGACAAATTCATGGACGATAAGGCTATCAACGGCTCCTAGCTACAATGGCTGTGTTCTACCTCCACTGTTGGAGGCAGTATGCTGGGAATCCCAAGTAGAGAGAGTGCTGTTGAGCTCATGTCCTGCTTGCAGGCTTCCTGGTTAGCCACTGTGAGAACAAGATGCTGGACTAGATGGTCTTCGAGGCTGATCCATCGGGGGTCTCCTTTATGTTCTTAGGCATCCATTCTCTCCCCCCCCTCTTCACTTTCCAGGGTGTAGTTACTGCAGCAATTACAAAACCCATTCATAGAACTAATCTCCCACTGTGCCATCCACATTGTATTTCTGTGCTGGAGTCGTCCCCCCCCAAACGACCTCTCTAAATCCACTTTCCAGAAATGAAGTTCTGACCATCCGCACCCAATTTTTCCAGACTGAAAGTAGGGTCCCTGATAAGGAACAGAAGATATCTAAGATACCACCCTTGTATAGCTATAATTTATTGATTCAAATAAACAGATTAAATTTTGTTTTACAATCCAACTTATTTTTTAGCAGAGGCAGCAACTTAAATGATTATGCCCTTTTCAAATACCCTCTAACAAGGAAGTCCTTTACATTCATATTTTTTCCCTCTTGAAAATTACATTGTAAAAATAAAGCAAAGATTAAAATATCATTTTTTATTATTACTTTCAAAAGATCTATAAAGGTAGATGGTTTCTGCAGGCTTTTCTTATCTACATTTTTTAAGCAAAAAAAAAAAAGGAGGCAAACACTGAAGGTGGACTGAGATCCACATGTGCGCCACCCACTTCCATGTTTATCACCACTTCCCAAACCATCATCAGCTTTCTGGGCAGAAAGTCCAGTCTGTATCTTTAAAGTGCAAAGAGTCTGCAATCAGAGGCGGGAATGCAGTGCTCAGAGAAAGAGAGAGTGCCCCATGGGCTTCTAGAGGGGAACAGCTCCATTGTTTTTCAGGGGAAAGTCTATTGAGAGAGAGACAGAGAGAGAAATTAAAATAAGTGTAGGCTTGTAATTCACCAGCATTGTCACCTGTAGAGGGTAAGGATCACATCTAGGTGACTAGTCAGGGAAATTCTGCAGATTTTTACAATTTTGTTGTTGTTATGTGCCTTCAAGTTGATTACGACTTATGGCGACCCTCTGAATCACTGACCTCCTTTAGCATCTGTCGTGAACCATCCTGTTCAAATCTTCTAAGTTCAGGTCTGTGGCTTCCTTGATGGAATCAATCCATCTATTGTTTGGCCTTCCTCTTTTTCAACTCCCTGCTGTTTTTCCCAACAGTATTGTCTTTTCTAGTGAATCATGTCTTCTCATTATGTGTCCAAAGTATGATAACCTCAGTTTCATCATTTTAGGTTCTAGTGACCGTTCTGGTTTAATTTGTTCTAACACCCAATTATTTGTCTTTTTTGCAGTCCATGGTATCCACAAAGCTCTCCTCCAACGCCACATTTCAAATGCGTTGATTTTTCTCTTATCAGCTTTTTTCACTGTCCAACTTTCACATCCATACATAGAGATCGGGAATACCATGGGCTGAATGATCCTGACTTTGGTGTTCAGTGATACATCTTTGCATCTGAGGATCTTTTCTAGTTCTCTCATAGCTGCCCTCTCCAGTCCTAGCCTTCTTCTGATTTCTTGACTACTGTCTCCATTTTGGTTAATGACTGTGCCAAGGTATAGATAAAACACTAAAAACACCTTTTAAAAAAATATTTAAAACAAAACATCTTTAAAACCATCTTTTAAAAAATTCCAGTGCAGATGCAGACTGGGATAAACGCTTTGTTGTTGTTGGTTTTCCTTTTATGTCACAAATGGTTCAGCTTTTCATGGGCTAGCATCAGTGGGGGCTGGGGGCTCTGAGGTCAGTAAGGGAGTGAATCCGCTCCGGGATTTAGTCCGAAGTGTGAAGGAGCTGTCCAAGGTGCTGAAAGTTTGGACTAAAACCCAGAGCGGATTCACTGCCCCACTGACCTCGGAGTAGTACATGATCCTTTCCTGCTTCAGTTTTATTCTCAACAATCTGGTGGAGCAGGTTAGGGTGAGAGACAGCGGAGGCACCGAGGTTGCCCAAGTGGGCTTCAGGGCAGAGTGGAGATTTTTACCCACCTCTCAGTGCTCCTAGTTCAACACCCTAACCGTTACATCATATTGTCTCTCAGTTCCAAGGCTCTGCATTCATCAGGGACATTACTGGCATTAAAAGTTTGCATTTGGGCATCAGGGCTGTAGCCAAAAACATTGTGGCGATAGGGACGAATAAGGGTGGCTGCTTCTGCAAAGGAGGACACCATTGTGCAAAAAACGTGCATCTGCTAGTATTATGTGGGCCCATGCAAATTTAGAAAGATTTACTATAATTTAAATGGGAAAACAATACATCTCAACACAGTGGAGAAGGGTATGGTCTCAATTCTGCTGTCCGGCTGCTGCTACGTGTTGATGGGCAACATCAAGGCCCCTGCAGCTTGCCCTTTTTAGGGGTTCTTTCTCTTTAAACCAGACTTGGACTGGACAGCCCTTCAAAGAGGGGATGCCTTCCAATAGAGGACTGTCCTCTGTAAAGCAGGCCATACAGCTACCCTAAAGCCAGACCCTCAGGGATACCCTAGTAGCGGGAAGGTTCATAGATCAAGACATCAAGAACCTATATACAAAATGTGTAATATATTTGAAATTATGTAAATGTTTTAAAAGATTTTCAAGAGAAATGGTGTGCGTGCGTGTGAAATGCTTGTCAATCATCACAGTGTTTTTGCATTGCACTGACTGGCCAGAATACCAAGAGGTGGGAGAAGAAAGCTGGCTCGATACTGACTAACGGGGCTCATGTTCATCCTTCTAGTAACACAGCCTGTACACACAGCATGTAAGAATATATACACACCATACCTTTGAAGCACCTGGCTTCCCCCAAAGAATCCTGAGAACTGTGATTTGTTAAGGGTGCTGGGCGTCGTAGCTCTGTGAGGGGTGAACTGAATCTAGCAAATTTGCGCTTGCCAAAACAATATGAAAACCAAACACAGCCGTCCTTCGAAATTCACACTTCAAAATGCAGTTCGCCAACCAATGTTTACAAAAATGCATGTGTTAAGGGAAAGTGTGCATACAAGTGGATATATGAGTGAACACACAAAGATGCGCAATATGACGAGAGATTGCTTGCAAAAAAGTGTACTTTAGTCAAAACTGCCTACAAAAATGTGTTTATTAGGAGAAATTTGCATTAAAATGCTAGAGAATTTTCATGAGTTTTTTGTGGGGAAAAATCCATAAATTGCTGCAAAAATGTGGAGAACTGAATTTAATATTGGAAAAATGGGAAATGGAAAGACCCAAAACTGACAGGTCTTTCCATCCTTACTTTCAAGGGCTAGGGAGACTTCTGTCTGTTTTAATATGAAAGCTGACAACTGAGAGTCCATCACAAGGAGGCCACGGCCCGCCCTCAGAGGTGCAAGTTCTCAGAAGTGGGAGACTGACCCTTCCCTGGTTTCACGTCCCCACCCTAGAAAGATAACCTCCATGGGAACGGAAGGCTTTCCTGACTGTATTTTTTTACTTCAATGTGTTATTGCCAGTAGTGTGTGCTACTGGCAAATAATTAAATTGAGGGAGGGAAAAATCAAGCAAAAGAATGAGAAAAGATCGAATAGAATTAATCAAGCGGAGAAAAGCAAAATTAAAATGCCATCAATTAAACTGTGCCAAGTACAAAAAAACCCCATTGGCCTTCAATTAGGAAGGAGGATTTTGGTTTTCCCCACACAATTCCCATAACAATTTGCCCTGTTAGGGGAACAGGAGGAAAGAGGGTTTCAAGTGAACCTAATCAATTTCCTCAGGAGAAAAGATGTTGTCAATGTAGCCATTTTGCAGGCAACTTTATTTCACGAAGCTAATCCACTTTTAATCTGCCAGAAGGTAATGAACAGAGTCCCTCTTTGTCTGTGGTGGAAACTGGCAGTGGGAGCAGCAGAAGCTGGATTTAAGTTGTGAGCAAAGGGGGGTGGTGGATGGCGGGGCTTTGAAAGAGGAACAATGTGTTCCAAGCCCTGTCACATTCCAGTGGCAGGCAAGGCTGTGGCTCTGGCAGCTGGAGGAAGAGGAGATGGGCAGAGGAGATGACAGCTTGGGACTGGATAGGTCAGGGAAACTACCTTCATAAACAGAGGGCAATGGAGAGGGTGGCTCCACTGCCAGTGAGGCAGTGAATCCGCTCTGGGTTTTAGTCCAAACTTTCAAGGAGCTGTCCAAGAAGCTGGAAAGAGTGAGAAGCATCACAGGGCTTGGAACTATATGGCAGGCTGTAGCACCAGAGCGGCTCTTGCAGGTCACCTGACTCGAGATAAAGAGGATTCTGGTCCATGGTGCCTGTGCCCTCACTTGAAACTCCAGCAGTTCGTCTCCAAAGGCCTATCTCCAGGTGTTCAGGGCCCTCCAGGCAAGAATCATGCGGCAGGACACTAGCATGTGCCCAATCATGCCAAATAGCTGATACAGAGCCTGCCTCCTGTGATCAGCAGCCAGAGCGGTGTGCGAGGTGTAAGGAATTGATGCCTCATCCATAAGGCTTCTGCTTTGCGCACTGCAGCAGCTGGCAAACCTCCAGCTTAGTTGCGCGTGCACACATGTGCAGAGAGGTGAGTGGCAGGGTGGAAAATGCAGCCCAAGCACAGAAGAGGAAGATGGCATGCAGTGTCCAGCATTCGTCTCTCCATTTCTCCAGACTTTTTAATACCCCTTTTTAAAAAATTGTATTTTGGTTCACTTCATGACTTTGATGGACAACTAGCACCTACTTGATTTATCCTTGTCATAGAAAACATCAGTTTGGCAGACATTGATCTGATCACAATCATTCACATTGTTTGTTGAATGAGCAGCACTGATGCTTAAGAACAGGTGAATCTGTCAGTTTCAGTTTCTCTCTGTTTCTCATCTCCCCCCTCTTAAGTTCAGTTCTCTGCATCAGTTTGTCAATTCTTTTTTTGTTTTTAAACTCCTCATGAAAATTCATCAGCATTCTAGTGTGAATTTCCCTTAATCTGCACATTTTTGTATGCACTGTTGTCTAATACATACATTCTTGCGAGCAATTTCCCCCAATATAATACATTTTTGTAAGTTATTTTCATTAATATATGCAATTTTATGTACACTTTACCTACAATGCATTTTTTCCCACACATTACTTGGTTGAGGACTGCATTGCAACATGTAGGGACATGCAAATTTTGAAGGCTGACTGTGTTTCAGTTCTCATAGTGCTTCAGGAAGGGCAAATTAGAGAGATTCGTCTTTCAGTGCAAACTGAAGTGTGTTTGTCTCAGTTGCTGCATCACTGTTTGACAGATGGTCTGTGGCAGATACCTCCAGCGCTTAAGATGCTCCAGGGTTAGGCAGTCACCTGAGTTACTAGCTGCCCCGAAATCTTCTCCTGAGTGCCATGGCAGAGCTTTCACAGACCATGGGAAGACTGCAGCGCTCCCCTGGCCACTAAAGGATGTGGGAAGGAACAAGCTGAAGCTGAACCCTGACAAACCGAGGTACTGTTCATGGGAGACAAGGGAAGGTTAGGGGACTTAGACCTGATGCTCAATGGGGTACAATTGCCCCTGAAAGACCAGGTCCGTAGCCTGGGGGTCATTCTTGACTCCCAGCTGTCCATGGAAGCTCAGGTTTCGGCTGTGAGCCTGGCAGCGCTATATCAACTCCATCTGATACGGAGGCTATACCCCTACCTTCCCAATCATCTGCTCCCATCGGTGGTATATGCCCTGGTCTCCTCTCGCCTAGACTACTGTAATGCACTCTATGTGGGGCTACCCTTGAAAACGGTCTGGAAGCTGCAACTGATACAGAACGCGGCGGCGCGCCTGATTAAAAGCAGCCGCCGGTGAGATCATATCACTCCAGTGCTAAAAGAGTTGCACTGGTTACCAGTTGCTTACCGGGCCCAATTCAAGGTGTTGGTTTTGACCTTTAAATCCCTATATGGTTTCGGCCCAGTCTATCTAAAGGAGCGCCTCCAGCATCATCAGCTATGCCACCCAACAAGATCAGCCTCAAAAGACCTTCTCTCCATCCCATCAGTCAAAACAGCCAAACTGGTGAGGACTAGAGAGAGGGCTTTTTCAATTGTGGCCCCCACCCTGTGGAACTCCCTCCCAAATGATCTCCGCCAGGCCCCTTCTATGATGACATCCTTTCAGGCATATGTTTGCCGTCATGAGAACTAGAAACATAATATAACAATTCAGAACACTGAATTTTGTGTCCACTACTATATGTATTTTTCTGCAGAATTTTGGAACACACACAGCCCCCATCACTATGGCACAGGTGTGTTGGGGGGGGTAGGCTCATCAGCAGATGGATGTGCATCATGGAATTACTGGCAGCTGAGTGAGAGGTGCATGAGAATACTCACCAGGGGGTTAACTCAGTCCCAAGCAGCCTTTGAGCTCATGCAGGGAGATGAGCTTGTTGTCATCGAGGTCGCAGTAATCCAGGAACTTGCGGACGCAGCGCTTGGGGCGGGTGTTCCTCTTCATGTACAGCTTGAGGGGGCGAAGTTCCCGCTCGCTGATGCTGTTGCTGAAGTCTTTGTCCAGGCGCACAAATTGCCAGCGCACAGCCCGCTCCTCCAGGCTGGGGCCCACCAAGCTGTCCGAAAACCTGCGGATGCAGATCAGAGACCATAAAGACATAAGACGAGATCTGTAGCCGGATCAGACCAGCGGCCTGCCTAGTTCAATCATCCTGTTCTCACAGAGTCCAGCCAGATGCCCCAACAAGAAAGCGCACAAGCAGGACCTGAGGGCAACAAGGCTCTTCCCACTTGTGATTCCCAGCAACTGGAATCCAGAGCAGGGATGCGGTAGAAATGCGGCTCAATTCACATTCGAAGCAGAATATATGAAACCCGCACTTTCTGAAACAATGACAACCGAAAGTCAGCCATCCTTCAAAATCTGCACTTATTCAAAATTTGTGATGCAGTTTCTCCGTCCAAACAATGTCTACAAAAATGCGTACATTAAGGGACACCTCTTTAGCCTGGCCTTTGGCTCCTGAGATGCAGGTTTTCAGAACCCACCCTATTCTTGTGATTGAAATGTGTTTTAATTCTTTTTAATATTGTATTTTAGATGTTGCAACCCACCCTGGGACGGGCAAGTAATAATAATAATGAATATATTAGTGAAAACAACATACAAAATGCGTTCTGTTGGGAGCGGGCAAGTAATAATAATAATGAATATATTAGTGAAAACAACATACAAAATGCGTTCTGTTGGGAGAAATTGCTAGCAAGAATGTGCACATTAGCCAAAACTGCATGCAAAGGGGTGCTTATTAGGAGAAATCTCCACTAAAATGCTGGAGAATTTTCATAGGGATTTGTTTTTAAACCCAATTGCTACAGAAATGTGGAGAACTGAATTTAAGAGTGGGGGGGAAATGAGAGAACCTACTTCAGAGGCAAAAAGTTTGGTGACCTCCCCCCCCTCTTTGGCCCCATCGCGGCAACCTTTACCGTGGGTAGGGGATTGGCATCATCCTTGATTGCAGCATGTCAGAAGCCAAGGCTTTGATCAGATTGGAGAGGAACTCTGCCTTCTTGGAGCCTGGACAACCTAGCAGGAAAGAACAGAAGGAATCGTTCACCTTCAGAGCCTTAAATAGTCTGTCCCCAGGGCATCTGATAGAAAGACAATGAAGAAATGTTCAAAAAGAAGAAAAACGATTAGCCTGCAAACCCGAAGTCCCACCTGGCAGTGTCCGGTCTCGGAAAAGGGAGCCCACTTCTGCACTTTTGGCTGCCAGGTCGGCCTCGCAGTCTGGGGGGAAGTTCCTGTCAGAAGGAAGGAGGACACGGATTGATTGACAACAAGAAGCATTTCAATCCCACTCTTCAGCCGAAAAAGGTTCCCACCCAGGCTGCCTTACAAATATGCGTGAGAAGCCTGTTCCTGACCTCAGGTTTACAATCCAAGAGGCACGACACAAAAGGAAAAAGGGCTGGAAGGGATGAAGAAGAAGAAAAAGCAAGCTCAGGCACTAGTTCTTAGTTTACAGGGATACTGGAGTGAACAGCAGAAATGGAAAAAAATTGGAGGGGAACCAAAAGTTGCTGGAGGCGCAGCAATCCTGTCTCTTTTACACTCCTGTGAATGGAAATGGACTGCCTTCAGGTCGATCCCGACTTATGGCCACCCTATGAATAGGGTTTGCACGGTAACCGGTATTCAGAGGGGGTTTCCCATTGCCTTCCTCTGAGGCTGAGAGACAGTGACTGGCCCAAGGTCACCCGGCGAGCTTCACGGTTGTGTGGGGATTCAAACCCTGGTCTCGCAGGTCATAGTCCAGCACTCTAACCACTACACCACACTGGCTCGCTACACTCCTTCAGCATGATGGAAATAAGAGGCAGCCAAAGATTGCGTTCCATAAGGCACAGAGAGAAGGGAAAGAAGTTTGGGGGGGGCATCCAATGAGACTCTGGGAAGAGAAAGGGGTGGGACCTAGCAGGGATCTGTCTGTTCCCAAGCTTGCCTTCCCTCTCAACAGGCAGCTATTAAACATGACAACTTTCATGGAACCTCCATGTCCAGAGGCAGTCTATCTCCAAGTATCCAGTGCTGGGGAGCACAACAGCAGAGGAAGGCTATTTTGTTTGTCTTCATGCCCTGCTTGTGGGCTTCCTGGAGGTACTGGGTTGGCTAATGTGGGATGCCAGATACTGGCCTGATGCCACAGGAATCTTTGTTTTTTGTTTTTTTAACATTCCTCTTTCTTGAGGAGCTTCTAGATTGTCACTATTTTCAGGTGGGGTTCAGTCACACACACAGGCAAATTCAGGTCGTGCAATCATAGCAGATTGGGAAGTCACAACAAACCCGCTTCCTAAACATTTTGGATTTTTTTTTTTTGCAATAGTAAATAAATAGATAAATATGAAAGTGATGGGGAAATGTTCTGCAAAGTGGGGAGGATAACACTTGCATTGACGCAACATCGCCTGACCTCCCTGCAAACAAATCAGAATGAAAGCCCATTAAATAGCCAACATCGGCTGTGTACACAGAAAATTTTATGAGGAACATAGGATGCTCCCTTATACCGAGTCAAACCATGGGGCCAGCTAGCTCAGTAGTGTTTACACTGACTGGCAGCTGCTCTCCAGGATTTCAGAGAAGGGTCTCTCCCAGCATGACCAGGAGATGCTGCCAGGGATTAAACCTGGGACCTTCTGCACGCAAAGCAGATGCTCTACTACTGGGATACAGCCCTTCCCTTATTCTGGAATCAATGGAGACGGAATACCTATTTTTTCCATGTAGCCCACACACAATCTAGATCTACTGCATATTTTTTGCCCTTGGAAAGCATTCCAAATTTCATTCCAAAAATAAAAGCTCATGGCACATTGATTCTGCACTACCCTGCAGTGTGTCCATTTCAGAACAGATGTGAGCAGTCCTGCCCATGGTGTGTGTGTCCATACCTGCCCAATGCCATTGTGGGTGGGCGCATACCAAGATCACAATTGCTACTTCCTCCTTCATTCACCTGGGGCACGTGCAGGGAGGAAAAGGCATGGATCACCTAATGTTTTCAAACCTCTAGCAAGTAATCACATCCAGCCGTGCGGACAGCAGGATCCAGAATTGATGCAGACTGAAAGCAGCACGTCAAGGATGAGCAAGAAACTATTCCGGGTTGAGAAAAAAATGACACTTGTGTGCTATAAATGGGTTTGAGTGTATGGAGGCCATCCTCTAAAAATGCAAATGGACTGCCTTCAAGTCAATTCCAACTTATGGCAACCCTATGAACAGGGTTTTCACAATAAGCGGTATTCAGAGGTTTACCATTGCCTTCCTCTGAGGCTGAGAGGCAGTGACTGGCCCAAGGTCACCCAGCGAGCTTCATGGCTGTGTGGGGATTCGAACCCTAGTCTCCCAGGTCATAGTCCAACACCTTAACCACTATACCACACTGCCGTCCTCTAACCTCTAAAACAAATCTGGATAAACGCCCAAGAAATGGGTTGTCTGGAAGCTCCCTTGGAAGCATCTTGATGCTACTTCTCTGGCCCCACCATTGGTAGGGAGGCAACGAGGGTAGTCGCCAACAGGACCCCCAAGGGGAAGACAATACTGACCGCGTGGAAGTGCCTGGAACTGGCCGGCCGGTGTCCACCCGCACACACCAGCAGTACCCGGTGGCCTGGTGGCACTGCACGGCCTTGTAGGTGCTGTCCCCCTCACATTCCGGGATGAAGGTCCCTTCCTGTTGGTGCTGCCGGGCCTCGTCGATGGCTTCACGGCGTTCCTGCTCGCATGAGGGGGGATACTCTGCAGGGGTGAGCGGTGTGTGTGGCACAAGCAGGCATCAGTCAAAAACAAGACAACAGACAACCCCTCCACCCAGCTACAGGACTGTAGACCGGCCTTTGCCAACCTGACGCCTTCCAGTTGTTTTAGACTACAACTCCCATCAGCCCCAGCTGCTGCTGGGGCTGATGGGAGTTGTAATCTAAAACAACTGGAGGGCGCCAGGTTGGCAAAGGCTATAGTAGACTTTTTGGTTGGAAACCATCAGCTAAGTTTAACACATTAAAATAAAATTCATTAAATTCCATGTCTGGATACCTGTCAAAATGGCCTGTGGAGAGTGGACAGAGCCCAGGATCTGGCTTACTGGCTGGATCCTGATCCCCAACTCCTGCTGTGTAGGGAAACAGGTCACTGGAGGAGAAGCAGCGGAATTGATTTCCACACCGCGAGTGACCCTGAGGGACTCCCCCCCATCCCAGGACCCAGAGCTGGAACTAGCAAGGCCCTTGCTCTGGGCAGCTGATTCAAGGGGGTGCCAAAATCATGATTAACGTATACACATCATTTTCAAGCACACTTATTTATTATAATGCTGCGTTAGGTGAGGTGATTGGATTTGGCGCTAAGATATGAGGCCAATTTCAATCACAGTTCCAGAGTTAGCAATATGCTAGACCTCTTGGAAATAATCCATGAATATTCACTAACGCAGTCTGAGCCAAATCTGGAAATGTACTGGTTGTTTATTGCTGTGTTACAACTGTTCTTTTTTTACATCATAAAGTAGGAAGTTGGCTTACGGGCACTTTTCATGTTGTTTGGCCCGGGCACCAAGATACCTAGTTCTTGCTCTGCCAGGTCCATCAGCAAGCAGAAATCTCCATGCCGGTTCTGTAGGTTCCTGGCTGGCGAGGCCTTCCTGACTTGGGGTGTTGGTGATAGGGTTGCCAAGTCAGAAGTATCTCAAACCCTGAGGTTTCAGGGGCGGTCCCTAGTGATGTCACAGGGACGGGCCCTAGTGATGTAATTATGCATGATACAGTAAGCATCAACCAGAGTTGCTTGGAGCATACAATTCAATCAAAAACACTTCTCTGATTGGAAATTAAGATAGAAATCTTAGCTAAAAGATAGAGCCTGGGTAGGGAACATTTAATCTAGCCTACTTGCTTTCGGCAAGAAGGGTTTAAGTGCCTCAGGCCAGGCCAGTCACCAGAAGGCCATTGTAGGAAGAAAGGAGTCTAGTGTGGTGGAGATGGGAGCACTGGGGCGTAAAGATAGATGCTCCTAAAGGCTGCAATTCTAAACATACTTACTAAGGGACTAAGCCCCATAAAACTCAATAAGACTTACTTCTGAGTAGTTATGGTTTGCATTGTGTGTTGGTAAAGCTTGACTAGGGATCCTCTGCAAAGATATCCATATCTAAGCATGGTTGGAAACCCACTGCCTGGAATGCCCTGCCCCTGCCTTTTAACATGGCTGCTGCAAACGTCTTCACAGATTTGACCCTTCACTTCAGAAAGAGGTTTGAGAAATGAGTAAGAGTAAGAAGATTCTCTACCCTTTTCTGTCTTTCCTGTGGGCTGCTATAAACTCACTTTGACAGCCAACCCAATTCCAATGAATCATAATTGACAGAGAGAAAATGCACATGGGTTTGGTCTATCTTCACAGGCAGCACCTTGGGAACAACAAGGTTCTGAACAAGGCCTGACACTGATTTTATGCCTTCTATGTTAATTTTTACCTCTGTAGTCTTACAGAAGGGGCATCTCAAACAGGGAAGCGTGCATAGAACTGCAACCTCAAGTGATAAGGAACTTCACTCACCGAACCCAAAATTCAGAATCATGCCACTTTAAGCTGTTCTGCAACTGTTTATACTTGTTTTTACAGTTATTGGATTTTAAAGGGTTTTATTTCTTGTTATGAGCTGTCTTGGTTTCCAATTGGCAACCCTACCTCACAGAGTTGTTGGAAAGACTCCATACATATACAGGCACACTGGGGATGTAAAAAAGCCATACACCCCATACAATAGTTTGTTGTAAAAACCAGTTGATCGTTGCAAAACATTTTTGTAAAAAAAAAAAAGTATTAGTTTCCTACATATTAAAAGCAGTGATACCTAAGTAAGCCCTGCCTAATTGCTTTAAAAAGTAGGATTAGAGGGGGAGAAAAAGATCTACCACACAAACACAATCCTTTCCTACATTCACTCAAAAGTCCCATTAATTTACAGCACAATCTTAACCACATCTACTCAAAAGCAAGTCCTATGGAATTCAATGGTGTTTACTCCAGGTGTGTGGAATTAGCATTGCAAGTTTACTCCCAGAAAAGTGAGTACTGGATTAAAGCTTCATATTGGGAAGATTTTCAAAACACTGCCCTTTTCAACAGCCCAGGAAAATTTAAACTTGTTTGACTCCTGCACACAAGACAGAAAAAGACTTTTGCTATTATTTATGAGATTTTCAGACAAGCAGGAAAAACAACAATCTTCTGGCTTTGCAGTGGGGTCTAGCTACTGACTGGATGTCAACAAATCCCGTTAATTATAACCCTGACTTCACTTATTGGCTACAAACCTGAAAATGTGGGGTTAGAGCAGCCAGCTATGAGCTCAGTTAACAGAAGTTGCAGGGGGCGGCAGCTGATGTTTTGGTGTATATCTCATGAACCAGACCACCTAGAAACTTTTTTAAAAAAATGAAAGCTGAGAGTTCGGAGATTGGAGTAAGTTACCTAGAGATCTGGAGAAGACCCAAGAAATCCGAAGACTTCGGGTGAAAGCCAGAGACCTGACAACCCTAGTTGGTGGTAGGGAGAATGCACAGCCGGAGGCCTTTGTAGAGCTCGTTTCCTGCAGCTGGGCAGAACTGGGGCAAAGCGAGAGCATGTCTGGGTCCTAGGTGGGGACCTTTTTAAAAGCCTGGCTGCAGAGAAAGAGAGAGAGAGAGAGCGCTTCTCAAGTCCTCACCTTGAGCCGGCTTCACCATGCGGTTGGGCTTGAAATCCGGAATTATAACAGGAATGAGGAACGGCAAAGAGGTCCCCTCTGGACAGAGTGGAAATAGAGACATGAATAACAGATGTTGTGTTAGGGGGGTATTTCAAACCACCTAGCTGTCTTGACACCTTCCCCATCCACTTCACGTTGCTAATGCAAACCACACACACCACACACCCCAATACAGGGCTGATGCCAAGGGTTGGTACAGTTGGGCATCTGTCAAGGGCCCACATCCCAGGAGGGCCGCTGCTGAAAAGAGCCCCCCTGGACTTGCTCCTCCTCTCTTCACCATCGCCACCTGCTTGCTTGTTCACCCAACTCTGGCTTTGCTCCAGTCCATGATGGCGGTGAGGACAAAAAAAAAAGGGAGATGCCGCTGCCTGCTGTGTCTAGCAGCCAGCACCGAGGTGGCTGAAATGATGAGGAAGAGGAGCAGCAGCTGAGCCACTGGCAGTAAAGGCAATGAGGGGGTCACAGGAAGATAGGAAGCCACTCCATATTGAGCCAGACCATTGGTCCATCTAGCTCAGCACTGCCAACACTGACCGGCAGCAGCTCTTCAGGGTTTCAGGTGGGGGAATTTCCCAGTCCCACCTGGAGATGCCAGAGGCTGCACCTTCTGCAGGCAAGGCTGTAAGGCAGATGCTCTGCCACTGAGCTACGGTCCTTTCCCCTCAGATCAATTTAGCAAGGGGGCAAACAAAGGCCCAGAGATGGTCTCTTGCCGGAGGGCCCTCTAAATCATGGTACCAATGTTGCTCCCTCGCCCTAGCAGGAAAGGGCACCTTCCCCACCCCTTCAGGCTTGCCAGCAATCCAAACATTTGTCTGTTCCCAAACAACACAGGATCCCATTTCCCTCCACAAGAGGGCAGAAATTCCCCAGGTACACACATTCCCATTGCTATGCTACAAGCAGCCCTCCCCCTCCCCCAGAGTGCCGGGGCTCAGCCCCCAAACCCATTAATGACACCAGTGCGCACAAAGTCACTGGATGACAAAGAGTGCTCCTGAGCCCATGTAGAATTTGCTGTCACCACTAAATAATCACTGCCTGTTGTCACTCCACACCAGAGCCTGGAAAAGTTACTTTTTTGAACTACAAATCCCATCAGTCTAATCCAGTGGCCATGCTGGCTGGGACTGATGGGAGCTGTAGTTTTAAAGAGTAACTTTTCCAAGCTCTGCTCCACATATAGGATGGGGGAGAGGGAACGAGGGTGTCTGGCTTATAGGGTGTCGCTCCCAGGGTTGGGGCTCAAGCCCTATGACTTTGCCTTGAAAGGCAACATAGTCCCTGGCTACATCAGTGATGACAGGGCCATCTCTTCCCTGCATGTAAACCACTGCCAGGCAGGGAGGTGGGCTATGCCAAAAGACTTGCATCAATGCTACCACCCCCAACCTGTCCCCCTCGCAAGGAGAAGCACCCCAAAGGTCATGATGCACGTGCAATTTCTTTTCTTTTCTATCCTGCACCCAAGCACTGCCACAGACTTGACATTTCAATTGGTTGCTCCAGCTCAACTTAGGGGAAAAAGGCCTGTGATTTTCGCTAAGCCCGCGTTGTTGACCTGCTGGATTAATAGCCTTTTTGCTTGAGTAAACAGAGGCTCCCAATTAACAGAGCAACACGGTTTGTTTGTTTTTAAATGTTATGAAGCAGACTTTGCCAATCTGGGTGCCCTTCAGCTGAGGGTTTTTTTTGGGGGGGGGGGTGCGGGACTCCAGTTCCCATCAGCCCCAGCCGCACACCTGTGGGAGCTGCAGTCCAAAAAACAGCTGGGGGACACCCAGGTTGGCTGCTACCAAGTTTGCAGAGAGCAAGCACCATCTTAGCAGAGGGGTGGGGGCTCTTTCATAGAGGAGGGAGCCTCTCTTTCAAGGTTGGGCTGGGACATGGCTGTGCGTCACTGAGGGGGAAAATAAAGGATCCTAAGACTTGCCCAGCCATTTCTGCAGGGTGCTTTGGATCAGGGTTTTCAGAACTTCGGCACCCCATGAATCATAGCAAGCCACTTTCTGAATCAGAAGGGACTTTCCAAAGAGGCTGATGACGTGGCAGGAGGAGGGGAGGAAGTAAAAAATCCCATAAAGGGCGCCAAGCCTTTGATTGCACCTCTTTGGATCCTGGCCTGTGGCAGGGCTTGTCAAGGTGGTGCCTGCCAGTAGTTTTGGACTACAACTCCCATCAGCCCCAGCCAGCATGGCCAACGGTAAAGGATGATGGGAGCTGTAGTCCCAAAAGAGCTGGAGGGCATCACCTTGGCAACCCTTGGCCTTAGGGGTTTTCATCCAAAACCTTTGTTTAGCTTACTTGCATGTCTACTCGGAGGAAAACCCAAAAGAATTCAAGTTGACTTACGGTCAGGGTGGATAGCAGCCTGAACTGATTCATCAACCAAGGCTGTATATACACCATATATTTAATGCACATTTAAAACACATCCCCCGCCAAGAATCCTGGGAACGGTAGTTTAAGGGAGCTGGGAATTGTAGTTCTGTGGGGGTAAACTACAGTTCCCAGGATTCTTGGAGGGGACAGTGTGTTTTAAATGTATGGTGTGTACACAGCCTAAGCGTTCTTTAAGTACATGTGTGCGTGCACGCACTAGGGATGAGATCCATTGGCCAGTGCCAGTTCAAAAGCATTCCATTGTCTTAAGAGGCTGGTATCAGTCTGAGTTCATTCTTTCTCCCCTGCTTTTACTGATCTGGATTTCTTCCCCTTGCAAAAATATTGATATTAATATTGATATTTTGAAAGGAAATGTTGATTCTTTTGAAAGAAAATATAAATAAAAGTATTAATATTGATGTTTTAGAGGCTTTTTAAAAAAATACATTTTCGAAATAGCTGCAGAAAATTGCTTCATAAAAATCTGATCCACAACGATAGCGAATCACTGGAAAACTAGGTACTGAATCTGAACTGCACGGAATTCTAGCACAACCCTAGTGTATGCACACGTATTGCATATTGTTCTCACATTTGGTTATAACAAGCACATCACAGGCCTTTCCCTGTAGTGTGGGGAACCTTTGGCTCTCCAGATGTTGCTGAGCTACAATTCCCAGTGGCAAAGCATGATGGGAGTTGTAGTTCAGCGATATCTGAAGGGCTAAAGGTTCCCCACCCTTGTTAAAGTACAAGCAGCCAACCAACTAAGTAACCAATCATGTAGCAGTGGCAAAAAAAAGCCCAAGCTACTTACAGCTCCAGATGGGGGTAGGTGGGTGGGAGCTGGGGGGGTTAAGGCAGAGCTTGGAAAAGTTACTTTTTTGAACTACAACTCCCATCAGTCCAATCCAGTGGCCATGCTGTCTGGGGCTGATGGGAGTTGTAGTTCAAAAAAGTAACTTTTCCAAGCTCTGGTTAAGGAGGGGGCAAAGGACCACTTACCTTCCTGCTTGTGGGGCACGGAGCTTGGCTGGGTGGGCCGGGGCTTGGCGCCGCCTTCTGCGTTCAGGGAAGAAAAGAGTTCGAAGGCAACTATTACAGAGGTTTTAATGTCATCTACTCTGTCCAAAGAGTGAAGGAGTTTAGACCTACAGGAGGGCTGGAGACGGGGGTTATCCTTGACAGAAGCTCTGTGCCTTGGACAGGCAGAAATCCAACACGTTCAGAAAGCTGAATCTGTGGCATTCCTGCCTGCCGTGGGGCAGAAAGGGGGAAACTTGACAACCCAAGTTTGTGCTCCCTTTAGCAATCGTGCCCCTCCAGAGTCCAACCACTGAACCCACTCCTCTTTCCCACAGCTGGAAATGGACCCATCATGGCAAAGCAGTTAGAGTGTTGGACCAGGGTTCGAATCCCCGCTCAGCCATGAAGCTTGCTGGGTGACCTTGGGCCAGTCACTGCTTCTCAGCCTAACCTACCTCACAGGGTTGTTGTGTGGATAAAATGGAGAGGGGGAGAACTGTGTGTGCCACTTTGAGCAACTTGGAGGAAAGGCGGGAGATATAAATGCAATCATAAATAGATAAACCCAGGAGTCCTGGCTCTACCTTCTCTCTTCCTGGGGGGGGGGGCTCTAGTCACAAAAGTGGAAGTGCAATACCCACACCTGCCTGGAGAGGGAGTACTCTTCCTTCCTTGAGGATCCCAAAGCTTAGGAAGTAGTTTAGGGACACAGGCAAATAGGACACTGCCTTGTGGACCATCTAGCTCAGTATTGTCTGCACTGACTGGCAGCAGCTCTCCAGGGCTTCAGACAAGAAGTCTCTCCCAGCCCTGCCTGGAGTTGACAGGGATTGAGAAGGTGCTCCACCGCTGAGGTCAGATCTTTCCCTAACTGAGTTACGATCCACCCCTTAGCTCCATGGGCTTGGTTTTTAAAATACATTGTCTCATTTGGCAGACAAGGCCAGGCTAGTATCTGGCAGAGGTGTGGGGTGTGCAAAAGCAGGGGGGGGGAACAGGAGTGGGTGTAGCCTTACCTCTGCGAGAGGAGTTAGGATCTTGCCATGAAGTCCGCACTGTGTAGGACCCTGAGGAAAGGAGACAGAAAGAGGCCGGAGGAATTAAAGACTTACAAGCCGGCTCTAGTTTTGCTTTGTTTAGTTTCCTCCTCTGTTGTAAACTGGATCCCCAACTTTTTTTCCTGGCTTGTTATTTCACCTTAAAAGAGCATCCTGATATGCAGAAAATGGGGGATGGGGGGTGGAAATCCGTGCCAGGAAAAGCTTTCCCTGTTGGATTTCTGAGAGTTAAAAAGCACAGAAGTAGAGCCAGAGAGGAATAAATGTTGCGGACCCTCCATCCATGGGTGTCTACAAGGGGGACAAGGGGAGGTCAGTTATCCTTCCCCCGATGAACCAAAACCACCAGATCCCCACCTTTCATGTGTCCCCTTGCTGTTGTTTTTAAGAGTAGCTTCCTAGCACTTGTAGAACCTGAGATACGAGGCAAAATGTACCAGCACAATTCTTCTACATTTTTGTAATAAAGTAGCCTTCTCCGTCTCAGTGTTTTACCTTCCCCCCACTTTGGAAAAACCCCTGCGGATGCCCATGCCTCTTTTCTGACAAAGGAGGGAGACACCTGCCCCTGCCCTGGGAAAGGGCATCCTACCTGTACAGTTCGGCGTTTCGTTGAGGACTGACGTTCCGCTGATTGGCTTGCCTTCCGGTGTGGAGCACCAGCAGTAGCCAGTCTGTTTATGGCACTGCACCTAGGAAGAGAAAGAAGCTGTGTGTGTGTGTGCTAATTCAGTCAAAACCACACATTTCCCCCCTCATGCCATCAACAGACCTTCCTTTTTCAATTAGTCCTTTCAGTGGAGACATTTATCCCAGTTCCTGTATCTGTACAAAATTGTAATTCTATATATATATATAACGTTTTGTTAATATAATAAAAACTTCTGTTTGGTTAATCACAATTATGTTTATATATATATTTTTAGGTGATTAACGGAATCCTTATAGGGATAAAGAGCAAGCTTGAGTGAAGTTCTGTTTGTTGCTTTCAAAACTGTCTTATATATATATATATGTTCCTGCATTGAGCACTGAGTTGGACTTGATGGCCTTATAGGCCCCTTCCAACTCTATTATTCTATGATTTTATAGTTCAGTAGTTTCAAGAAATTTCATAGGAAGTGATTTACAAATAGAAATAAATAAATAGTGTCAATGAGGGTGGGGGAATATCTTGCAGCTGTGGGGAAACATTGGCCCTCCAGTGGGCAGGGATGCTGGGAACTGCAGTTCAGTAACATCTGGAGGGCCAAAGCTCCCATCACCGCTTGCCTCCAGAGCATTCCTCCCTTCCATAGGTGGCTAGCTCCTAGGCACACTCACCCATCCCTCTCTATCCTCAATCTAGGCAACCAAAAGGCATTATTAAACTTCAAGGGCCCATCTCAGCTAGACGAAAACATTCAAGGAGGGTGCAAAGGAGGGTGGATGAGAGGCATGGCATGGGGAGAGTCCTGGGGGCTGGACAGAGGACTGGGCCACATTGGACTATGATTCCCATCAGCCCCAGCCAGCACAACTAATGGGGGCTGTAGTCCTACACATCTGGAGGGCATCAGGTTGGCAAAGGCTGCTGCCATCTGATTCTGCTTGCTTTCACCAATGCATTCCATCACAATCTCACAGCAATGCACGTCTACCCACTGTAACGTACAATCCCTCCAAAAGATTGCTCAGAAAAACCCTGAGATAACACAAATGAAGGGCGCTCCTTCAAGATCACCGCACCATCAGGATGGTTCTGCTAGAGTCCGTTAGGGAAACCCACCTTCCAGCATCCGAGTACCCCACAGGGATGGGGCGGGGTGGTGGAAACAGAGCTATGCTTCTGAGCAAAGGCAGAAAGAGGTCACCTGCAGGAAGGAGCCGTCGTCGCCACATTCTGGGACATAGGTTGCGTAAGCCTGACGCCGGGACTGAGAGAGGGCGGCTGATCGGTCCTCCTGACACCTGGTGAGATTGGCATCTGCAGAGCAGGGAAGACGGGGACACGAGTCAAGGCACAGCGTCCAAAATGGAGCCTGCCGGAGGCATCAGAGGCCCCACCTGCATTCTTCATTCAAAGCGGCATCGCGGCATCACGGCATTCCGAACAGTCACGGCTGCCCCCAAAGAATCCCGGGAACTAGTTTGTAAAGAGTGCAGAGAGTTGTTAGGCAAACCCTGTTTCCCGCCCAGAGCTACAATTCCCGGAGTGATTTAAGTTAACAATCCATCCCTCATCCCAGGGAACTGAGAATTATAGCTCTGTGAGGGGCACATGGGTTTCCTATCAACTCTCAGCACCCTTCACAAACTACCCTTCCCTGGAGTCTTTGGGGGCAGCCATGACTGTTTAAAGGGGTATCACAGTGCTCTAAATGCATAGAGCAGATGAGGCTAGAGTTTCTCTTAATGCAAGGATGGGGGAACCTGTGGCCAGTGGTGGCCGTCACTGATACGAACACAGGAAGCTACTTTTTTTCAAGGTAGACTATTGGTCAATCTAGTCCAGTACTGTCTACTCTGACTGGCAGTGGCTGTTCAGGGCTTCCTGCAGGAGATTCTTGCAGCCCTACCTGGAGATGCCAGGGATTGAACCTGGGACCTTCTTCATGCAAATCAGATGCTCTAAACACTGAGCCACGGTCCTTTCTTAGAGGCTAATTGGTGATCCTGATTCATCTCCAGGTAGTGCAATGGTTAGAGTGAGAGACTAAGAGGTGTAAGTAATGTTAGTCCTACTCAGGGCAGACCCACTGATGGACATTTTATTTTATTTACATTATGTTTATATCCCATCTTTCGTCCAAGGAGATCAAGGTGGCTCTCCACCCTCTCCATTTTATCCTCACAACAACCCTGCGAGGCAGGTTAGGCTGAGACACTGTGACTGGCCCAAGATCACCCAGTGAGAGCTTCACGGCTGAGTGGGGATCTGAACCTTGGCATCCCAGGTCCTAGTCCAACCCTCTAACCATTACACCGTGGCTCACTTAGGTCCATTAATTTCAACACGTCGGCAGAACTTAGTCAAATACAGCCTTAGGAGAGCAGAAGCCAGGCTCATCCAGGTTGTCCACCCACAGGCACACCGTGATTCTGCTGCAAGGGCGAGAGAAGCTGCACCTTCCAAAATCCCCTTCCCAACTATCCAAGCGCTCTCGTCCCCTGGATTCCAGCCACTCGCCCTTCTCTCCAAGATAATCCCCTCCCAGCTAGCCTTTCTGCTCAGTCTTCTCTACCTACAGCTGGGCTCCCGGTGGGCCACCCCACCACAGCGGAAGCGAGGCAAAGCTTCGAGGGAAGGCTCACGGCATCGGGCTCTCCGGAAGGTGCACGGGGACTTGTAAAGCTTTCCGTCAGAGGCACAGATGGGGCGGCCGCGCTCGTGGGGACACTCCAGTGGGCATGGAAATTCCCCTCGGTCGCTCTCCGAGACAATGAACTGCAGGGAGACAAGACAGGCATTTAAAAAAAATCGGGACCAACAGGTTGGGCTGGTGCCAAATAAACCTTAGGCCATCAATTGTATAATTCGGCTGGCTCCTGGTTCAAGGTGCTCTGGATGAATCCCACAAGAGTGCTAGCTGAGGCTGATGAGAGTTGCAGTCCGCAGCATCTGGAGGGCACCAGGTTGGCGAAGGCTATCCTGGATGTTAGCCCCCTCCCTCCCCGGGGAGAGGGCTTTATAAAATAACCTGTCGCCCACTTGTCAAGGGTCCAAGAAGGCATATTTTGACTGTGGAAAGTCAGAGGAGGTGGAGAGGGGGCTGCCCACATTTTTGACCATATCCCAAGGCTGAATAAAGAGTTGTGTGTTTTACAGGCAGGATAGAGAGAGCTTGTTGGAACACAAGGCACGCTGCAGATTGAGAGGGGTTTTCTGCGGGGGCTGGGGGGGCAGCCGCAGGGGGCTTTTCATGCATTCTCACAATCAAACCCACACGCACAGCCTCCCTCCCCAGAGCTGTCAGCTTCTCCTTGCAATCACTCAGCTAGTTTTCTCTCCCTCCAACCTGCACCGCCTGCCCATCACAACGCCCAATTCCCTTCTCTTTCCATCCCGCCCGTGGCCTATTCTGCCCTGCCCCTAGGCGGCGCTGTACCAACTGTGTGAATTGGCAAGCTCCAAGGCGAGCCAGGGAAAGGAGTTGGTTTAACTAATTGCAGTGTAAATAAACACAAGGGAAAGAGCGGCCAATTAAAAGCCAACGATGGCTTGAGACCTAATGTTTCTCCGATGTACAAGGAGACGTAATTTTTTTCCCCTAGGAGAGAGCCCAGACCACAGGCATGTATTTGGGGGGGGGGAGAGGTGCTGCTTGTGTGCATGTGTAAAAACACAACCACTTTACACAGTTGCAGAAAAGGGGGGGTCTTAGTTTCACTCTATGTTTGCCACTGCAACAAGAAGATGAAAAATAGATATTTGTGGCAGCCTCTGAATAGATTCCGGGTCAATCAGCCACCTATTTTCCTTCATTGGGGTGGGGGGGGACCTATGGCCCTCCAGATGTTGTTGGACCCCGTCATCCCTGACCACTGGCATAGTATCTGGGGCTGATGGGAACTGGAGCCCAACAACATCTGGAGGGTCACCACAGAGTAGCCACCCCTATTCTTGATGGAGGTGCATCTGTACTTTTAAGCAGCTGTGTGGTGGGCAGGAGTATAACCGCTGCAGCATTTCCAGGCATAGAGGCAATGTAATGGGATACAGTGCACTGCACCTGCTGAATTTCTGCCCCATGGAGCTGTTTTTAAAGCACTGAGACAATCTACAAAAGAAGGTGTCAGGCTGTGGGTCAGAGTTGGGCTATGTGGAGACAACAGAGCTGTATAAGGCTCAATTGATGTTTTTCAGTTTGTGTTTAATTTCAAGGTGCACCTTGGATGGCTCCTTGAAAGTTCAGACTAAAACCCAGAGTGGATTTCACTGCCCAACTGACATGAAGCCAGCAGCCGCCACTGTTCAGATGGCATTTCCTGCCCTCATCCTTGGTTTTGCCCATCGGCCTCTACCTACTAGGCAGCAGAGCCCAGTGAGGCCCTCTGAGGCAAAGGAGGAGGCCTAAGAAATGGAGACTTGTTCAGCCCTTGATGGAGGCAGGGAAAACTGCACATAGATCAGGGGTAGGGAAACCTTTTCAACCCAAGGGCCACATTCGTGTCTTGGTAACCTTCTGGGGGACCCACATGCCAATATTGGGCATGGCCAGAGGCAAAAGTGGGTGGAGTGATGAATTTTGCCTTTATGTTGTAGGTTAGTTTCTACACACACTCACATACCCCTCTCTAGGTTCCCTACAGGCATGCAAAAAGGCAAAAGGCATCTGACCATCACCAGAATTGGGTGGGGGGGAGTTATGCTTTGCTAAAAATTTGCATCACCAAAAAAGAAGACACCAGTTTATATGTACAGGTGCAAATTTAGAAATAATGCCTAGAATTTCAAAAGAAATACCAAGCAACTCACCACAGCAAGGAAGGCATCAGGTCAGGGCCGGTGCCAGGTATGACTGGGCCCTTCAGGGGCCCCTTTGGGTCACAGGGGCCCTTGGCCAGGGTCCAACCTGGCCGCCCTCTGGCACCAGTCCTGCACCGGGTGACGTTGTGTTGGAATATGTGGTTCAGCTCGAACTCGGGGGTTGAGGCTCCATGGGGTTAAAAAGGGTAGTTAGAGAGGAGACCTCCTGATTGCTCGGCTAATACCTATCCTTTGATCTCCTGCTGACTCTCCCTTCCTGCTAGACTGATATACATAGGATGTTGACCACATCTCCTTCCTCCTTCCTTCTTCTTCTTTCTCTTGAGAGGGAGAGCAGGCATATTCTCTTTGTCTCTCCCTGTCCTCCAAGCATGAGGGCAAACACTAGGCTTACTGTCTGCATCTCCAACTTAGCTAGTTAGCTAGATGTAGAACTCTTTCCTATCAAGCATGTACTTCCAGAATAAAGTACTTATTTCTTATTTTAAAGCTTAAAGTCTCTGTCTGACTAATTTGCAGGGAAGGTGTAATCTTTAGCAACGATTCCAATACACAAAGCTCACTCAGACACTCAAATATCTAATTTCGCTACTCTGCAACAAGTTGCACCTGATCTGTCTAATGAACAGGCACTGTGCTAACTTCAAAGAACCTAACTGTTGGGCCTCAGCTCCTCCGCGGGGGCCAGGAAAGGGGAAGGCATGAGTTTCAGGGTCCCCAGCTGTCAGAAGGAGTGGTAGATCCAGGAGTTGTTAAGTCTCTTCAGGATAGGAGATGTGGGAGTGAGTTGGAGCTAGGGTCAGTTCCCACGGATGGCGCTCTCTCTGAAGAAGAGCGTGCCCCACCCCCAGACCAAGATGAGGAGCCGTTGGAAGTTGCTCCAGAGGGCACGCTCCCTTCCCCTCTGCCTAGCGGTTCTCGGGAGGCACCAGGAGAGCAACCTCCCCCTGACATCGAGCCTGTTGCCGAGGCCCTTTCGGACGAGCCATTGGCGCCCGCCCCCTCGTCATCGCGAGAAACAGACGGGTCAGAGGCAGGACTTGAGAAAGTCAGAGATTAAGATCAAGGACTTTCCCTACTTAAACCTGCGGCTCCAGGGGAGGAGCTGCTGAGTCAACTTTCTTTATACGTTGCAGAGCATGTCTAGAGTGCAGCTAGGGCATTCTAGTGAGTTAGTTTAGTGCTCTCTATGAAACATACTGCTTCTGATGTATCCATTACTCTAATAAAACAAGAATTAATTACACCTGCGTCTCAGCCTCCTGGATCCCACTCTGAACAGGACACTAACCCACCTGCTCTCCCTTTTTATGGTTTTTACCAGACCTGGACTAGACAGCCTTCAAATAGAGGACTGCCGTTTGTAAAGTAGGACACATGGGCACCCTAACCAGAACGCTGGACTCCATGGACAACATTGATCTGATCCAGCAGGGCTGTCCCCTCGCGTTTCTTATGCCATGTTGCACTGGCACACTGGAAAAAGGTCCTGGGCCTGAAGTCAGCAACAACTAAGCCTTGGAGAGAAGAACTCACGCTCGTTCGCTCTTGCTCTCTGGAGGGCATCTCATTTTCTCCCTTCCTGCCCCCAAACAGCCTTCTCTTTCCAGCTGTGCGTTACTCGGGCAAAGAGAGGCTTGTTTGGATTCCCGGGGGTGAGGGAGACCTCCGCAGCCAAAACCACTAGCCCAGCTTCCCTGCTGAGAGCCTGGGGAGGTCTGCCAAAGCACTGAGAGGTGGCAGCTTGTCCAGCAGCGGGAGCAAAGATCCCCCGCATCTTTCCAACCCGAGCACTCACTTTGATTTACGGACCGGAGGAGAGTGTCTCTTAGTTGGGCTCTTGGCTGTACGTGCAGAAAGTGAGGAGTCTATCCAGGCTGGCAGAGTCGTGTTGCCCTGGCCCTTGTCCCAAATATCCCACAGGAGGAAAGCAGATATATATATTTCT
Source organism: Rhineura floridana (assembly GCF_030035675.1). Taxonomy (NCBI): domain Eukaryota; kingdom Metazoa; phylum Chordata; class Lepidosauria; order Squamata; family Rhineuridae; genus Rhineura; species Rhineura floridana. The sequence continues at coordinate 34,709,369 of NC_084494.1, forward strand.
GGGTTGGACAACATGGATTTTGCTTACGCACGCTCACTGGGGGCTCACCTGTACGATGCCGTAGAAACAGATAACTGGGTTCCTATTATCACATTGGCTGTGTATATTTAAAGCACGTCCCCTCACCAAAGGATCCTGGGAAGTGTGGTTTGTTAAGGATGCTGGGAATTGTTGTTCAGTGAGGGGTAAACTACTGTTCCCGGAATCCTTTTTTGAAGGAGATGGTAAATGTGCTTTAAATGTACGGTGTGTATGCAGTCCTCAGAGCTGCCGTATATACAACCAGAGTGGTAAAAACAGCATGGATTCCCATGCAAATACCTTCCGCCGCATATACTAGGCTTGTCAAGGTCCTGGCTGCAGGCTTGTCATTGGGCCATCTGCTTGGTCACTGTGAGAACTGGATGCTGGATGAGATGGGCCTTTGGCCTGATCCAGCAGCCTGGCTCTTCTCGTGACCTTATGTGGCCACCAGGCCTTATTTTATCTGTGCCTCTGCCCTTGAGCATTATGCTTTATGGATTTTTACTTCTCTATGTTATTATATTGCTGGTAGGAGGGATGCCAGGGAATCCTGACGAAAACAGAAACTGGAGTGGAAACTACCCAAGTTTGCTTATTTGTCCCATTGATCCGGCGAACAGAATTGCTGTTAGCTGTTGCTGTTGCTTTCTGTCCACAGAAGTTACACAATTAATTATGTCTCCCCCATTTGCATTGCATTGCTTTTTCACCAAAATTAAAAGGGTGGAATACTGTAATATAATCACATAACTGATGGAATTTATTACATAATTACATAAACTACAAACTGCAGCAGAACAGAAACAGTGCGACACAAAACAAATACAGGGCAGCATGGAAAATGATGCTTTCCGACATCCCTCTTTGATAGCCATCTTGGACATCTGTGCCCTACTCCACATCTTTAGAAAGGGCAGCAGCATCCTTGCTCGCCATTCTAAATGCTCCCTAACAGATACAGTACAATGCTAAGCACTGTTGCACGTCAGCAACCAAACACTGTCAAATGCAAAATGCCATTTCATGTCACCTCCAAACATGGTCAAATACCAAACAAGATTGGATGTCAAATATGGAAACCTTCCTGTACAGATTGGTATGGATGTTATGAATATGGAAACCTTACATTTGGCAAACATTAGAATACCCAGTGCATATTCACCATCAAAATTCACAGAGAGCAATCCTTTTGCTTGGCTTGCACCCAGGTCCATGTAAATGCCCCCCCCAGCCCTAAACCTAACTCTGAAACTCTGTCCACAATTCATGCTTGGTGTCTCTCTCCTTCTGCCACCGCAGACCCTGCCGCACTTACGTCAGCATCTTCCCCCCCTCCCCATCGCAGTTCTAAATCACAGGAGCGTCTTTTACCTCCACTGTTGCTGTACAGACATGATGTCATTCCCCACCCCCCAGGCAGATATCTGCTGTGTCCAAAAGGCACCACATCCCCCACTGCCACCAGGTGTAGGGGACAGAGCGTCCCTCAGACAAGCAACCCCCACATGTTTCCCCTGCCTGCGCCATCCTGCATTCCATCTGGCTCACATTCCCTCTGCCCAATTAGCCCTGCCAAAGATCGCATTTGGTTGCACCCACTGCCAACGGTTGTATCACTCCAGAGGACAGCGTTACAGCAACGCGCTCAATGCCATTTTTAAGCTTGAAAACCTGGCTGCATTGGCATGGGCAAAGGGAATCGGAATGGAGTGCAGGAGCCTCCTGTGGGTGTTGATCAGGAGGGTGCTGGGTGTTTTAGCCTTGCTGAAAAGGAAGGTTGCAGTCAAACAAGTCATGAGCAAATAAACCAGAATCCTGCTGCTTTTCAGACAGGGAGTGACCCTAGTCTCTGTGGTGGAGGGCAATGGCACCCTGGAACGGGGCTGGAGCCTGGCTAGGGATAGGGAGAAACGCGATTCAGTTTGCATCTAAAGGCGAGCCTGCCTAATTTGCACTTTCCAAAACAATAATGCAACCTGAAACATGCCTCTCCTGTACCACTTGCACATCTTCAGATTTTACAGGGCAGTTCTCCAACCAAGTAATCTGTGCCAAAATGTACATACTTAGGGTGAAGTGTGCATAAAAATGCATATATTAGTAAAAACAATATACAAAAATATGCTGCAGTAGGGAAAACTGCAAAACTGTGTATATTGGAGGAAATTGCATACTAATGTGTGTATATTAGGAGAAAGTTGCATTACAATTTTGATTAATTTTAATGAGGTCTTTTAAAAACAAATAATCACAAACTTAATTGTAATGAGAACTTTTTTAAAAACCCACATACTAATGTGGTTATGTGATGAACGGAACTTAGGAATTGAAAAATGAGGTATTGAAAGAAACTGAAATTGATTGATTCATCCATCCTTAAACCTACCCTATCTGGTTAAAGTTCACATGAACTAAGAGTGCTCACTTCCAGACTGAAGTCGCATGATCAAAATTTAGGTTGGCACAATCAAAGTGGATTAAAGTGCACTAGTGCATCAAATCCCCTTTGAAAAACACACAGACTTTGGGGGATTGGGAAAGTGATGGCGAAATACACTAAAATGTGTGGGATAGCAGTAGATTGACAGGATGGTGTACAGCCACCATGCAAGCAAACCAGGACATGTGCTCAATAAAGGGCACACATTGTATAATCTCTGCATGAGCTTTGTGCAAGCAAACCAGGATGAATACTCAACGAACAGGACATCTCAAGGAACTTAAGGTTACTAGCCATCCAGGATTGTCCCGGGCAGGCTAGGAATGGTGTAACACGGTACACACTAGGGATGGGTGAGGATTTCGATTCAGTTCGCGTTTCAAGCAGAACTTATCAAATTCACAATTTCAGAAACAATATGAGAACGAAAACACAGCCATCCTTCCAAATTCACATTTATTAGAATTTTGGGATGCAATTCGCCAACTAAACAATATTTACAAAAATGCATATATTAGGCAAAAGTGTGCACAGAAAGGAATACATGAGGGAAAACAGCATGCAAAAAGGCATGATATGGTGAGATATTGCTTGCAAAAATGTGTACCTTTATCAAAATTGTCTACAAATATGTGTTTATTTGGAGAAATTTGCACTAAAATGGTGAAGAATTTTCACGAGGATTTTAAAAAAAATCGTAGAAATGGAGAGGACTGGATTAAACATTAGAAAAGTGAGAATCTGAGAGAACCGAAACTGACAGGTCTTTCCATCCCTAGTACATACCTATATTTACAGCACACTTATTCCACTTTCACAGGCATGACTTCCCCCAAAGAATCCTGGGAACCCTCACAAACCTACAGTTCCCAGGATTCTTTGGAGGAAGTTGTGTGCTTTAAATGTACGGAATGTATGCAGGCTCTTTTCAGAAAACATGATGAACTCTGTCCTGGTTGTCCAAAGAGCAGGATTTCCTATGCAGTGATGGGTGAAACTTTACCTAGCTCGGTATTTGCTCACAAATTAAGAGCTGTCTGTCAGTGCGCATCTCGGAAAACATTTGTCTGAGAGTTCTCTCCCAGCTCACAATATTGGTGCAGGTATGCAGATGGTGCTGGAACCATGATACTCCTCTTAAATTGCCCCCCCCCGAGAATTGTAGTTCCCAGCACAGGCCATGGCAGACAGCCACTTGGAAACTCAACCCCCACCCTCAAAACAAACACACCTAGACGTAAGGATGGGGGAGAAATTCACTTCACATTTAAAGGTGACTCTGCTGAATATCCACTTTCCAAAACAATATGAGAGCCAAAACACAATTTCTCTATTGAGATGCGTAGCAGAGTTGTGTAGCACTGCGGAACAGAGAGTATTGAGCGAGCTTAGTGTGTGTGTGTTTGAATCTTTGCTAAGATTCTACCTTCCCTGCAAATTAGTCAGACAGAGACTTTAAGCTTTAAAATAAGAAAGGACTACTTTATTCTGGAAGTACATGCTTGATAGGAAAGAGTCCTATATCTAGCTAACTGGCTATGCTGGAGCAACGAGCACTGGTCCCAGTACTCGCCCTCATCCTGGTTGAGAGGAGAGACAAAGAGAAGATGTCTGCTCCCCTCTCGAGAGAAAAAGAACACTGAGAAAGGCGGGAAGGAACTGGGATCAAACATCCTGTTGCTTATCAGTCTAGCAGGAAGGGAAGAGACGGCAGGATCAAAGGGATAGGTATAGCCTCAACTAGCAAGAGGTCTAGCTCTCTCTAGCTACCCTTATTAACCCCATGCAGCCTCAACCCACCAAGTTGGAGTTGAACCTCATACATTCCAACAAACACAACCATCCTTCGACATTCACAACTTCTCCAAATTTTGCAATACAGTTCTTCGGCCAAGCAATGTGTACAAAAATAAATAAATAAATAAATAAATAAATGCACAGACTAAGGTTAAGTGTGCATATATTACTGAAAATAACATTAAAATGCATGATATTAAGGAAAGTGTGTATATTAAGTAAAATTGCATACAAAATGTGTACACTAGGAGAAATTCGCATTAAAATGCTGTTGAATTTTCATGAGGACCTTAAAGAAAAGGAAACAAATGCAAACTGATGTGGGAAACCTGGAGAGCTGAATTTAAGATTGGAAATGTGAGAAACGGGGAGAAGCCAAAACTGACAGATTCACCCCTCCCTACCTAGAGAAGAGAGGGTTTTAGATCTCGACATAACTGAAGGACCACAACATAAGATGTTTGTAAGAAAAGTGATCTTAACTAGCGTGGTGGGCTGGTCACTTAGTTCATCAGGCATCAGCAAGAATTTCAGCAAGAGTAAGGGATTAACATTACACACTGGCTTGGGGAGCATCATCTACTGAACACTGATCATCATTGCACAGAATCTATTTCACATTCCAAACCAAGGAAGAATATTTTGGGGGGTGGGATGGGGGTGAGGAATAACATTTTATTTGTATCACTGACAAGCATTATGATCTGGACAAATTCTTATTCTGAACCAGGTAACTGGTGTTTACTTTGCTTTTTCCAAAGATTTAAAGCCAAGAGTTTGCTTGCTGCTTTGGTTAAAGCACCTTTGGCCAACCTGATGTCTTCCAGATGCTTTTCCATTTAGATTTATTCATTTTGGTCATAGACCAGCACATATAGAATACAGCAAACCAGAACAATGTAAAATAAAATAAAATAAAATACATATAAAAATATAAAACTCCAGATGCTTTGGACTACAATTCCCATGAGCTCTATGCTGGCTGGAACTGATGGGAACTGCAGTACAAAGCAATGGCAGCTGGTGGCTCCATGTCAGTGGGGCAGTTGAATCTTCTCCGGGTTTAGTCTGACCTTTCAAGGAGCTGAAGCATCTTGGACAGCTCCTCAAAAGTTTGGACTAAAACCTGGAATGGATTCCTCTGCCCACTGATATGGAGCCAAGTGCCACCACTGGTCCAAAGTTTGGACACCTGCTTGAAAGTTCAGATTAAAACCTGGAGTGGATTCTACTGCCCCAAAGCTACCAGGTTTGCCAAGGCTGGGTTAAAGATATACTTGAAAAACACTGCTGTTTACAACAGCCTTCCTCAAACTAGTGCCCTCCAGATTTTTGGACTATGGTTAGCTGGCTGGGGTTCATGGGTGTTGATAAATCCCTGGATATCTTCCTCAAAGCCCTGCGCTGAAGATGATGCCACCAAGAATGACCATTCTAGCATCTTGCCTTAAGAAAATGTTAGCAAGGCATTCTCCTCAGAGGCAAAAATAGGGACGGCAATTTACCAGGGGTGCTTACCAAAATATCAGGACTATCCCTGGTAAATTGAGATATGAGGGCCTATGAAATAAATCTACAAATATTACAAGTATAGAAAAAAAATGACTAGCCCTTTCTCCCACCAAAGGAAGCCACCATTTAAAAACAACAATAAATCAAAACTTGGCACACCCTGCATGCTCAAATTATGGAGCTTTGAATGTGCTAGTAAAACTGCAAGATCTGTTTCTCAAGAGGCTTGATGGTAAAAGTCTGGATGATAAATAGTCTCCAGCATGCAGACACATTCGAAACACACCAGCGGCCTTTGTGCGTAAGGGGGGGGAGGGGGAGAGGAAGATGACTGTACTATCCCCATTAACCCAGCCTCCTCCAACCTGGTGCCCTCCACAGGTTTTGGACTATAGCTCTTATCAGCCCCAGACGGCACAGAGCAGCCTTTAAGAGGCAGCTACCATTGCACACGCCTGTGAACTGACAGACAAGACAGTCTGCAGGCCTCAGAGCCCAACAAATCCGTGTGTGTGTGTGTGTGTGTGCGTGTGGCTAGCTACCCAAGTGCCTCAAAGCTTACCTTGGCTCTCATACTCCACTGGTAACCACAGTGGCCATGGCTAGGAAAATCTGAGTGCTGTGTCGACAGAGTAGGCAGACCAGAAAAGGCTCTCTCCAAAAAGCGCTCAGCTGGTGCCCAGAGAACTGGGTGCTACCTACGCTCTACCGGAATAACGGATTCTACAGCATCAGATTCTGCAGTCTTTCTCTGATGGTCAACAGGCAGAGATACATAGGTAGACACGGGGGGGGACAGGGGCAGTTGCCCCCCCCACAATGACCATAAGCTCCAGCTATCCTTTTCTTTTTAACAGTCACTTTATAGCATTTGTAGAACCTGAGTCCTTGAGGCAAAATGTACAGGCGCTATTCTTCTCAAGCTTTTGAAACTAGCCTGCTCTCCCCTTTCAGTGGTTTACTTGGTCCCCTCCCCCTGGAAAAATTCCTGAGGATGCCCATGTGAAGATAGCATGGAGGAAGAGGAACTGGGCCAGGGATGAAGGCTTGTGGGTTTGGCAGTAGGCCTCCCTGCTGAGGCACATGCCTTGACAGGTGCCCACCGATGCCGGCTCGTGATGCCTTTTCCATTTAATCAGCTTCCAGTTGCCTATCGTGCACTGGTTTCTGAAGCAGGGGTCTGCTGGTGGGCTGGCGGACTGTAATAACAGCGGCCTTTAAAACAACACAACGCCATGTAAGAATGTTGACTCTCAGAATGGAAGTACCACTCCCCGTTACAGAGCAAGAAGCGCCCTGTCGATGGATCAGGCCAAAGGGTCCCATCGAGGCCAGCATTCTGCTCTCACAGTGACCATCCAGACATCTATACAGGAAGCTGCACGCAAGCAGGACCTGAGCGCAACAGCAGCTGCTGCTGCTCAGGATAGGCTACTGTGTGAAGCAAGGAGGAAGGGAACCTGTGCTGAGCTGGGTGGCCGGCCATGTGTACCCATTGACAGGCATGCCCCCTTTTTTATTATTTCTGTCTTCCCTTTGAATCCCGGTCTTCCTGCAAGACAGTGGAGGATGGTCCAGGAGGGCAAATGGGGCACTGCTCCACCATCCTCTGTCCGCCCCCCGCCAGCCCTCGCCTGCCAGCCTTCCTACTAACTCTCAAGCAGCCCAGGGGGACGGCCCTAGCTGTTGGCTTCTTCCCCCTCCTCAGTCTCAGTGCCGCCCCTTGGAGAACACAGCAAGGAGGAGGAGCAGGGACGAACCTATTCATTCATTGTGTTGGTCAGGGAACAGAGGGCCACTTCCAGATGTCATTTCCGTTGTGCATTCATGAAGGCCTGCGGTCATGATACAATCGAGGCAGTCAGATACAAACCCGCTTTCAACACTGTTTGCACCAGAGCTTGGAAAAGTTACTTTTTTGAACTACAACTCCCATCAGCCCAATCCAGTGGCCATGCTGGCTGAGGCTGATGGGAGTTGTAGTTCAAAAAAGTAAATTTTCCAAGCCCTGGTTTGCACCTGCAAAAGTTTTGGGTAGTCACACTGATTCATTTCCCAGTCGGTGCATATCCTTTTACTTCCTGCTGAAATCCCATAACTCTCTGGCTTGTGTAATTGGCGTTTCTAATTTCCCTTTAGTGTAAACTGCACTCGGGATTTCTATTGAAAGGTGGTATCAGAGATGGAAAGAATAAATAAGCTCCCAAGTCAGACAACTGATCTGTATTGTTTACGCTGACTGGCAGGTTGGCAAACAGGCGCCTTTTCCAGCCCTATTTGGAGGAATCCCCAGGGGTTGAACCTGGGACCTTCTGCAGGCAGAAAGCAGATGTTTCCCCACTGAGCTGCGGCTCTTTCTAGGGTACGGCCAAGACAGTGTTGGTTGCTGAATTCCATCATTGTACAGCTTGGATGCAGAAACAGGCTTCAAGCATCAGCCAGTTTCTAGCCCTTAAGCTTGCAAAGATCGCCTTGCATCCCCAGCCTGCTCTGTCTTTCCCCTTTGTTTATAGAATCATAGAAGAGGAGAACGGGCCTATGAGGCCATTGAGTCCAGCCCCCTGCTCAAAGCAGAAATCCAAATTAAAGCATACCCGACAGGTGGCTGTCCTGCTGCCTCTTGAAGGCCTCCAGTGTTGGAGATGTTGGCTTTCCACAGGCAGACAAGATTGCTAGTAGCATGTATCTTGGCACTGCTTCCACTAAATGGCAGATATGCTCTCTGTAGCCAATGCCACTGGTATAACTCAGTGGGTCTCAAGCTCCTGCCCCCCACGGGCCACTTGAAAATTGCTGACCAGTTAATGATCTTTTCTGCCTGCTGGAGCAATTGTAATGCACCGTGCTAGATGCTTGAATGGTTTTTTATTGTATTTTTATTGCTCCTATAGGCTGTGGCTGTGGGGGTACAGCACAGAGATCCATGCCAGCATGGGGTTATGGGGCATGGTTTGCAGCCTGGGGTAAGGGGTTGAGGACCCCGAGATGGCACCAGGGGCATCAATCCCTGACCCCAGGCCACAGATCATCCCCTGCAACCCAACACTGGCGCAGTGGGAGCTCAACCTTCCCAAACAGCACCCTCCCATGCAACCAGTGCTGATGTGATGAGAGAAGGGATGGCCAGGCCTATTTATGGCTACATAGGGGGTGGGTATTGGTACCCAAGGGCCCACTTGTGCCTGGCCCTGGCCCTGGCAATAGATCTAGATAGTGTGTGGCCTCCGTCGAAAAAAAGACGTACTCGGTCTCCACTGATTTTATAAGAAAATGCTGTGTGTACATAGCCTGGGTTTAAGAGGAAGGACTACCACACTAGAAAGACTGATTTCCAGAAATGTGAGGCTTCCCTGCAGCTTTCGTTTTAGAAACCAGGCACTGCCCAGTTACGTTATTACCACCACCACCATCAAAACACAAGGAGCTGCGTTCTCAAAGGATTGGTCCATCTACCTTAGGATTGTCAGCACTGACTGGCAGTGGCTGCCCAGGGTTTCAGGCAGGGGTCTTCCTTTCCCAGGCCTACCTGGAGATGCCGGGGATCAAACCTGGGACCTTCTGCATGCAAAGCAGATTCTCTACTACTGAGCCACAGTTCTGGGTGTTTGTCCCACTTTTGTTGCACTGGACTGCAAGAGGGCCCCTCCAGACGCAATAACGCATTAACATTAGCAAAGCATCACAGAACAACTAATGAAGCAGAATGACGTGTGGACGGTCCAGTATAAATCCACCACAGACGTACCATGATTGCACCAATGACATGCTGCCAAATAAACTCCCCCCCACAAAAAAAAATCAGCCTGGAGGGACTCTGCAACAGCGTCTTCTCCACTGATGGGTATTTAGTCATTTGGTTAAAGATATCGTCGCTGGGAGGTTGGGGTGGAGGGAATAAGACATAATTGTCCTACAAGATGTTACCGCCAGTTCAAAACATACTTCAAGTTGCATTGTATGAAATGGTAGGCTTGCACACTGCCTGGCGCCTTAGTGGTCATGCGTGTGCATTTGCCTACATGCGCCCCAGAGATGAGATGCCTCCATCCCTGATTCTGAGATTTAACTTTCCTGGAGAACCTGGAAAGAGAGCTGAGCAGCTTGTAACTTATGTATGTTTACTTGCGTACAATCTCAAAGAGTGCATTGAGGCTCACTGTCTCAGCTTCTCATTTTTCCAGTGTCAGGTCTCCACATTCCTGCAGCAATGTGTGAGTTTTTAAACAAGAAATCTTCATGAAATTTCCTCAGCATTTTAGTGTTGATTTCTCCTAATAAACACGTTTGTTTGCAGTTTCAGCTCGTTTTCATTCATATATTCATTTTATATACATTTCCCCCTACTATGTGCATTTTTGTAAGCAATGTTTGGTTGGAGCACTGAATCGCAGAGTGAATTTTGAAGGATGGCTGTTTCGATTCCCATATTATTTTGCAAAGTGCAAAATTGATAAATTTGGCTTTAAATAGGAACTGAATCAAGTTTCGGTCAAAGACCAGTCCATACAGAATGCACAACAAGAAGTGAGAAATAGCAAAAAATAAAACAATGTAACTCCTATACATAATAAAACCAAGCAAACCAACCACGGTAGATTTCCTTGTAAAGCACAGAAATGTCAAACATTAAAATTAAGAAAATATTATTTAATCATTCCTCTCCGACAATCAATAGCAGCTGCAAGGAAGCTGGCCACTTTGATTGTGGTCAGACAACAAGTACTCTAGACAGAACTTCTTTCTCATCTCTACTCTCAGATAAGCATGCGTATGACTGTAATCTCAGTCTCACAACATTTCAACAAGAAATGTCCAATGCCAAAAAAACAGGGAACAAAGAGGGAAGCAGACAGTGATATATCATAACACAAGTGTGATGATGCAACTCTGCTGTAGTGGCTGGAGTGTTGCAATGGCGGCTGGGGGCTGAAGCACCTTGGACAGCTCTTTGAAAGTGTGAAGTAAAATCCAGAGCAGATTCCACTGCCCCACTGACATGGAGCCACCAGCCACCACTGGAGAGTTAGATTAGGACTTGGGAGACCAGAGTTCAAATCCCCATTCAGCCATGAAGCTCACTGGGTAACCGTAGGCCAGGTGATGTTCTCTCAATCTCGCCTCCAGACTGTCAGTATTTTGTGGGAAGGATTCAATCTCGTATTGGAAATTTAGGGTGTGCAGTTTAAATACATGAAAGCGCTCTGTCGCAACAAATTCATTTTAAAAATAAACATGGACTTTCTGCAATTAGGGAAGTAGTGGGGAAATGCCCCCTAAAAGTGTGGAAGTATAACCACCGCACAAACACAAGGATGAACGGTGGCTGATATAGAATCTTCCTGCAAACAAATCAAACCCAGTGCTCAATAAAGACCAGACATAGTCCAACTCCCACATAAGCTTTGCACAAGCAAATCAGGATGAATGCTCAATAAACGGGTTGCCTGGGGAGCCCTGCTATGCCGGGATGGGGGTGCAATTTCAAAGGTTTCAGTGTAAATAAAAACACACCACCATCTTCACTGTAGTTTTGGCAGTTCCTTGGCTTTACTGGAAATGTAAGTTTGTGATGATACCAAATAGATTGTTTTAAACACTGGATACTAAATACGTACACCTGAGACCTAGAGGCCTGGGGTGAGCCTCGTCTGCTTTCCTACTCCCGCCCGAGACTGTTTTTGCCCCGCTGAACCCCCCTTGCAGCTCCCATTTCTATGCACCCTGGCCTGCCCAACCGAGCCAAGGCACACACGGGCCTTTCAGCTGTCAGCCGGTGTAATTTGTTAACGCCTCCAGCAAACATGGCAAAGAGGCTTCTTTCGGATGAAGCTTTCTTGCCAGATTCAAAGCCTCATTGTGAGACACCCTCCCTCGCTTCCCCCCCCTCCGAGACGACAAAAGCCTTTGGTTAGCGAGGGAGCCCTCCTCAGTGGCTTATGAAGGGGGCTTTATTTGAAAGAGGGGAAAAGCAGAGGAAGGCAGCCAAAACACATCAGTCTTTTTTAAAAATAAAAATAAAAATTACAGCCCTCTGCTACCCTGCACTCTGTTTCTCCTCCCCAGGTACGATTTTGGTAAAAACAAATTTATCATAATAAAGTAGAGATCGGGTTGTTTGTTTTTAGTACAGCCACATAAGAAAAACAGGGAATCCAAAACAAACCACTCCTTAGGGACATCAGAAGGCCATCTAGCCTGCCTGAGGCTGATGGAAGCTGTAGTCTAAATCCTCTGGAGAGCACTGGGCTGACAAAGACTGGACTCGTCTGATGCCCAGAAAACAAGACACTTGCCTCATTTTAAGGGGCTGTGCAATTCACATAACAATTTTTTATCCATGGAGATAATGTGCCAAAAACAGTTTAAGTCTGATGTGAGCTTCCTTCTGGTGGGTGGGTGAGTGAAAAACCTTAATAAATGTCTTGCACTTAAATCTGGAAGTACAGAAAGAGACTGTGGATTATTCCTTCATTAAGGAAATCCACTCTGCCCATGTTCAGAGGCACTGTGCTTATTTGCTCCAAGTGTGGAAAGGCTGAACTGTTGCATTCAAAACAACCAGCCTTGGGTGCCACAAGGCGCTTATACTAAGTCGATGGGTGTCCATGGGGAGGGGCATCCATGGGGCAGGAGCAACCCCCCCGAACCATAATCACCAGACTCTAGCTTCCTTTTTTTAAAAAGAGTAGATTTCTAGTATTTGTAGAACCTAAGAGACAAAATGTACAGGCACTGTTCTCTCTCTCTCTCTCTCTCTCTCTCTCTCGTTCTCTCTCTCTCGTTCTCGTTCTCTCTCTCTCTCTCTCTCTCTCGTTCTCTCTCTCTCGTTCTCTCGTTCTCTCTCTCTCGTTCTCTCGTTCTCTCTCTCTCTCGTTCTCTCTCTCTCTCGTTCTCTCACATAGCATTCGTTTGCATCACATAGCTCAGAATAAGCCCCGAGAGCAAGAGGTTGATGGTTTTCTGCTCTGAAAGTTGGTCTAAATTTACTATACTATAAATTCCCATATGCTAATTTGTGCCACGAGCCTCGGCTCTGAGTCGTTGAATACCTAGCACTACCCCTAAGAACATAAGAACAGTCTTACTGGGTCAGCCCAGTGGCCCATGTAGTCCTTCATCCTGTCCTCACAGTGGCCAACCAGATGCCCCAGTGGGAAGCCTGTAAGCAGGACCGGAAGGCAAGAGCCCTCTCCTCCTCCTCGCTTGTCATTCCCAGCAACTGGTGCTCAGAGTGATACTGCCTCCACCAGTACAGGTGGGACACAGGCATCATGGCTAGCAGCTGTTGATAGCCTTATCTGCCCGTTTTGGTGCGGTTAGGTAATTTTAAACTCTGGACTTCCTGTTTAGATAGTCATGTGCATTACTCCACTTACTCAAAATGTGGTAATCCAGGGGCTTTGGGGGGGATGGGGGACCTACTCATTCAGCAGAGTGGGGCCCTGGTCTTCTGCCCCAAAGGTGGATGGCCCCATTGCTGACAGGCCCTGCCTGCTAGTTCTCTCTCTTTTGCATGCCTTGCTGTTGCTGTTCTATTAAAACTATTTTCTCGTCCATAAAGACTCCAGAAAGTAGGAAGATCTGAGATCTCTCCAATCCCCTTCTTTCTAGAGCTGAGCTCCATTTGTGGGGTGGGGGAGAGACCTCCTTTAGATGCAGAATCCATTCCTTGTAGGAATTTGGCACCAACGGCAGCCAAAAGCCAACAACAACAACAGAAAGCTGCAAAGTGGAAGGTGTGAGGACATGTCAAAAGGAGAGCTGGTTTGCGTTCCAAATTCCCATCATCAATGGAAGGAGACAGAGCCCAAGGGGTGCACACCTGTGTTGAGCCAGAGAGGGAGCGGGGAAAGAAAAGCAGAAAGGGGGGGGGAAATGCAACCCACTCACCAGTTTCTGCTACTTGGTGTTGCTATTTTGGGAAGTGTTAGTGTTCAGAATTTATTTGGACCCTTTTTAGCAGGAGGGATGGGGGACCTGTGGCTCTTCCCAGAAGGGGTATAGTCATCTAGGATCTTGGGGGGTCTTAGACCCTGTACTTTTTTCTGAGCAGGGTCCCTGTGTTTTCAGCCTCCTATGAGACAATCAGCATGAAAGGGGAGTGTGTTAGCCACTGAGAAGAGTCTTCTAACATGCTTCCTTGTCCTTTCTTGCTGATTGGAGCCAATCAGAGTGAAAGGAGATGTCAGCTACTGAGAAGACTCTTCGCAGCAGCTACACACTCCCCTTTCATGTTGATTGGCTCCTAGGGATGTCTGTTGTCATGGGAGAAGGTTTAAAAAGGATCTCATTCTTCACCCAGCAGCAAAAAAGGAATGGGCATGGCTGTGACTAGCATGAAGGGACCCTGCACTTCTGAATTTGCCGCTATACTACTGCTTCCCTGATGAGTGACAGGCAAGAAATTCAATTCAGTTTGCAATTAAAGGCAAATTAGCATGTTCCAAAATAACAGGTGAACTGAAACACAGCCATCTTTCAAAATGTGAACTTCTCCAAATTTTGCCATGCAGCTTTTCAGCCAAGTAATGTGTACAAAAATGCATTTACTAGAGACAATAAACAGAAATGCATTATATTAAGGAAAATTGCTTTGCAAAAATGTGTATATTAGGTAAAATTGCATAAAAATTATATTAGGAGACTAAAATTCTGATGAATTTTCATGAGGATTTATATATATGGAAAACTGCGAGAAACCAAAACTGACAGATTCACTCATTCCTACTCCAGAACATTGCTGGACTCCACCACTCATCAAGTACCAATACTATGGAGTTGTGCAACAAACACCGTCTTGCTGCACCCTCGAAAGGGCTCTAGCTTAGGAGCAGAACATCTGCTTTTTTGCAAGCAGAGGATCCCATCTTCAGTCCCCAGCATCTCCAGGTAGGGCTGCCTGAAATCCTGGAAAGCCACTGCCAGTCACTGTTGCAGACAATATTGAGCTAGATGGACCAAAGGTAGCTGGCGATGACCCTACATCAGGGATGCTGGGAGTTACAGTCCAACAACAACAGGTACAGCGCCTGGATGAAAAGTTGCCCTCCCACCCTACCAGCAGCCGCTTGCAGTAAAAAGTTCCACCCCATCATGCTTGCATGCCAGTCTGCTGTTAACAGTGCAGGGGGAACAGCGTTTGCAGCCCATTGGGTGGCTGGTGCCCACTGGGACTGGAAGGGCAGAAGACAACAATGGGTGGAGCCAGAGCCAACTCATTCTGGTTTTCTCCCCATCCTCCTTCCTGCCATGTTTTACAAGGGCAACATTGAAACTGAGGAGGAAGACGATGGCAGGCAGCATCACCCCCTAGCGCGTCTGTAGGTCAGAAGGCAGGGAGGTGGGGGCCCATTCGCCCTAGAAGACCAGCCTGCATTGGTTGCAGCCCTATCTGTGGCTAGCAAAAGGAAAAGTCGTCTTGGGGCAAAATGCATCATCACTGCTTCGTCCCCCATCTGCATCCTTGCAAGCAAGGAAGAGAGGGCGCGACCTCCAGGCTGGTCCCTGAATGGCTTTTTAGAGATTCGTTCACAGCGAGTTGCCACTTGCGTAGACAGTGACCACCTCAAACGCTGCAGATGCTTGTGCCCGGGACGCAAAGGAAGGGATCGACCTATCCCGAAAGTCTCCTTCCTTCGAGGTCAAATTTGGAGAGGGGCGATTCCCATGAAGCCATTCCCTGGTGGGCTCTGACCTTCTGTCTCTTCCCAGCCTTCACCATCTGTCACGTCCAAGAGAGGCAGGAGGAGGAGAGGAATCGATCGGGGGTCCTGCTGACTAATGCTGATCTTTTTTTATGTCCCCAGAGAAGGGATGACATCAGCCAGAGGGCTTGGCCTGACAGATTAAAATTAGCTCCTGCAGGCAAGCATGGGACACTAAATAAGGGTGTCGGGTTGTTCCCCGTTTGGCAGCCGCTGAGTGCCTGCATTCCAGAGCATACGGAAGCGTGACCTATCGCTGGGCCAGGCGGACACACTGCCAGCCTGAGCCCACGGGCCCGGAGAAAGACGCTGGCAGTGGGCCCCAGAGCAAAATGTTCAGCAGTCATCATGGCTTCCATAGCATGGGCCGCTGACAGGGATGCAAGAGGAGAAATCATGGCCAGCACCATGATCCACTGAATACCAGGCCACATCCACACCACCCATTTAAAGCAGTGTCATACCACTTTAACCGTCATGACTCCCCCCTCAAAGAATCCTGGGAACTGTAGTTTGCTAAGTGTGCTGAGAGTTGTCAGGAGATGCCCTATGCCCCTCACAGAGCTACGATTCTCAGAGCTCCCTGGGAAGAAGGATGGATTGTTAAACCACTCTGCTCTGTTGGGGGGGAGGGATGTTAGAGGTCTCTTTTAACAACTCTCAGCACCCTTACAAACCTACAGTTCCCAGAAATCTTTTGGGAAAACCATGACTGTTTAAAGTGGCATGCTTTAAACATGGTGTGGATGTGGCTGCAGTTACTGGGGATTCAGAAGGGATGAGAGGCGCTGTTGTGCTTAGGTTCTACTTGTGAGATTCCCTCTGGGACAACATTTTAAGTGAGGGAAACAAGGATCCTGAACTCATGATCTGGCAATCCTGGCCCCAACTCCCTCAGTTTGAGTCATTTTTTGAGTACACAGGCAAGGCAAGTCACTCACATGCCCCCTACAATGTTCGGCCTGCTGTTTTACCACACGCGGTCAGCATTGTTGGTTTTGAATTGTCAATAAACGCAGCGCAATGCACATCAGGTTTTTCTAGGATATCTGCAACCAACAGAACATATTGCCAAATAGCCTATAGTTCTTCATACAATCTGCAGCAAAGGAACTTTCAGCAATGCATCATCCACAGGGGTGGGGAACCTTTTCCAGCCCAAGGGCCACATTCCCTTCTAGAGAACCTTCCAGGGGCCGCATGCTGGTGATGGCAGAGCCAGAAGCAAACCTGGGTGGAGCAATGAATGCAAATTTTACTTTTGTCCAGTGGGTTAGTGTCTACACTCACCTCGCACAGCCCTCCCCTCTCTGTCCTCCATCCAGGGAAGCAAGTGTTCCAGGGCACATTCCAGCCAGGCAAAAACACTCTGGGCACAAAGCAGGACTGGTGAGGGTGTGGCCTGAGGGGAGGGGGAGTAATAGTGGGAGAGTTCCAAGGGCCAGGAAGAGAGGTCTAAAGGGCCGCCTTTGGCCCCTACCCCTGATTACGCACATGCTTGCATTTCACAAAATTTGAATTTGATACTGGATTTCCTTTTTTTTTGTCCTCACGGACTAGGTTTTTTTTGGTGGTTTTCCACAGCTAAAGCAGATTTTTTACAAAAAATTCACCTCAAAAATATAAATCATATTGATATCTCCCTCAGAATATCAACATTAATATGTATTATTTTGAGGAAAATATCAATATTTTTAAGACATCTATGAAAACAATATTTTGAAGAATATCCATATTAATACTTTTGCGGAAAAAACCCGAATCAGTATTTATCACGAAGAGCGGACATTGATCCCTTACAAAGCAGTACCAGAAGGAAGTTCGATGTTCTTCTTGTTCTGTATTGTTCTTAGAGTGTTTTTATATTGTATGTTGTATTTTATCATATTGTGTTTTAACGGTTTTGTTCGTCGCCTAGAGTGGCCATTGGCCAGATAGGCGACACAGAAATTAAATTTATTTATTATTATTATTATTCGATGGAGCGGAAATGGAAACGGCACCAAAATGGGGAACCCATCCCTCCCTCTGGCAGAATGGGTCAAACTGGGTGCGAGTGGGGCAGCCATGTTTGTTTACATGTCTAGTGATAGTGGGGGGGAGGTAAAGGTGAGTGCAGCAGAGGTAACTGCCCCCCCACCTTCCCTCCCCGATTTACCCCACAGGGACTTTTTGCTCAGTCCAGGCTTGGAAGGGTGTGGGGTTGGCAGAGAAGTTCCTGAAGGGTTAGAGTGAGGAGTGCAGGAGAATTCAGCTCCATCAGCCACACAAGCCCCTTTGGATGTTAACAATAGACATGACAGCACCCTCACCTGTCCACATGAACATGGCAAGGCAGATTTTTGAATATACATCCCCATCCAGTGTGGCTCCAGTCATGGAAAGGTGGTAACGGACAGGCAGTGATCCATGGTGCATTATCACTATTATTATTATTTAGATTTATTGCCTGCCGTTCCCACAAAGGGCCCAGGTTCAGGTCTCAACAGTTTGAAAATGCATCATTAAAAACAGGTAAAAACAACCTAGAAATCACATCACAATAAAACAGGGAGGCCCTAAAAATATACATCTCAGGTGTCAAAGGCCAGGGTGAAATGGTGCAGCAGGGGCATTCCAGGGGGTTGTGCGTTTCCCCAAAGAGGATGGTGGGCCAGGAGGACACAGAAACAGAGGGAGCTGCCTTAGACCAAGTCAGGCGATAGGCCTGTCGAGCTCAAGATGGTCTACTCTGACTGGCAGCAGGTAGGTTTCAGACAGGGAGTCGCACCAGCCCCACACGGAGATGCCAGGGGTTGAGCCTGGGACCTTCTGCATGCAAGACAGATGCTCTGCCACAGAGCTACAGCCCTTCCCAGCAAGGAGAGTAGAAGGTAAGGATGTGGAATTGGCTCCTTACTGATTTTTGGTTCATCAGCAAAAGACTCTTCCGGGCCTAGAAGAAGTTGTGAGCAGCAGCAAAACCAGCTGCTGGTTGCTAGGCAACCATCAAGTTCCCTCTTTCCTCAACCAAGAACCAACAGCGCAGGAGCCGGGTGGAGCAATGATGTGGCCACAAGCATTTCCTAAGCAACGGGCACTCTGGACAGCAAAACCAGAAGATTATGAACATTGTGTGCCATCAGTGCATGTGACCCTTCCTTGACAGATGAACATCAGCATGAAAAATTGAAACAAAGGCAAGGTCTCTGCTCCAATGAGCTTACAATCTACATTTCAATAGTGGGGTGGGGGCAACAGGAGGAAAGGAGACGAGAAAAGTTTGATTTTAATTAGCTGTTTGCTTAAAAAGCATTTATAAGCTACTTAATATTTTAAATTTTAAAATTTAAAAATATTTGAAAACATTAAGCAATGTACAACATTAAATGTTTTTAAGAAACGTTTTTAAAGATGTTTTTGTTTTAATGTGTTTTAAAGTTGGTTTTTATGATGTTTTAAAGTTTTTAGCGCTTCTGTTTGCTGCCCTGGGCTCCTGCCGGGAGGAAGGGTGGGATATAAATCAAATAATAAATAAATAAATAAATAAAAGCAACAGACAATATCATTAAAATAAAACTACAGCATGAAACCAGTAAAACAGCGGCATAAAAGGAAAAAATAAAATCAGCAATTAAAACAAATAAAAGGAGGATCCAATCTTATAGGTCAGGGTAATAGGAAGAATGCAATTACTGTTTGTTTTAGGAAGAGGCAAGGGCTAAGGGTTTAGCTAAAAAGGCAGGTTTTGAGAAAGAGATTTGGGGAGCAGTGGCACTATATAGATATCTCTTCCTTGAGGTGTCAATTCTGAGAAAGAATTTCAGGCCAAAGGCACATCAGAGAAGAAAGACCAAAGCAGAACACCTTGCAAGAGCTCAGTTGCTCCATAAGCTAAGATGAGCAATGTTCGCTTTGCAAGAGGT
Source organism: Rhineura floridana (assembly GCF_030035675.1). Lineage (NCBI taxonomy): Eukaryota > Metazoa > Chordata > Lepidosauria > Squamata > Rhineuridae > Rhineura > Rhineura floridana. The sequence goes on from NC_084494.1 coordinate 34,728,751, forward strand.
CAGCTGCACATCAGAAAATATTAGAACTTTGCAAACAGAGCAGAAGAGATCAACAACAGTAGAACACTTAAAGTTATCAATCAGCCTCAGCACATGGGGACTTAAAATGTCACAATGCTCCTGGTTTTCGACATACGCAAATATGTAAGCCACGTTTGTTGACTTTGTCTATGGATGTCCAGATAAACAAAGTGCCCCTGACAGTCAAACCTTTGTTAGAATAAGTTAAATGACTTTGCCATAGGCACAGAGAAAAGTTTGTGGCAGAGGAAAGAACGGAGCCATAAGAACAGCCCTGGTGGGTCAGATTAAAGATCCATTTACTGCTTCCAACAGTAGCCAGCTGGGTTCCTCCAGGAAGCCAGTGTGGTGTAGTGGTTAGAATATCGGACTGGGACCAGGGTTCAAATCCCCACTTAGCCATGAAGCTCACTGGGTGACCTTGGGCCAGTCACTGCCCCTCAATCTAACCTACCTTGCAGGGTTGTTGGGAGGATAAAATGGAGAGTGGAAGAAACATATATGCCACCTTGAGCTCCTTGGAGGAATGGGGGGATATAAATGCAATAATAAATAAATAAAATAATAACTTAGCTCACAAAGTGAAGACCTCTCCTGCTGTTACTCTCAGCAGCCAGCATTTAGAAATATACTATCCCTGAACACGGAGGCTCCACATAGTCATCATGACTAATAGCCACTGACAGACCACTGGGGCTGAGTATAGTCTGAAGGCATGCGACACACAAGGCCATTACCTTGCTGAAGCTAAGAAGGTCTGGATCTGGTCAGTGCCTGGATGGGCGACTGCCTGGGAACCCCTTGTAAATGTACACCACCAAGGCTTCCATGTCAGAAGACAGTCAGTTTGGTGCAGCAGTTAGAGTGTCGGACTATGACCCAGGAGACCAGGGTTCAAATCCCCACTTGGCCATGAACTCACTGGAGTCACCTTTGGCAAATCAGTCTCCCAGCCTAGCCTACCTCGCAGGGTTGCTGTGAGGACACACTGAGCTCCTTGGAGGAAAAACAAGATATAAATATAATGATGAAAAAAGAGAAACTTGGGATATAAATATCAGGAAATGGTTTTGAATAAATAACACCTGTTTTTATAATACTAGTTTTTAATTTGTGTATCTCTGTTTTTATTATACTGTTTTACTGTGTTTATGTTTTATGCTTCTAAACCGCTTTGAGATTTTTAAATACTGAGAAGTTTAGAAATGCTCTTAAGCAAACAAGCTATAAAATAGACCTGTCTTCTGTGAATTTATCTAATCTGATTTTAAAGCCACTGGCCATCACTAAAACTTATGGCAGTATAGTAATTATGCATTGCATTAAAAAGGATGTTTTCTTTGATCCACCCTGAATCAAGAGTCAAATCAATTTCAAGGGATGAACCTGAGTTCAGTGGTGATGAGATCCGTAATCCTAACTCCAGAGATCTTTGGGAAGCAGCAGCCTTAAGAGGGGTGAGAAAACACAGGAGGGACGTCAGACTGACCCAAATACTTCCCACCGCAGAAAGACAACAAGGGAAAGCTTGATCTGGTGAATGTCTGCTTGGCATGCAGCTATTCAAGACACAAGTGACCTGAAGAAGGTGCAGAACCTACCAATATGCCCAGGCAGTAAAATTTTACTGCGTTAACATGACTGTATTCCTAAACCCAAACCATGGCCTCTTTTTACATGATCATCTTGACTTTTCAAAAGGGATATTCATTCTTTGGGTGTCTGTGGTCTCAGAAAGCCAAGGAACATGCTTGCCAAAACCTTAGCCCTCCTCTGAGAAGCTAGTTACGCTCTTACTATCAGAACCAGGCCAAACAGAGGGTCTCACGCTTGCACAGTATTTTTTGCCAGTTGGGATAACCATCAAAGTTGCAACCCTCAACGGACGTCAAAATCCAAACCAGATTTCATAAAACTACTGGCCAGAAAGCAGTTAGACAAAGTCTCCGTAAAGGAGTTCTCTACTGCCGAATGAGTGAAGGCATTAGTGCAGAATACACTTCTCAGGCATTTCAAAGTAAAACCAAAAATTAAATTCAAGAGAGACATTTGCTTTGATTCTCAGACACTCTTGCTTTCCAGCAATGTTGTGAGAATTTCCCCATATTTTTTAAAAAAAGAATAAAGTGTTAGTTCTGACTTTCTATGGCTTCTGTGAAGATAAAAATGCAGGGAGCAAAATAGTCCTTGCTGGGGTTCCATCCCTTGTGGATTGCAAGCTGAAAGTGCCAAAACAAACCAACTGTCATGCCAAACATTGATCATCTTAACAAAATACCAGTTTTTAAAAGTGCATTAAAAAAAACCAACCTACACACACAGGGTTGCATCCAACTACACTCTACTCAGAGCAGCCCCATTGAAATTAATGGATTTACATTAGTCTTGTCTACTCTGAGTAGGGCTAACATGGGATACAGCCCACATACTTGACATTTCAGGGGCTGTGCCATCCACACGTTCATGAATTGGTGTGATATCCGATACAGAGGCAAAGTGAGGAAGATGCTGCTCTGGGTTGCTTCTGTGTTGGAATTGCTTTTTAATATGCTTTAAAACTTTTTTTAAAAAAAAAACCAATATGTTTTTAAACCTTTTTTTAATGTCTTCAAAACTTTAAAAAAATGTTTTTAGAGTTTTTGTTTTAATGTATTTTAATATCTGTTTTTATGATGTTTTAATGTGTTTTTAGTGCTTTTGTTTGCCGCCCTGGGCTCCTGCTGGGAGGAAGAGCAGAATATAAAAACAACAACAACCATAACAAAGTTGCCCTCCACCCACCCTGAGGTGTTGTTTGTTTCGTGCATTGATTTTAATGGCTATTGTTTAACAACTGTGTAAGTTTTTAAACTTGATTGGAAGTTGCCTAGAGGCTCCTTTGTGTTAGGTGACTAACAAATAACATAAAAGCAGAAGTAAGAGGGCCAGAGTACTTTTCACTCAAGGCCAGGCAGGGCATTGAACCCCCCAAACATGCACATACCCCCCCTCAAATGCCACTTCTGCACTTCACGCCCCCTTTTACCAGATCTCATGGACATCTCGACTGCATACACGCCATCCATATAAAGCGCCCCCCAATAATCCTGGGAACTATAGCTTGCGACAGGTGCCTGGGAACTGTAGCGCCGCGAGATGAGCATTTCTGAAAGCAACATCGACACTTACACAAGAGTTGCGATCTGGAATATGGACATCTAAGGACACACACACACACACCACATCGGTCGGGCTGCAATCGCTCTCTGCACCTTCAGCCTTACCGGAGAAGGGTTCAGTCGCAAAGCCACCGTCCCCAGCAGCAGCTCTAGGGCGATCAGCAGCAGGTGCAGCATGGTGCAGAAGAGCTCGAGGGGAGCCGAGCCTGTCCGAGGGAGGCTTCCGAGGGGGCCGGTGGACACGGCGGGCTCGCTGCATGGAGGGCTTATAAAGCCGCCCCAGCAGCCAGTCCACCCCACCTCCTCCCTGCTCGGCATGTCATTGCACTTTTCCCCTAAGGTGGTCCAAACCACGTGGGTGAACCAGCAACAGCTGGGGAGGAATCCACGCCCCCTTGAGGAGGAAAAGGCCCCCTCGTCCCTCCCACAGTAAAAGGGGCCGACGGGAACGCGAGGTCTGAAAGCCAGAGTCCGGGCGCATTCGCCCAGGGTTCAAGGGGAGCAGGCAGGACAGAGCAGCGGCTGTCACCGGCTAAAGCAGGGCTCCCGGATTGGACTCACTCGGAGCTGCAGTCAGACAATGCTCCTCTTAACCAGGGGTGTAATCGTGTAGGATCTCGGGGGTGGGGGGGTTAAACCCTGTACTTTTCTGGGAGCAGGGTCCATTTGTCGCCAGCAACCTACAAGCCAATCAGCATGAAAGGGGAGTGTGTTGGCCACTGAGAAGAGTCTTCTCACAGGCGTCCTTGCCCTTTCCTGCTGATTGGTGCCAATCAGTGAAGAAGGTGAGTCAGCCACTGAGAAGTCTCCTCTCAGTAGCCAACACTCTCCTCTTTCATGCTAATTGGCTCCTAGGGACATCTGTTGTTGTGAAAGAAGGCATTAACAAGGATCTCATTCTCCACCCGCAACAAAAAAGGTGGGAGGGGACGCAGCTGTTACTAATATGAAGCACTCTTCTGCCACATTAAGAGTCACCATTTCCCCCAGAGAATCCTGGGAATTGTAGTTTGTTAAGGGTGCAGAGAGTTGCCAGTTTTAAGGGCCCCAATGGACCACCTATTGGAAAAGCAAGCCCCCAGTCCCTTGCAAGGTTGCTGCATCCATTTCACCGGTGTCTCCAGACAGGGATTCAATACATTAAGAAAAACTGTCATGATGGCAGACAGCAGAAAATCAACTATAAAATGACATTCATAAAACAAATACAAAAATACATCACATACCAGTAGATCAGCTTAGTACTGCAACATAGGTTGATCACCCCTCAGGGAGATTTCACCAGGGTGTAGAGAGAGGAGCTTTAAGCAGATGCAAAGATGCCGTGGCGGCTAGTGGCTCCATGTCGGTGGGGCAGTGGAATCTGCTCCACGTTTTAGTCTGAACTTTCAAGAACCTTGGACAGCTCCTTAAAAGTTTGGACTAAAATACAGAGCGGACCTCCACCAACCATCACTAGGTAACCTGATGTTCAAGATGTTCACTTGCATGCATGCTGAGCCCCAATCCTGTAACACAAACCCTTCTGGAAGCAACCTATGGAACACCAGACACAAAGGACACTCTGGGCCACGCCACATCCACGCATGTATTCCACATTAAACAGTCATGGCTTCCCCAAAGAATCCTGGGAAGTGTAGTTTGTGAAGGGTGCTGAGAGCTGTTAGGAGACGCCCTAAACCCCTCACAGAGCTACAATCCTCAGAAGAGGGGCTGGCTGTTAGGAGTCTCCTAACAACTCTCAGTATCCTTCAGAAACTACATTTCCCAGGACTCTTTGGGGGAAGCCATGACTGTTTAAAGTGAAATAAATGTCTGGTGTGGATGTGGCCACATTTACTGTTGTGCTAGTTCCAGTGCATCTCCACCTCTCTTTTCTGAAAATGGGGGCACACAATGCTAGCCAAACCCCTTTACTGTAAAACTTGGTGGGATCACCTCGAGTGTTTGTTTTAAAATTCGGCTTCGGGCAGATTTTACAATTGACTGGTAAAACAACCCATTTTTCTTCCAGGTGCGGCTCAGGCAGAGACAGCGATTGGCCCAATGCTTTGCTGTGGGTGGTCCTGAAAGGTCTGAAGTCAGCAGTGGGGAAGGGAGGTGTGGCCAGCAGAGGGCAGAGTCACTTCAAAATGCAGCCAGAAAAACCATTCTAGCTGCTTTGGAAGAAATTACTGTGCAAAAGAGGTTTAGAGGTGTTCTTAAAGCGAATCTAAAAAAAATGAAACATGAGCATCGAGAGCTGGGAAGTCTTGGCCCATGAACATCCCAAATGGAGGTTGGCTGTCATTAAAGGTGCTATGGACTTCGAAGAAGCGCAAATACAGGGTGAATGGGACAAATTAACTAAGCGGAAGGCACGCCAAACAAGTCCTCATCGCAACCACCTTCCATCTGGAAACCAATGTCCTCACTGTGGGAGGCTGTGTGGATCCAGAATCCACTTACGGACCCACCGTTAAAGACCTTATCTTGGAAGACAATCTTACTCGGCCACGAGTGACCGCCAGTGAATGAATGAATGTGCCCACAGCCTATACCTCCCAAAAGCCTGACTGGCAGCTCCCTCTCTGTCTCTCCCTCATTCGATCCTGTTCACATCACTCCACACTCTCCTAAGTCAGAGGGAGCCAGGCTGGAGGCACTGAGGGGAAGGTAAAAGGAAAATAAGACCTGATCCAGATCCATAGGAGCCACTGGACACCCCACCTGACTGGTGTTTTGTTGCAACTGTGTTCTGCAACATGTTCTTGACACACTAACATGTATACTACACACGCACACCATTTGAAGCACACAGCTTCCCCCAAAGAATCCTGGGAACTGTAGTTTGTTAAGGGTGCTGGGAAATGTAGTTGTGTGTGGGGTAAACTACAACTCCCAGGATTCTTTGGGGGAAGCCATGTGCTTCAAATGGATGGTGCGTACACAGCCCCAGTGATGTATTTATTCTGCTCTGTGTTCTGTGATGCTCCCCCAATGCTCCCCATTATTGCTGTCCGGAAGGGATGTAGTGCAACGAAAGCTGGACAAAAAACAACCGCTACCTGCAAACATTTGTGGCATGGAGTTGTGGGATTTCATCAGGAAGTTACCCAAGATGTACTGACCGGAAAGGAAATGGTATGACCGCCCCAATATTTTTGCAGACGCAAATAGCAACAAAAATGGGGTGGCATTTGACTTGGACAGCATCATGACCTCAGACCATCATGATTGTGCAATAAAGGATGTCTGAAAGGGCCCTTGAACACTTTGACCCCGTTGAGTTTGGTAAGAGAGGAATAGGGAGAGCCCATGAGCCCCCTCTAGTGGCCCCTGACCTTGGAGCAGACATTCTATTCTCTCCCTTTCGCTCCGCCGTGCATGTGCTGGATCACCAAGCTGTTTCTAATGACCCTGCTCAGCAACCAGCTTTGCAAGAGAGGACTCCTGACAAAGAGGGCAGAAAGCCTGCTGTCAGATTCCATTGGCAGTGCTGCTACTCGCCCTTTGGCCACTGGAACTGGCAATGGGAAAGCAGCTGTAGCCAGTGATGTAGTGGCCAATTCAGAAGTGCAGGGTCCCTTCATAATAGTCATAGCCATGCCCCCCTCACAGCAAACCCACTTACAAGATTATAGAATAAACTGGCCAGGCTTTAATACTGATTGCTGTTTCTCTATCACTGTCTCAATTTGACTGCCCTGACTGTCAGAGACAATGCTTGAATTTCTGAATTCAGTGTCTACACCTTTAGCTCTGGATGCTACCAAATTGCTGTCATCAGGATTCACGGTCTCTTCTCCTGCAGTTACAGAATTCTCACTCTCCAGAACTTGGCTTTTTGAATTAGGAACTAAGAGGAACTCTGTTCGTTCTGATTGGCTCCAATTAGCAGGAAACGACAAGGAAGCATGCTAGAAGACACTTCTCAGTGGCTAACACACTCCCATTCCATGCTAATTGGCTTATAGGACACTGGAGGCATAGGGATCTTACTGGGACCTGGTTCCCAAAAATGGGACTGTGACGGTCCCACCAGCTGGCTCTACCTGTGATACTCCCACCAGGGCCACCACCTGTCAGGATCTCGGTTTTTATTTGTTCTCTCACATGCTCTAGCACAGATCTCACAAGATTGCACTGCTAGGCAGCACCACCAGTCACTCCCTGTAAACAATATTGCTAGAGACTTCGCCTTAGTCTCCCTATGGCTTGTTACTTTGTGTCTGGGTGCCCTTGCTGTCCACAACCCCCTTGTATCTTTGTCTATAAAGCATACAATCCTGGGTTGCTCTGGATACCTGACGATGTTACAATATCTCCCTTCACCGCTGCCACCATTTATTTGATACTGTTTCCCTTCAGCCTTGGTAATTACCCTGTCCTCCCTTCTGGTCTGTGTATCCCCAGCCAAGGATAAGGCTTTTGGTAAACCAATAAAAGTATTTATTTGATAACACCAGGAAATAACAATATTACTTTAGGAATGTTCAACAAGCGTATGGTTTCATTTAGTGTCACTCTTTATGTTTCCAGTCTTATATATTTTGCCTAAATATCAGCCAAATACAATCCAAGCCTCCCTCAGAACTCTGCCAACCAACTCATCCAAATAACTCTCCAATAACGACTCTCCCAACTCCCCCCCAACTCAACTGTCATCCTCTCATTTATACCTTCAGCCATTCAAATACTCAGCCAATCATCATCCAGCATTCTCCAGCATTCTAGCCCATGTACTCCCCTCACTCAGTTACTTACCATATATCGCCTAATAAACCCGCACTTACCATATTTACAGATATTAAAATACAGGGACATCACAGGGACCCCTGCCTGAAAGCCTGGATAGCCACTGCCAGTCAGTAGAGAGAATACTGAGCTGCATGGACCAATGGTCGGAGTCTGTATAAAGCAGATTCATGTGTTCCTATTGAAACCAGCCCTTAACTCAGAACCATGGGGACTGGAATCTTGCTTTATTTTCAGGGCAAGAGCTGCAGCAGCTTAGTGGTAGAGCCCCTGCATTGCATGCAAAGGGTCCCAGCTTCAATCCCCAGCATAAGAACATAAGAACATAAGAAGAGCCTGCTGGATCAGGCCAGTGGCCCATCTAGTCCAGCATCCTGTTCTCACAGTGGCCAACCAGGTGCCTGGGGGAAGCCCGCAAGCAGAACCCGAGTGCAAGAACACTCTCCCCTCCTGAGGCTTCCGGCAACTGGTTTTCAGAAGCATGCTGCCTCTGACTAGGGTGGCAGAGCACAGCCATCATGGCTAGTAGCCATTGATAGCCCTGTCCTCCATGAATTGGTCTAATCTTCTTTTAAAGCCGTCCAAGCTGGTAGCCATTACTGCATCTTGTGGGAGCAAATTCCATAGTTTAACTATGCGCTGAGTAAAGAAGTACTTCCTTTTGTCTGTCCTGAATCTTCCAACATTCAGCTTCTTTGAATGTCCACGAGTTCTAGTATTATGAGAGAGGGAGAAGAACTTTTCTCTATCCACTTTCTCAATGCCATGCATAATTTTATACACTTCTATCATGTCTCCTCTGACCCGCCTTTTCTCTAAACTAAAAAGCCCTAAATGCTGCAACCTTTCCTCGTAAGGGAGTCGCTCCATCCCTTTGATCATTCTGGTTGCCCTCTTCTGAACCTTTTCCAACTCTATAATATCCTTTTTGAGATGAGGCGACCAGAACTGTACACAGTATTCCAAATGCGGCCGCACCATAGATTTATACAACGGCATTATGATATCGGCTGTTTTATTTTCAATACCTTTCCTAATTATCCCTAGCATGGAATTTGCCTTTTTCACAGCTGCCGCACACTGGGTCGACATTTTCATCGTGCTGTCCACTACAACCCCGAGGTCTCTCTCCTGGTCGGTCACCGCCAGTTCAGACCCCATGAGAGTATATGTGAAATTCAGATTTTTTGCTCCAATATGCATAATTTTACACTTGTTTATATTGAATTGCATTTGCCATCTCCTGGTGGGGCTGAAAAAACAATCCTACCTGAAAATCCTGGAGAGCTACTGCCAGTCAGTGTGAACAATACTGAACTAGATGGACCAATCGTGAGTGGATACAAGGCAACTTCCTGTGTGCCTAGACTGGTCCAAGGTGCAGTTGCTCAAGACCCTTGTAGAATATGGGGATCTGCAACCTGCAGTTGTCACTTTATAGCTCAATTTTTTTTAAAAAAAGCTGACATCAGCAGCTCTCAAGCCCAAGAACATAAATCCTTATGAGTAATAAATGTATGGTTCATTGGCACATCACCAGGGAACACCTTGGCCACAGCTTTGCTCCATCTTTTCCCTGCCTTTTACTAAAATGAGCCACCTCTGGGGCAGGGCTTGGTAGCAGTCCTAATTATTTGTTATTTTTATATATATATATATATATATATATATACATATACACACACACACATTAATTGCCTGCTAACCTAATCTGCTAGGCTACATGGTTCACTAGAAAAGACAATAACGCTGGGAAAAACAGAAGGGAGTAGAAAAAGAGAAAGGCCAAATGAGATGGATTGATTCCATAAAGGAAGCCACAGACCTGAACGTATAAGATCTGAACAGGGTGGTTCATGACAGATGCTATTGGAGGTTGCTCATTCATGGGGTCGCCATAAGTCGAAATCGACTTGAAGGCACATAACAACAACTAGGCTACCACTCTTCACTATGTACTGAAGCCCATGTTTGCATGCAACAATTTCCCAAAAGAGCATTCACCCATTCCACATACTTAGAGATTTCTTGCTAGTTAGAGAATTTCCTTTAATATTAAGCAGGTTACAAATGTTTCTAAACAAACAAGGGTAATATTTGTACCAGTTTGCCTTTATTCATTAGTGCGTTTATATTCCACCTTTCCTCCAAGGAGCTCAAGATGGTGTTATGTGGTTCTCCCCCTCCTAATTTTATTATCCTCAGAACAACCCTGTGAGGTAGGTAAGGCTGAGCCTTGGTGACTGACCCAAGGTCACCTAGTGAATTCCATGGCTGAGTAGGGACTTGAACCCTGGTCTCCCAGGTCCTAGTATGACACCATCACTACAACATCACACTGAACAGCAGCAGGCAAGCTAGCCAGATGCAGGGGCCCAGGGCCGCTGAAAGTGCTCCTTTGGAAGGTAAAACTTTTCTTATCTCTGCATAAGAAGCTGCACCTGCAAAATTTCCTCTCCTGCACAAGCCCTTAGAAATGAACGCTGTCCTCTTCCCGCCAAACCCTTCCCGTGCCTCCCTATCTAGATTCGCAGATTGGGGCGGATGGGTGTCAAACTTCACTCTTTTGGAAAACCAGACCTAGACAAATCCAAAGCAGCCCCCTCCCCGATACCAGAACAACGAGAATGGGTGCTTCCGGACTGTCACTCTTTTCAGTCACATCCCTGGAAGTCCAGCCTGCACAATTAAAGGTGCTTTGGCTCTCTTGCACAACAAACCCCCTTTCCCCCAAAGACTGGATTTTCTGTGATAAGGAAACTGACAGGAAAATGCACTGACAAATGTATGGGATAAAGCTTGATGCAACATCCTCTAATCTCCCCACACACAAATCAGAATGAATGCTCATTAAATAGCCAACGTTGTCTAATCTCTCTGCAAACAAATCAGGCTGAATGCTCATTTAACAGGCCTAGAAGCAGCTGATGACTGGAAGATGGTCAATGTTGGTGCCCTGGGATGCCTCAGCAGCTCAGAGTTATTTGGAAAAAAGGGAGTAGTGGAATACAAATGGTTAAAAAAAGAAGGAGGAACAAGACACAAATATTGGGGATGGGGGGGTCTCTTTGTTTCAAACTTGCCAGTCCAAAATTTGAATCAACAATCTGATTGATGTCACACTTAAGCAAGTAAAGAGTTTCTCAGAATTGTGAAAGCCGATTTTCAAGCTGTGTTCAACAGAACCTCCATCAACTGACTGAAAGAATTTCAGTGGATTTGTCTGCTTTTAAACAAACTTTTAATAAAGGTTTATAGTATGAAAGTGTCAACAGAGGTGCTTTTTTTGTGCAGGGCCACAGTGTAAGCTAACTTACAATTTAAGAAACAAAAAGGTACCCTTCACCATGGGAAGGAAAAGGTTGTCTTTAAATGTTTTATTTTACATTATCCGTGGAAGAATCCACCAGAACTAACATTTGTTTTAAACTGTTTTTAATAATGCATTTTATGTTGTTGTGATCTGTCCTGGGACCTACTGGTGAAGGGGTTGGCGGCAAATGTAAAAATAAAATAATCAAATAAAGTTGTCTAAAAAAAATGCAAGAATGTCTCCCAGCCTCACTGCTGAAACATTTGACCTCAATCAAGGCTTCTGTTGTTTAATTTACCACCTTTGTTAGAAACTTCCTGGAAGACCACTTTTAAAATAGAAGCAGAGGTAGAGGGGCAAGACGACTGCAACTCTTCACACCCAAATATGGCCAGCCCACGAGGCCTAGGGCCACTACAGGTGCCACTTCTGCAATCCCCTTTTGCTGCTGGATTGGTCCAATTTAGCCTCCAGTTGCCAACTTTGACTGATGAAATGGAATGCCTGCAGCCTCAGTTGATTCGCATTTTGCCGACTGAAGATAAACAGCCCCTCTGGACATCCTTTTTATTGTGCATTCATGATGATTTGTGCTCATGATGGTCTCAGGGTGATTATATGCTGCCCTGGAAGGGTAGGATACAAACTGAAATAATAGTAAGTATTATTATTACAGCAGTACCTCAGTTAACAAAGTAGATGCATTCCTAGACATTACTTCGACAACAGAAACTTTGGTACCAGAGGCAGGAATAGAATGGAAAGAATAGGAATAGGATCCTACACCCACTCATAGATAGTGGGGGCAGCTTCAACAGGGGCTTTAAAGGTGGTTTACCTGGCACACCCTCCCCCTCCAAATCGCATTGGATCCTTCCCTCCTCAGCTCTGGGAGAAAGCAAGTGATCTCTTTAATGCAAAGCAGGCACACAACCTTGTCAGTTTCACCCTAGCATAGCAAAGGCACAGGCTTGAAAATTGATCCATAGCAAAGCAAAGCTGACCAGTTTCACCTTTTAAAAGCCTTCCTTAAAACGAGCTTCCTTCCTGGAGGATTCCTTAACTGAGGTATTACTGTGTAATTATGCAATCAATGTCAATTCTATCCCAGTCTGCAAAAGTTTCAGGGCAGCCATGCCACGACTTCATTTCTAATCAATGCCTGCCCTGTAACTTTCAGCTGACACCCTGTAAACCTTTATACCAACAAATGTTCAGGGGCAGAGTTTGTCCTGCTTTTGTCCTGCTACAATGCAAGAGTGCCCCTCTCCAGACGCCACGGCCCACTTATATCATTATCATAATCATCCTCATCACACAGGAAGCTGCAAAATACTGAGTCAGATGACTGGGTCCATGTACCTTAGGATTGTCAGCACTGACTGGCAGTGGCTGCCCAGGGTTTCAGGCAGGGGTCTTCCTTTCCCAGGCCTACCTGGAGATGCCGGGGATCAGACTTGGGACCTTCTGCACGCAAAGCAGATTCTCTACTACTGAGCCACAGTTCTGGGTGTTTGTCCCACTTTTGTTGCACTGGAGTGCAAGTCCAGATGCAATAATGGAGAAGTGTGGCAAAACACCTAATAAAGCAGGACATATGGATGGGTCCAGCATAAATCCACCACTAGTGCACTATTTGGGGGTCAATGACACGTTGCACACACAACAAACCAAAACACCAGATTCAATATGAAGTCTGTTTTTCCACAAGTTGCGTCTGTCACTCGGCGTTCCACGTGGCTGGTGGGAAACGGTGGAGGCAGGGTCGGAAACATCTGGTTGCAACCCTTTCCCCTCCCCTCCCTTGGGCAGCCTTACACCTGTTTGTGGTTAGCTGTGCAAAACACAAAAGGAAGGCCCAGGAGGCTGTTGCAACATCAGGGCGTGGGCTCAAGGAGTGCTGCGCTACGGACCTGCCTGCACAGGAATCTGCTGGCTAGGAGGACTGATGCTGGGAAATGACTTCTTGGAAGAAGACAAAAACACACACAAAGGGAACGAATTTCCCTCTTTCTCCCCCCCTCCCCCGCTGGCCCCCGTTTCCACGGCTGTCATGTCTTTTCCCAGCCCTGACTCAGGGGAACACACCTGTGCAGGTTATGAGATGGCTGCGAGACTGAACTCGGAGTGACCTCCCTTTTTGGAAAAAAACCCACAGAGATGTGGGGTCAGTTTTGGGGAGGCATCCCCTCCTCCACCATTGGATTCACCATTGCAGGATTCTCTTGCACCATGCAACCAATAGCTCTGTGGCTTGGGTGGGTCTCTCTCTTTGGGCCCTGGGGGAAGAAATGCCCACCTGCCCCACCCTCGGGCCCCAGCCAAGTACCAGAGCATCAGCTGACAGACCCAGGCTGTGCCTATGAAATTTGTAGCATTGCTTTATTGTCAAGCAAGCTGGTTCTCATGGGCCCTCCTTTGGCCGAGCCCTTCACCCACTCTTAGGGCTTGGTCTTCCTGCCCTCTCCCCAGTTTCACCTCCCCAATGCACCCATCTCAAGCAGTTGAGTCGCAGCCATGAGGTGGGAGGGGAGCAGTAACTGGGAGCAGCAGAGGCTGGTGGCTCCGACGTCAGTGGGGCTATGGAATGCGCTCCAGGCTTTAGTGTGAACTTTCAAGGAGCTCAGCACCTCGGACAGCTCCCTGAAAGTCTGGACTAAAACTTGGAGAGGATTCCATTGCCCCACTGACACTGGAGCCACCAGCTGCCACTGGAAAAGAAGGTGCTGACACATGTAAGCCAGGGGTGGGGACTCTATGGCCCTCTAGATGTTCTTGGACTCTAACCATTGGCCTTGATGGCTAAGGCTGCTTGAAGTCCAGCAACAACTGGAGGGATTAAAATTCTCCATCCTTGTTGTAAATAACCTGGATAGAATAGGGTCCTCCCTTCTACGTCCCTAGTGGCACTTAGTTCATTACGGGCTGTGTCCAAACCATACGTTTAAAGCTCCTGCTTCCAAATAATCCTAGGAACCGTAGTTTGTTAAGGGTGCTGGGAACTATAGCTCTGGGCGGGGTAAACTACAGTTCTTAGGATTCTTTGAGGGAAGCCATGTTACTGGCCCAACGCATGTATCGGGTCACACTCTTGATTTGATCTTCGCCACTGGTCATGGAAATGGTGATCTGGAGGTGGGGTGTTTTTCATCTACTCCATTGTCATGGACAGATCACCGCCTGCTGAGTTTTAGACTTACGACTCTTTCCCTCTGCAAGGGTGGGGGACCTATTAAGTTGGTCCGCTCTCGGAGGCTTATGGATCCTATTGGTTTTCAGACGGCTCTGGGAGTTTTTCCAGCTGATAGTACTGGCGCTCCTGTCGAGGCCTTGGTCGAACTGTGGAATACGGAGATGGCCCGGGCTATTGACACGATTGCTCCCGCGCGCCCTCTTCAATGCAGACCTCATACAGCTCCGTGGTATACCCCGGAGCTGAGAGTGATGAAGCAAGAGAGAAGGAGGCTGGAGTGCAGATGGAGACGAACTCCAGACGGATGCAGTTATGCTTTGGTAAGTGCCTCTACTAAGTCGTATATAAAAGCGGTAAGGGCGGCGAAGAAGTTTCACTTCGCTGCCTCTATCAGGACATCTCTCTGCCGCCCTGCAGAGCTTTTTAGGGTTGTACGAGGACTCTTACATTCTGGTCCTCGAGATACTATTGAAACATCTGAAGCTCACTGTAACGACATCGCAGGGCACTTCCAAAATAAAATCGCATGCATCCGTAGGGACCTAGACTCCGATGTTATGACAGACGAATCCAGTGAAGTGTCCAGAACACGGTCTTGTCTTTCATTATTGGATGAGTTTCAGTTGGTGCAGCTTGAGGAAGTGGACAAGGTACTTGGATTGGTGCGGGCGAACACGTCTGCTCTAGATCCTTGTCCATCTTGGCTAGTGAAGGCTAGCAGGACTACTACCACCGGCTGGGCCAAGGAAGTGATAAATGCCTCCTTGAGTGAGGGAGTAGTCCCTAGTAGCCTCAAGGAGGCAGTAGTAAGACCTCTCTTAAAGAAACCTTCCTTAGACCCAGATGACCTGAACAACTATAGACCGGTGGCGAATGTCCCCTTTTTGGGCAAGGTTCTGGAGCGGGTGGTTGCCGGTCAGCTCCAGGTGCTCTTGGATGAGACCGATTATCTGGATCCATTTCAATCCGGTTTTAGGCCTGGTTTTGGCACTGAAACAGCCTTGGTCGCCCTGTATGATGACCTTTGTCGGGAGAGGGACAGAGGGAGTGTGACTCTATTGATTCTCCTTGATCTCTCAGCGGCGTTTGATACCATCAACCATGGTATCCTTCTGGGGAGACTCGCGGAGTTGGGAGTTGGAGGCACTGCTTGGCAGTGGTTCCGCTCCTACTTGGCGGATCGTCACCAGAAGGTAGTACTTGGGGAACATTGCTCAACTCCTTGGACTCTCCATTGTGAAGTCCCTCAGGGGTCGGTTTTGTCCCCCATGCTTTTTAACATCTACATGCAGCCTCTGGGTGCCGTCATCAGGAGTTTTGGAGTGCGTTGCCACCAGTACGCTGATGACACGCAGCTCTATTTCTCCTTTTCATCTTCTACAGGTGAGTCTGTGGATGTGCTGAATCACTGCCTGACCGCGATAATGGACTGGATGAGAGCTAATAAACTGAGACTCAATCCAGACAAGACTGAGACACTGTTGGTGAATGCCTTCCCTGCCAAGATGGTGGATGCTTACCCTGTTCTAGATGGGGTTACACTCCCCTTGAAGGAACAGGTTCGTAGTCTTGGGATTCTTTTCGATCCTTCCTTGTCTCTGGAGGCGCAAGTGGCCACGGTGGCAAGGAATGCATTCTACCACCTTCGGTTGGTAGCCCAGCTACGCCCCTATCTGGACAGGGATGACCTCGCCTCAGTTGTTCATGCTCTGGTAACTTCTAGGTTGGATTACTGTAATGCGCTCTACGTAGGGCTGCCCTTGAAGACAGTTCGGAAGCTTCAGCTAGTGCAAAACGCAGCAGCCAGACTGCTGACGAGGACCAGCCGGTCAGCGCATATAACACCTGTTCTGGCCCGTTTGCACTGGCTACCTATTTGCTTCCGAGCCAGATTCAAGGTGCTGGTTTTGACCTATAAAGCCTTACACGGCGTGGGACCGCAGTATCTTGTGGAACGCCTCTCCCGCTATGAACCGACCCGGTCACTTCGCTCAGCGTCTAAGGCCCTCCTCCGGGTACCAACCCATCGGGAAGCCCGGAGGACAGTTACTCGATCTAGGGCCTTTTCTGTAGTGGCCCCCAAATTGTGGAATAGCCTCCCCGAAGAAATACGCCTGGCGCCGACGCTTCTATCTTTTCGGCGCCAGGTTAAGACCTGGCTATGCTCCCAGGCATTTTAAAGCGTTTAATGTTACAATTTTAAATCTCTTTGTTTCAGTTTATTTATTGTGATATTTTGTATTTCTGTACTTTTAATCTTTTGTACACCGCCCAGAGAGCTATTCGCTATGGGCGGTTTAAAAATGAAATTAAATAAATAAATAAATAAATAAATATGTGCTTTAAATGTGCATTAAATGTAATTTAAATGCATGGTGTGTACTCAGCCAGTAATGGAAGATGTGCACTGCCCTCTGCTGGGCGGATGCAGGAATTGCTAGATTAAAACAACATGAGTCATAAACTGGATAAGGGTGGGAGGATGTAGCTGATGCTTACCTCTCCACCCCTCACCCCAAGCTTTGTCTTCTTCTCCCTCTGATCTCTCAAGCTACTCCAGATCTTAGAAAGCGGTAGACAACCTGGTGATGTTAGGGACTCCAGTTCCCATCAGCCTCAGCTAGCATAGTCTATGGTCAGGAATGATGGGAGTTGTAGTCCAACAGCATCTAGAGAGCACTATGGTGGCTACAGTTGCTTCAGAACTAGGGCAGCCTCCTTATCTGAGTTTCTCAAGCTACTCCCCTCCCCACGACCAACCTCTTCACGCACAGCTTTGACTCACAAATAACGTCTCTCTACTGTTGCTACATCATAGAATCATAGATGAGGAGAGTTGGAAGGGGCCTATAAGGCCATCGAGTCCAACCCCTTGCCCAGTGCAGGACAACTTAAAGCATCCCCAACAGGTGACTGTCCAGTTGCCTCTTGAAGGCCTCCAGTGCTAGAGAGCCCATCACCTCCCAAAGTCATTTATTTATTTATTTATTTATTTATTTATTTATTTATTTGTTTGTTTGTTTATTTATTTATTTATTATGAGATTTGTTAGTCGCCCATTTGGCTGGATAGTCATGGGTTCTTGTTGTCGTACCACCCTAACAGTTAGGAAGTTTTTCCTGATGTCCAGTCAAAATCTGGCTTCCTGCAACTTGAGCCCATTAGTCCGTGTCCTGCACTCTGGGACAATCGGGAACAGATCCCGGCCCTCCTTTTTGCGTCAACCTTTCAAGTACATCGTTTAACTCTCAAGACTCTCCCCGCGACTTGCTTGGTTTAATGGCAGGTAACTGGCACGGATAGGCAGAGCCATGGGTGGGGTGGGGAAGGGAAAGATTTGTGTACGCAACGGCAGTGAGTAATTGACAGCTTCCTTAGGAGATGCTCATGTGTGGTACAAAAACCACAATCCTTACGAAACACCAACACCCCAAAAGAGCAGCGAAGGGGAGTCCATAAGGGTGAATGGTGCAGTGCTCCACCAACCATCCCAACCATTCCTTCTTACTTGAAACCAGTCCACGGGGTGGCCCTGCCTGTCAGCTTCCTCCTCTTTAGTTTCAGTGTTGCCCCTTATAGAACTCAGCAAGGAGGAGGAGAAGGAGGGGAACAAAACTAGAATCAATTGGCTCTGCCTGTCAACAGTTGGCTCTGACTCCACCTATGGTTGGGCTCCCTGCCATCTGCCCTACTGATCCCAATGGCCAGCAGCCAACACTGCCAAAGAGACTCGCACTTCAGGGTTAAAATAAAGAAATAATCTCACACCCCAAAACTCCAAGCCCACATTTCAGACTGGAAATCTGGACAGAGTTTTAGGAAAGATTTTAAGCGCTACCAATGCTATCATAATAGACTGAATGCAATCAGCCAACTTGGTTGCCTTCCAGATGTTATTAGATCACAACTCCCATCAGTCCCAGCCAGTGGGAGTTGTAGTCCAACAACATATGGCGGGCACCAGGTTAGTGAAGCCGGGAGCACAGCATGGTCAGCGCACGGACAGGTAAAAGAAAGAGCTTTTTGTTGTTCCAGACGCTGCCAGTCTAGACAGCAGCGCAATGAGGCATTAATGCAGAACAGGGCAGAATTGCAAACGTTCCAATTTACTTTATGTCCCGCTATAGTACAAGAGTACCCCTCTAGGCAGCAGTAACGCTGGGGAAGCATTGCAGAACGAACTCATGAAGTGTGGACGGTCCAGTATAAATCCACCACGAATGCACTGCGATTGTGTCAATGACATGGTGCAGAACACAACCAGAAAGAACATCAGTCTGGAGGGGCCCTAACACAGGAAGCTGCCTTATGTCCACACTGGTGGGCAACAGGGGCTTGAGGGGTGCGGAGCACACCCTGCAAGTGTGGGCAGCATTGGTCCAAGTGGAAGAGAGAATGCTAGGAGGACAACACCAGTAGGAAAAGGCAGCCCCAGCATCCTTACAGGCTTCCGTGTGAAGAAAAAGAACAGCCACCCTGACCTTTACTCATACTCCAGGACAGAGGCCTTCTTGTTCGAGCCTCTTCCTGGCTGAGATTTTATTCCCAAATCTCTCCGCTTTTTCGAACGTTTCTGCCAAGTCAGAAACCCAGAATCTTGGTTGACCCTCAAGGAAGTTTCTAGAAAGTTCTGAGATTGGTATTCAATCCGCCTCCAGTGGACCTGCGTCCAGACTTTCAAGGGACTCTTGGGCCTCAGCCAAGCTGTTGGGGTTCTGGAGAGAAGGAGGAATAAGGAGCACCCCATCTTTGGGCTTGTAAACAAAACTCACAGGGCCCCCTTTGGACTGGAGGATATCCAAGCGGAGTCTCTGAGGGCAACTGTCCTCGGCCAAGAGTTGAGAGGAGTCACCTGACACCAAGAAAAGGCCGTAGGCCCCAGGATCGGAGATGGCATACTTCTCGGCACACACCGTGCACATGGATGCCGTTGTCATGTCAGCGGGAATGGAGATGGCCTTCTGGTTGCTGAAAGGTTCGCAGAAGGAGACGTAGAGGATGTTCTGAAGGGAGGGGAAGCAAATGGTTAGCGGGGTGACAAAAGCCCTCAAAATAGTAGGCAGTAAGGTGGGATGGGAGTCGGTGTGAATCAGGATCAGGGCCAGGCCTACCATTAGGCAAAGTTGCCCACATCAGGTGGCCAGTTTTGAGGGAGGGGTATAATATGAAAGAGAGCAAAACTGTTCATTATTAGAGGCTTATTCTCATTGGTGCTGCCACTTTGGTCTCTCGTCTCAGATGTTGCTCTTCTCAAAGGAGTGTGCCCTGTGATATCAAACATTCAACTTCCAACTCAAAAAAATGTCCCCCCCTTCCCCATTCCTGTCCACACCAGGAAAGAACCCCAGGATCCCTTATTCCCAGGCCCCTCTGCTCTAGGGCCCAAGGCAGACATCATGCTTAACCATGGTAATCCCTAACCACAGTTTACTGCCTTAACCCTGGCTGAAAACCCAGACAAACAAATGGAGAAACCACAGTTTGCCTTGGGAAGCTAAAAGTTTTCCTCAGAGCGAGTGTTGGGAGAGAAACACCAGGGCAACCAGCTTGTTTGGTGCAGATGTAACAAATAACATGGCTAACAGAAACAGCATCTTGTGAACCTACCTCACGTAGTGCATCTATCTAAAGCAGGCGTCACCAACCTGGTGCCCTGCAAATGTTTTGGACTATTTTATTGATTTATTAATTTAAAACAACAACAAGAACAACTATTATTGGTATTATAATATCCTGCTTACAAGCAAAAATTATTTCTAAGCAGTTTACAAGTATAAATCACTTATAAAACCTGTAAAAATACACGATAAAACATCCATAATTAAAATATACGAATTTATAACCTGCTCTGCACTGTTCACACAATCCTGGAGCAAGAGATAACATTAAAATACAATAATGTTGTTAAAATACAACTTAAATAAAAACAGTAACTACACCAACCAGTGAGGAACACCGCTTAGTCAACTATGCTGACTTGGGCTGATGGGAGTTGTAGTGCAAAATGTCTGGAGAGCACCAGGTTTCTGAAGGCTAACATAAATCATGGTTAAACATTTCATCTACACAGGGCCTAGTCAAGGGATGGAGAAGCTCAAGCCTGTGGGTCTAATTAGGCCCCACCAGGCCTCCCCATCTGACCTGCCAGGCCATTTCACCCAAGCCACACCCACTTGTTGTCATATATGATGTCAAGCGTAAGATCTGGCTTGGCTGAAATGGGATTTGCAGGCACCACCAATCAGCTGATTTTGCCCTTCACAAAGTGCTCCACAAGACCCGATGATCAGTTGATTGTTTGCGCTTTCCTGACTGGGCCTTTGCCTACATGGATTGATTTCAAACTGTACAGGCAAGAAGGGTCACCAGACATCATTGTGATGTCAGCTGACTGACAGATGATCCGTCTCACCCACCTGTCAAATTTGGCCTGCGGGGGGTGGGGGAGATAGGGATCTGGCCCCCAGCCAGCCTAGTCCATTGGTCTCCACACCTCCTCCCACTGTTGGAAGAGGAACCAGAAGCCCTAGCTCCCACAATCCCTTGCTCTCATTTCCCCCCCTCACCCTGGCACTCCTTTCACAGATTTCAGCATTACCTGTGAATGACGCCGGTTAGCTTGGTGGGGGTGGATGGTCCGTCGCCGATGCCACTGGTGGATGGAACGCTGGGCCTCAATACTGATTTGCCGCGACACCATGGCAGCTGGCTGGAAGTTCTCAATGTGGTAAAGGGCCCCAAACCAGGTAGTGAGGTAATAACCGCCTATAGCATGAGAGGAAGAGAGAACAGATACCAACATCAACATGGGGAGTGCAAGCTCAGGAATACTTTGGGTAATGTCAGATCAGAGGCCTGAGGCCCGTACACAAGCCTGGTTTAATCACAAAGCAACATTTTGCCTACTGCTGTTAGTCTCTTGTTAACCTAAGCACCAGATGGTCACTCCGATAGCCAGAATTATTCTTCAAGCAAACATAAAAACAGTAATCCCATACCTGCTGACAAAGAAATAAGCATTTGATGCACTTCAGTGCACATCTGTGCCGTTCAATTAACCCCAATGCTCGCAATCCAGAAGCAGAGTGCAATATCAAAATATTTAACCCTTTAATCAAAGTTTGCATTTGGGTTCCTCTGTTCTAGGGCGGGGAAACCAGTAGCTTGCCAGATGCTGCTGGACTATAACTCCCATCATCCCTGACCAATAGC
Source organism: Rhineura floridana (assembly GCF_030035675.1). Lineage (NCBI taxonomy): Eukaryota > Metazoa > Chordata > Lepidosauria > Squamata > Rhineuridae > Rhineura > Rhineura floridana. The sequence goes on from NC_084494.1 coordinate 34,750,385, forward strand.
CATGCTGGCTGGGGCTGATGGAAGCTGGAGTCCAACAGGTTCCGCACTCGGACTGTAGACCTTGTACTTAAGGCAGTAACTTCTGGGGTCTCCTAGAGACACGAACCTTAAGCTTTAGCAGGACATCCAAATCCCAGCAAAAATCCAGATAATTGCAGGATACCCAACAGAGGAAGCAAAGCCTGGGAAATAGATCCAAATTTGATATAAATTTTTAGGTTACCTTCACCCTGCAGCTGACTGGGATCCATCAGTTCCATCATATACTCCACGTCCAATTGCACCGACACCACATCGGACTTCACCAGCATGTAGATCAACACTGGCAGGAAATCGTCAGCCCCAAAAGGCTCTTCAAAAAATAGAAAGTGAACGAGCATTATCAGAGCTGGCCCTATTATTAGGCATTCTGCATGGGGTGGAGAAAGTGGACAGAGAAAAGTTCATCTTCCTCTCTCGTAATGCTAGAACTCTGGGATATTTGGTGAAGCTGAATGTTAGAAAATTCAGGACAAACAAATGAAAATAACTTCCTTGCTTAGGGTTGGGGAAGAAATTCAATGAAGTCCGCATTTAAAGGCGAACCTACCAAATTTGGACTTTCCAAGACGTGAAACACAGCCAATATGCAAGACATAGCCATCCTTCAAAATTTGCACTTCTCTGAATTTTGCAATGCAGTTCTTCTGGCAAGTACTAAGTGCAAAAATCACAATGCTAGGGGAAAGTGTACAAAAATGCATATACTGCTGAAAATTATATACAAAATTGCATTATTTAAGGGAAAATTGTTTTGCAAAAATGTGTATGTTAGATCAAATTACATTTAAATCGCAAACTGATGGGGAAACATGGAAAGCTGAAATAAAGACTAGAAAAATGAGACAGTGAAAGGAACTGAAACTGACAGATTTGCTTATCCCTACTCCAGATGTTATCTATTTGTTTGTTAGTTACATTTATACCCTGCCTTTCTTTCACCATGGAACCGAAGGCGGCATACATGTGGTTCCCAGGCAGTCTCCCGTCCAGGCGCTGACCAGACCCAGACCTCCTTAGCTTCACCAGGGCAATGGCCTCATGTGCCTTCAGACCATAGCGTGGGACTAGCCCAGATGTTGCTGGACTCCGCCTCCCATGAGCATGAAACTAGCAGCAATTTCATTTCTGCATTTGCTGCAGGTTCATTCCAGACATGGGATGAAAAAGCAAACATCAGCAATTTCTGCTGCTGCCTCAGTTTTTGTCAGAATTTGCCAATATCTGTACTGTTGAGGCGTATTGCTGCTGCCAAGCCTCCCTACCTGTCCTGCCAGCGGTCTGGTTCATGGCTTCGTAGAGCATCGTGCAGACTTGGAGCATCTGCGTCGCCTTCTTCTTGGGCGAGTAAGCCTGGTGCATCAGACTCAGCTTGGACTGGATACGCTCCAGGCCGGACCCGTCGGGCACTCTGGCTGTGACGCCTAGCTCGGCCAGGCTCTGCCGCCTCATGGTGGCCTGGTGCTCACGCAGCTTCTCCAGAGTCCCGTCGCGGGTGTGGAAGTCCAGCAGCTGGGCGTAGGTGGAGTCCCGGAGCGGCTTAAGCATGCATTTGTACAGCACAGCTTCCACCACGGAACCTAGTAGAAATGGGAGAGACAAACTGAAGCTCTGGATCATATAGACCAGGTCAGACCAGTGGTGTAGTGGAAGGAGAACACAGGGGAGCACAGCTCTGGGACTTTTTTCAGAGCAGGGGCAAGCATGTCACTCTCTTTGCTCCAGCAAGCGGATGAGGAGATAACGATGCTTTCATGATATTTACGTCGCCTAGAGTGGCCGTTTATTCGGCCAGATAGGCGACTCAAAAATAAAATTTTATTTCTATTATTATTATTCAAGTCTGTGGCAAGTTTAGCATACAGGAAGTCAGAGGATGAGGACAAGAATCAAGCAGAGACTAGACCCACCTTCTCTTTTCTTTGATGGGGATCCTACTTCACACTAGCGGTCTAAAAGCTGGCACTTCTTTGTCAAGGTTGCTGGCGCTTCTAACCAAAAGCTAAAGGTTGCATTTCAACTGGCTGAAGACCTTTTGTTCAAAGCTCAAAGTGTTTTACAAGTTAAAGCTATCCAGCCAGAAGTAAGCACCACTCAGGTCAATAGAGCATACGCCAAGGAAACTATGAGTAGGATTGCACTCATGCAGATCCTAATAAACTGGATTTTATGCTGTGTGCTGCAGCTCTTTGGCTTGTGTTTAATAACGGATTGATACCCCCAAGGGTGCTCCGGCACTTCAAACATTTACCACTAGGCCACCGGCTGAGGCTTTTAGTCTGTCCAACCCAGTGCTGCCTACTCTGACTGGCAGCAGCTCTCCAGGGTTTCAGGCAGAGGCCTTTCCCTCCCATCACCTGCTAGCTGTTTGTTGGAAAGGGATCTGTCAGGAATTGAACTCGGGACATCCTCTGTTCAAAGCATGTGTTCAGCCACTGAGCTATGGGACCAAAGGTTTCCTGGGGCAACCAACATTCCAACTGTGAGTGTAAAAAAAACAAGACGTTGGATCCATCATTTCAGGCCTTGCTGCTTGGGAAGGGGTGTAGCTCAGTGGCAGAGCATCTGCCTTGCATGCAGAAGGTGCCAGGTTCAACCCACGGCAGCATCTCCAAGTAGCGCTGGGAATGCCCTCACTCTGAACCCTTGGAGAGCTGCTGCCAGTCTGTGTGGGTAATACTGAGTGAGATGGACCAATGGTCTAGCTCAGCATAAGCTTCCCATAAATACAAGCACTTACAACAAGGCTCCTGTGTGCCAACTCCTGCTCTGGAACAAGCCGCACTGTGTGCTCTCAATGAGATGTTTATGTAAATACTTTAAATTCTACATTATGTTATTATATCAGGTGTCAAAATGCCAGGGCATCGACAGAAGCTGAATTCAGCTCCCTGGGAAACTGATGCAAGCCAAGCTCATTTGCAAATACCCACTTACAGCACAACTCTGGTGCAAAATGCGGCGGCGAGACTGCTCACTGGGACAAGGTGTTGCCAACGTGTCACCCTGCTGGTGAAAGAATTGCACTGGCTACCTATTAGCTACCGAGCTAAGTTTAAGGTTTTGGTTTTGGTGTGCAAAGCCCTATGCAGCTTGGGACCAGGATAGCTGAAAGACCATCTTACCCCTTATATACCCAGTCAGTCGCTGCGCTCTGCAGGTGAGGGCCTCCTGCAGATACCATCTCATCAGGAGGTTCGTTCTGCACAACATAGGAACTGGACCTTTAGTGTTGGGGCACCGACACTTCCCCTTAAATATTAGGCAGGCCCCATCTCTGTTATCTTTTTGGTGCCTACTGACGACCTTCCTCTTTCAACAAGCTTTTTAAGTTGAGACCTTATCCCAGCCTGCGTCTGTGTTGGAATTGCTTTCTAAGATGTTTTGAAAGCTTCTTTTTTTAAAAAAGATGTTTTTAAAGCTTTTTCTTACAAAATGTTTTGTTGTAAAAGATTTTAAAGTCTGTTTTTATTATGTTTTAGTGTTTTTAGTGCTTTTGTTTGCCACCCTGGGCTCCTATTGGGAGGAAGGGCGGGATATAAATCAAACAAATAAATAACCCTATGCATGTCTACTCGGAAGTATCCCTCACTAAGTTCTATGGGACTTACTCACAGGTAAGTGTCTAAAGAATAGAAGACTTTGCTAGTTGAGGGAGATGCCATCGAACTAGGCATTTCCCTGAAGTCACGCCTTTGACCACTGGAAATAAATCTCATTCAACCAACTTGCCTGCTTCCAGGAGAGATCAGTGGGTAAATGAAATGCTTAAATATGCCCTGACAGTCCTGTCAGAAAACATCATTTGAAACTATCCAATGTTATTTCTAGGGCTTTTTTTGTGACAGTACTCACTGGCACGGAGTACCAGCATGTCTTTTTATAGGGCGCCATTTTGTGCTGGCACATATGCCACTTTTGTAACTATATTGGTATTAGCATCCCATTTTTTTTTACCAAAAAAAGCATGCTTTTTCCAACTCCATAAGGAAACGTGTGGAGGAGAGTCTGCCTGGGAGTCCAGAGTCTGCGTTCAAATCCCCACTCGTGCCTCCTGGGTGTCAAGGGCCAGCTAAAGATCAACCCACAGGGAGTGGCTCAGGGGTTACGTGCCCTGCCACCTGTGTAGCCGTGGGCTAGCTGCATAGTTCCAAGGAGCCCCATTGCCCCCCAGCTGGCAGTTGTGGACAAAGTAGGGGCTGGCTTGTGCAGCTGTGGCAAGCTGGGGAGGACTAACCTCAGAGGGAGGCCATGGGAAACCCCCTCTGAATACCGCTTACCATGGACACCCTATTCATAGGGTCGCCATAAGTCGGGATCGACTTGAAGGCAGTCCATTTCCAACGACATGAAACTTGCTAGTCCACCTCCATAAAGGCTAGAAACTTGCTGCTGCTATTTTTCTTAAGTGAGAATTACAAGTCTCAGGAATCCAAGCACGGTTCCATGGTCTGTTTCAACATCTCAAAGGTGGATAAAAACCCAGTAAACAAATGAGCCCAGTGAATCCGAACTCTGCTTGGGTTTCTTCCGTGTTAAGGAAGAGATTGTGGTTTCTATTTACACACACTTGGCTTCTACCCCTTCCTCTGCTGCGTACGGTGGAGCCTGCTTCAGAGCCGCAGCCACAGAGAAGCCGCCAGTTCCCTAAGCACACTGCTCTGGGCCTACGTATGAGCGGATGACGATGTCGCAGGCTGGCCACAGCCCAGAGTAGAAACCTTAGAGGTATTTTCAGCTCCTCAGAGATATGGCGAGAGATATTGATAAGCAGTTTACAGAAAAGCAGACTTGATGGTGTGACAGTTTCCTTTGTGGGCTAGACGGAGCTGGAATTCTAGTTTGCTTTCCCCTACCCCCACTTGCAACTAGGGAAGAGGGAGAAATTAAATTGAGTTTCTATTTACATTCACACTTCCCAAAACAATAAGGGAACCAAAACACAGCTATCCTTCAAAATTCACACATCTGAATTTTGTGATGCAGTCGGGTTTAGTCGTCCAGGTCTCGAGGGGGGAGTCTTAGACCCTGTACTTTTTGTGAGCAGGGTCCTGTAGATCCCCTATGTCTCCAGCATCCTATGAGGCAATCAGCATGAAAGAGTAGCATGTTAGCCACTGAGAAGAGCCTTCAAATGTGCTTCCTTCTCCTTTCCTGCTGATTGGAGCCAATCAGACTGAAAGGAGGTGAGTCAGCCACTGAGAAGACTCTTCTCAATAGCTAACACTCTCCCCTTTCATACTTTTTGGCTCCTAGGGACATCTGTTATTGTGGGAGAAGGAATTAACAAAGATCTCATTCTCAACCCAGCAGCCAAGAAAAGAAAAGGACGGGCAGGGGCTTTGCTGTGACTATCATGAAGGGATCCTGCACTTCTGAATTTGCCACTACAGTACTGGATGAAGTTATCCAGCCAAACAATGTTTACAAAAATGCATATATTAGAGGAAAGTGTGCAAAAAAATGAATATATCCATGAAAATAACATACAAAATGCATTATATTAGGAAAATTTGCCTGCAAAAATGAGTACATTGTCAGAACTGCACACTGCTCATTAGGAGAAATTTGCACTGAAATGATTGAGAATTTTCATGAGGATTCTTTTAAAAAAAGAAATTAAAAAATTCCTGTAGAAATGTGGGGAACTGAATGCAAGACTGGAAAAATGAAAAATTGAGAGAACCAACATTGTCAGATGCTTCCATCCCCAGTTGCAACCTTGGCCCAAGGGAGGCTGGTCACCAGGACAGGGTGGAACAGAGCTAGCTAGGGCTGGAGGGAGTTGTAGTCCAACAACATCTGAAGGGCACCAGCTTTGTTGAAGGCTGTTGGGGCTTCACTGACTTAGAACACAGGTGGACTGGAAATCAGTGCTGGAAATCAGTTCCCCCTCTATGTTGCCTAGCACCCACCAATAGATGGGACTGTGGCCAGCCCTCCAAAAGGCCTAGCAACATCCACAGAGCAGGAAGGGGGAGCTACACTGCATTGCCTAGCAACCCAGAAGAGCCTGGTCCCCCTGAAGTCTGCTCCAGGGGTAGCCAATGTGGTGGCCTCCAGGTGCGACTGGACTACAGCTCCCATGATCCTTGTGACCACTGGCCATGATGGCTGGGGCTGATGGGAGCTGTAGCGCAACAATGCTTGGAGAGCACCACATTGGCTACCTCTGGTCTACTCAGTCACCACAAGAGACCAGAGCGTCTGTGTTGCCTAGCAACTACAGCTATTCAAAATGGATGACTCTCAAGGCCCTCCTCACACCCGAGCCCAGCTCCAAGTATGCTCCACTCCACATCCTGCACCTGTACTGGAACTGCCCGAGGTGTTTTTTATAAGACATGCTTTATTACTTGTACGTGTGCCACCTTGGGCACCTTTGGGAGGGACGGCGGGATATAAATTTAATAAATAACAACAAACAATACCCAGGTCCACCTCCTCTGCTTCGCTCTGTTCGCAGACCATGCGTAGCTCTGAGCTCTCGCACAGATAGCCCTTGAGGTTGCTGATCATCTGCCGGATTTCCTGTAGCATGTCGGTGCTGGTGGGGTGCCGCGTCCCAGCGCCACGCAGGATGTGCCCCACAAAGCTTTGCACCAGACCTCCGACATAGGAGGCCGGATCCTGGGCCAGCTCTTGCACCCGCTTGGATACTCTGTGTTCGGCTGAAAGGAAGCCACTGAGAGTGCTGCCCACGGCGGAGAGGCGTTGAAACACCTTATAGGTCAAGATGGAGGAGGAGCGGCGGTGCTTTTTGGGAGGAGCGGCAGTGGCGAGAGGGAGCCCGTTGCCTTCGTCTTCCACGCTGCTGACAGAAAGCGAATCTAGCTCAGGAATGGGAGGCAGCGACACGGTCTCGCTCACCAGTGATGGTTCGGAACTGGACTTTTGCAGAGGCCAGCATGGAGGGGACGTTGCTGCCATCCCTTCAATCCAGGAAACCCGGTGGGGGGACTTCATCTCTTTCTGGAGGGGATCAGGGGACAGAGGCACCTCCTCAGAGGCCGTTTCGGAACTGCTCCAGGCAAGGCTGTCAGGAAGGAGCTTCTGTCGCTCAGTGGCAGAGCAGGGCACAGCATCACCTGGGGGGGCTGGCAGCAGAGAAAAAAGGCATACTGGGTAAAATGTGGCAACGTGACCCTTTCATTACAGTACAGTATTGTTCAGTGTGCATTGCAAACTCTGCCTCACGTATCAGTCCAGGAGGCAGACATTTTCAGTGTTCAAATTTTGCAGCCAGAGCCAAATTTCTGTGCTTATGTATGGTGACGGCAGAATACGTACAGACCTCAGCACACTTCAGATTCCTGGAGCAGAGAAGCGCCACACACGTATCTGAAGTAAGGGAGGTGGGCTGCCAGTTTAAAAGGCTTCTCTCAGTAGGGTTAAGCCCCAGTTCCTCTCCATTTTTTAAATAAAGCACATGATACTGGCTTACAACATCCTCGGTTGCTAACTTTAGTGGTGGCTGGTGGCGCCATGTCAGTGGGGTAATGGAATCCGCTCCAAGTTTTAATCTGAACTTTCAAGCTGTCCTATGTGCTTTCAAAACCTTGGACAGCACCTTGAAAGTTCAGACTAAAACCCAGAGCGGATTCCACTGCCCCACTGACATGGAGCCACCAGCCACCACTGGCTAACATCATAGGAAGATAGGAAGCCACCTTATATACTGAGTCAGACCAGTAGTGCATCTAGTTTAGTATTGTCCACATCAACTGGCAGCCACTCTCCAGGGTTTTAGACATGGTTCTCTCCCAGCCCTGCACCTGGAGTGCCGCTGAGGGTTGAACCCAAGACCTTTTGCACGCAAAGCATTCTGCCACTGAGCTATGACCCTTCTCCTAAATAATTTGGAACACAGGGAGCCAGACTATTGGTCCATCTACTTCAGTATTGTCCACACTGACTCCAAGGTTTCAGGCAGCAGTCTTCCCCAGCCCTACTTGGAGATGCCAGGGATTGAACCTGGGACCTTCTGCACACAAGGCAGACGCTCTATCACTACACTACAGCCCTTCCCTGCAGATCAAGAGCAGCAGCTCTCTGCCTCCTGGAAAAGGCCGTTCTTCCAGCACAGCAGAACCAGACGCAGGATTTTCACGCCATTAACATGGTCGCTGGCTTCACTAGCAGTGGTTCCATACCTTTCTCCATCTCCTCCTCCTCCTCCTCCTCTAGAGAGTCCTGACGATCCAAACACTCCTGGGCTCCTTGTTTCCTGCATGCTGCTTCTGTTGAGCCAGACTTTTGGAGGCTCCCCAGATCATTTGAGAGCCGCAAAGTCTCCCTCCTGGTGCTCGAGCGGCACAAGCTTGAAGCAAGGTCAAGCCAGCCGGCATCGCTGTGCATTGAGAGGAACAGCGGGTTGATGATGCACAGGGCTCTGTCCTCAGATGTCACCCTGATGGAGCAGGCCATCTGTCTGGATTCAGGGGGGTCTCCGTCCAGCCCCACGGACCCTTCTTCCACTTCAGGCAATGTCAGCCCATTGCCAGGTTTAAAGGGCATTGTCCAGAACTCTGTCGATGAAACAAGAAGGAAATGCTAAGACTGCCTTCTTTTTGCAGGTGGTTTCCCCATCCCGTTAATTAACAGCTGTCCAACAGGCAAGGATTCAAACAAGTGCAGCTTCCCAGCTTGGGCATACAAAGGTGGGAAGAACTGGGCCATCCAGATTTCTGCCTTTCATGTGGCTAGTTAAGAAGGCACGGGACTCGCCCCCTCCCCTAAAGGGGTGTTGGTTAAACAAGGAGAGTGGGAGCTAATGGTACCACAAAAAAAATATAGAGCCAGCCTTGGAGAGGTTCATGTTTTGTAACATTTGCTGGGAGCAACTGAAGCGCAGAAAACAAGACAGTGCAAACTTCGGGGGACCCAACATATCCCACAATGCCAAACAGGAATTTTGGCTTTGACAAAGAGCAAGCCAACCATGCAGGAAACCTCCCTCCCTCTTTCCCTCCCTCTGCCTGCTAGTCTCACTCACTCATGCCCAATGCAGCGACTGCATCTAATTCAGGCTTCTTTGGAAGTCGAATGGCATCTGGGATCCTCAGCAGGCAGGGCAGGATATCCCTGGAAGAGAAGGCCAGGCCAGCACATTCACAAAAAAGGTATTTAAAGGAAGCCGCAAGGATCACAGGCAATGGGCCAAAGTCCTCTCCTTATACCAAGGCACCCACATTGGAATTTAGGAAGCTGCTTTATATACCGAGGTTAGCCGTATCCATGCATAGTCTCATCCTCCATGTTCCATACTTTGAGAATGAGCCCGCTATCTAGCTGTTAGGACCTGATGTGCTAAGAGCAGTTTGGAGAAGCGAATAGGGAGCCAAACAAATAAAATAAGATCAAGGCTTGCAGTCTCCAACTCCAGAAACTAGGGACGAGAGCAGAAATGGGAGTCGTCATTAAGGATGTGCAATGGGTCCTGCTCCCCTTTGCCTCCTGAAAAGTCACACAGTGACAGATACAAATGGAAGAAAGAGACAGATTCAACGCATGCACACACCAGGTGCTCCTAGCCCAGCAACCTCTCCCTGGCACTCACCTGCTCACAAGGTGGAAGCTGACCAGTTCCAACAGGTCTCTGAAATGCAGCAGGGAACCCTCAAAATAAACAGCTGTGGGAGAGAAAGAGAGAGATAAGGAGAAGGCAATCCTCCCCACTTTTGTTTGGACATAGAAGCTATTTTGGGGCATGCAGTATTTCATTTGCTGAAAAGGTGCAGGAAGCGTGTATTAGTTTTAAGACAACCTGTGGTACCAGTGGTCAGTTCCTAAAGCAAAGATGTACCAGGGCTCAACCCTGCTCAACAGTCCTGGCTGTCTTTACAAGTAGCGCTTCCCATAACCCTAGGTGCTGGATGCAGAATGGAGTTACTCAGCAGTGAGAAAACTATACTCTGCACATGCCCAGAAGCACAACACTTCATCTGCCTCTGGACTGATCCTAAGTGCAGGGGCTCAGTGCCAGCTCAAATTAAGCTATGTAGCATCCATCCAGGGATACCCAAAGGCAAGAGAAGACATCTAAGAGGAAAGCCAAGGATGGAGTCCACGAGTCCAGGCTTCTAGTCCTCTTTGTTACAAAAGCATCAGATGTCACTACCTCTTAGAATTAGCAGGGGAATGCAGAAACTCAGTGTCCTCTGCATTGTGAAGTGCTAAATCTGCTCCTCCGCAACATAATAATATTATGGATCTGTAAAGTGCTTAAGATCTACTAAGCATGTTGCAGTTTGCAAGACAATAAATGAGACTCAGAGGAGGAAAGAGGATCAGCAAAGGAGATCGGCCTATGAAATGCACATTAAAAGCACAATTCACAAAAATACATTGCTCGAGAAAATAAAAGAGAAAAATGATACTTTTAAATCAGAAAACTAATCTTTTTATTTAGATATTGAAAGCAGCAAGGTTTTCTTCCTCTGGGGCTGATTCACAGCATCCACTTCTTGCATCTGCCCCCCAATTGCATCCAAACCACAAAGCAACAAAATTTAAGTGCCAAACTGGGCTCCTTTTGTGCCAGTTGGGACAGTGCACTTAAGCTGTGGAGCCTCACCAATGGGCCATGCTCTCTCTCTCAAGATCCCTTGTCTGTCCTCCCATTAACACATGACTGCAGATCAAAGCATGCCTTTCCGAGAACAGGGCCTGTGCCTTGGGTTGCGGGGCGGGATCTGTGGCTAGGACAGCTAGTTGCATCCTCTCTCTAGCTTGAATTATTTGGTGGTGGTAATAACAGGAAGGAAGAACATAGAGCTCAGTAACAAAAAACACGTGATTTGCATGCAGAAGAACCTGGGACAACTCCTGGCATTTCCAGTTAAAAACAGATCTTGGGTAGAAGAGAGGATAACAGTTTATGGAGAGTTGCTGCTGGTCAGAGGAGACTGTAGTGAGCTAGATCACAGACTAAGGGTCTGGCTCAGCATAAGACAGATTCACATTATTGCACAATCACAATCTGTACCGTTCGTTTAAAGCACTATACCACTTTAAATAGTCATGGCTTCCCCCAAAGAATCCTGGGAAGTGTAGTTTGTTCAGGGTCTAAGAGTTGTTAGGAGACCCTTATTTCCCTCACAGAGATACAGTTCTCAGAGTGATTTCACAATAATTCCCTCTTCCCACGAAACTCTGGGAATTGTAGCTCTGTGAGAGTGATAGGAGGAAGTCTCCTAACAACTCTCATCACCCATCACAAACTACACTTCCCCGGATACTTTGGGGCAAGCCGTGACTGCTTAAAGTGGTATCGTAGTGCTCTAAATGTCTAGTGCGGATGTAGCTATAGCCTTGGAAGAGATCACAAAGTCATCTAGCCCAAACCCCTGCTAAAGCAGGGAACCTATTACTACACCATCCCTGATATACAGCCACTAGCTCTGTGGTGGGCGCTTGTAGAGGAGAACTACTGGGGATCATCTTAACGGCCCTGGCAAGGTGGCCAAGTATCTCCTATGTTAAGGAAGCCTTAGGGTGTAAAGAGTCTGGTTTCGCTAATAAAGATGGTTCTGTGGCACGGAATTGTGGGGGAAACATCTTGTCTGAATGAGGGCCTCTAGCTGGCCTTGAGACTGTCAGTTCTCACAGCTGCATCTAGTTAATTAAGAAGTCAGTGAGAACACCTGCTTATCAGCTTATCATGGACCTGAGAAGGTTAGAGAAACTGCATGACTGTTAGGTGAGAAAGCTCTAGAAGGTTTCATCATTTGGAAGCCCTCTGATTAGCTAATTAATTTCTGGCTGTTGCTGGGCTTTTTCTCATAAGAGTTGAGTTGAGTTGAGAGTTTGGCCTATTGCTCAAGTTCTGGGCGTGATACTAACGCTTAAGGTTCAATGCTTATTGCCATTCCTCAATGTTACCCGATATTGAGGTTCCATCTTCCTAATGCTCTCCAGGTCATACATCTCTAGGGGAGATGTGGAACCATGAAGTTACTTTGCCTGTCTTCCTATAATTTGCGAGTATAGAATAGGCTAGACAGATTTGTTATTTTGTCCTATGATTGAACTCTGTACTTTTTGTATTTTACCTAACCTTTGGGGTGCTTGATTTAAGGAATTATTTTGCTGCTATATTTTTACACATGATTTTATTTTAATAAAGATTACTTTGTATTTACCAGTGTGTGTTCATTGCAGGGGAATTTTTATTTTGAATCCAGCACCTTGGCGATTTAGCCACAAGCTACCGTATAATTGGAATTTTTGCCTTGGGCTCCAAGACAAGGAGTGCAGTTTGGCTCTTGTATTTGGAATCTTTGGAAGATCTGTTTTCTGGCACTTTGGATTTCCCCATGGCCCAGCACAGGTGACCAGATTTAAGAGGTGGTAGCAATCTACTTACCTTATAGAGTTGAGGCTTGGCTTAATTCAGCCCTGGTAAGAGAACACGTTGTGCCTGGCCAGAATCAATTGCCCTGGAGTTTGGAGTTGAGTTGACCCTGGGAGTTCTTTACATAGGGAACTGACTATCTCCTTGGAGATCTGATGCCAAAACAGAGGGCTTTGTTGGAGTATTTAAGGTAGGTGTGGGGAACTGCATTTTTCTGCAGACTAGATTATTATTTCAACAGCCCTCGTGGAGGACCACATTTAACAGGTGAGCAGAGCCACCCACCACAGCCTGGGATAAGGTCTCAACTTAAAAGGCTTGCATCCATGTGGACAATCAGCTGATTGGGAGTGCCTGCAAACCGCCTACAGTCCCACACCTGACATTACTTGGCCAAAACAGCCTCGTGAGCCAAATGGGGAGGACTGGCAGGCCTAATTATGCCCTTAGGCTGGAGGTTCCCCGCCACAGGTTTAAGCTGTGCCTCCACCTACGCTCAACCTGTAGTATTTGTTGTTATTGTTATGTGCCTTCAATTAGATTAAGACTTATGGCAACCCTATGAATCAGCAACCTCCAATAGCATCTTCTATTTCTATACAATAACCATGGTAATAGTTCTCTTTGTCCCTAGGTACTAGTCGCTGTATTGTTGCATTTAGGGTTCTAACCATGTTTCTGTCTCCTTTTGCTTTTCTTCTCTCTTGAACCATTTTAAGAGTTTCTTCAGTCATCCGTTGAGGTCTTTCTTTTTAACTAGAGGTATTGTCTTTTTGCATTTTTCCCTGATAATGTCTCTGACTTCACTCCAAATACTACCCCTGCCTTAAAAAATGCCAATCAGCCTCCAGGGACTCTCTTCTAAAGTACAGTACGCACCTAGAAGATTGGGGTGAACGAACAATATCCTGATCAGGAGCTTCCATAACTCATTGGTACAGCACTTACCTGGTATATACAAGGTCTTAAGTTCAGCTCCCGGATTGTCTAGTTGACAAAAGGATCTCAGGCAGCCAGCTGGAGACTTTGCCTAAGGCCTCAGAGCCTTGCTCTCCAGAGAAGATAGCACTGAGCTAGAGGAATCCCTCTTCATGCAGAGTGAGAGTTAGCTTCCTGATGGTCTAGCTCAGTGTAAGGTGATTTTTACGTATGTGCCGCACACTACCCCCTTCTAGGGAGCACCCTCCTAATAAGAAAGTCCTCCCCCCCATTATTTCCTCCAAGCTACCTGGGAGGCTCTCTCTTATCCCAGCCTATTTCACAGGGTTGTTGTGAGAATGAAGGGCCAGAAGGATCCACACACTCTGGGCCCAAGCTCCTTGGAAGCAAGGTGGGACAAAAAATGCCATCCACCACACATAAGTAAGAGCTCCTCACCTGTTGCTGAGTCCAGAAAGTGGGGAGGCAAAGCGTCACAGGAGGCAGTTGATAAGAGGCAGCTTGGCCAGAGCGAAGGGCATTAAAGGGTTAATCCCTGGCCCCTGCAGACAGCCCCACCTCTCACAGGGAGAGCCACGCAATCTGAAAGGGGCTGCTCTGCTGCAGCTCTCCAAACCTCTTCCCCTTTTAAGTTCAAGGAAATCATGTTGCAAAAACCACCAAGGATGAGTGATGGGTAAGGCCTTTTTAAAAAGGGGAGGGAGTGGTGCTTAGAGGATAGACCAGAGAGGTGGGGGAAAGTTCCAGGTAAGGAAAACTGGCACTGGTGTGCAAGGAAGAGGGGAGCAGTGGTTCAAAAGCAAGGAGAACTCTGGGATACAGGACTTAGGAACAGGGGAGGCTTCCTTCTACTGAGTCAGACCACTGGTCCATCTAGTTCAGTATTGTCTGCACTGACTGGCAGTGGCTCTACGGGGTTTCAGGCAGGAATCTCTCCCATTCCTATCCTGGAGATGCTGGGGGCTGAACCTGAGATCTTCTGCATGTAAAGAAGATGCTCCACTAAAGAACGACAACCCTTCCATACAAATATGGCAGAAACTTCTGAGTAAACATGCACAGGATTAAGTCCCATAGGAACACAGGAGGCTGCCTTGCACCGGGGGCCCATGTAGCTCAGTACTGCCTACACGAGACATTCCCAAACTGTGGCCCACAGACCACCAGTGGCCTGTAAACTTCATTCATGTGGCCCGTGGCATGCCCACGTGAAATATTCATGTCAGTTTTTAATTGCATTTTGATTGCTTCTTTCATGTCTTGTTATTATTATTATTACTCCGCCCTTTTTCCAGAGCTGGAACTCAGGGCGGCTTACAAATAAAAACAAATACATATAATAAAAACATACAAAAACCTGCATTTAAAATTGAATTAAACTATATACAACATTAAAACATTTAAACATACACTTAAAATGATTCAAAAACCAGTTTAAAAATAGTGCAATTAAGGCAGTAAAACAATACCACACACTCCAATCAGCATGAAAGGCCAAGGACTCTTCTCAGTAGCTAACATGCTCCCTTTCACGACGATTGGCTTGCACTTAGAGACCTGGCGGGGACCCTGCTCCCAATAAAGTAATGGGTCTACGACCCCCCACAACTACTCTTCTGGGTCCAAGTAACGGAAGGCTGAAAGCAGAGGAAGCGGCCTTATACAGACCAATTGGTCCATGTGGGTTGCTACTGTCTGCACTGATGGGCAGCAGTTCTAGATTTTATACGGGGTCAGATTGAACAAGGGACCCACTGCACACAAAACATGGGCTTCCCCACTGAGCCACGGCCAATTCCCGTTGCTGAAAGGGGAATGAGGTCCATTAACTTGGGTGGTTAACAAATGAAGAATAGGCCTAGTGCATGGGCATCCACAGGGGCGGGGGAGATGTTGCCTTCCCCCTGGCTGGACCATAATCCCCAGCCTCAGGTTTCTTTAAAAAACAAAGAGAGAAAGTTTCTAGCATTTGTAGAACCTGACATATGAAACCAAATGTATAGGCACTATTCTTCTCTTTTTTTTGGCAAGAAGCTAGCCTGCATCCTCTCCCCCTTCCCGTTTCAGCATTTTCCTGAGGCAGGGGGCAAAGCGAAACGCATACAGTCTAGGGATGGCTATTAGCCACAATAATGCAGTAGAACCTCCGTGTACATGGGCAGTATACCCTGGATGCTAGCAACAAATGAATGTGTGAGTCTACCCCTGCTTCCCGTCTGACCATGGATATCTTCTTTCCATCATGGTGCAGGTTGCACCCTAGGCCTGTAGAAGGCCCTCAAAGCAGAATCGTAGTTGGGAGGGGCCTCTAAGGCCATCAAGTCCAACCCCCTGCTCAATGCACAAATCCAGATTAAAGCATACCAGACAGCTGGCTGCCCAGCTGCCTCTTGAAGGCCTCCAGTACCTGAACCATCTCACCTGAACTCTCTTCCTTCATAGGAAAACAGCAGACAGCGTCACTCCCGCTTTCCTGAGTCTGAAGGAAGAGCTCCCGGAAGCCTCCAGCTGCGTGTCTGGCGATAATAAATGTCTGGTCACAGGGAAAAGTGGGGGGGAGGGGACAGCATTTGAGAGAGAAAAGAGATATTTATTATTATTATTATTATTATTTCAACATTACAATCCATCAAGATTCAACCAGAACAAATCAATATTTTTTAAAAGGAAAAGTATTTTTTCTTCTTTCATTTTCTCCGTTTAGGAAGAACAAAAGAATACAGAAGTGGGGGACAGAAAGAAAAAAACAAGCAGACCTAAGCAAAATTAATTTACAAACCACCAATTACAATCAGGAGCAGATCAAACATAATTTTTGTACATAATCAAAAGAAAATCTTTTTCTTTTTTGCCTTATTCATTTAGTCACCGATTCATAGGGTTGCCATAAGTCCTAATCGACTTGAAGGCACATAACAATTCATTTAGTACAGTACAGGTGTGCCAATTTACCTCACCAATTTGCTCCATATATTGAGGGAATCAGACTTTCCAACTGATTAGCTAACCTCATTTCTCCCCCTCCCCCCATTCTAAGAAAAGAGTTGAGACCATCCCTTGCATCAGGATAGCCCTGGGTCATGAAGCAAGCCCTTGCTCCCTTCCCCTTTAAGCAGGAAAGAGGAAACCATAAGCAACGCTTGTGGCACTCATTTGCAAGCCCTGGGCACAAGCCCTGCATTGAAAACATAGCGGGGGGGGGGAGGAGTGCCATGCTCCATACCTATGTGTCATAATGTTCCATATTTATGTATTATAATCATACTTACAGTAAGAGTTTGCATTTAGATGATTAAGGTAAGTGGCGAGTGTCAGGAGTGGGGAAACGAGTGAGTAGAAGGTGCTGGAGTGTGCTGGCTGGTGATTGACTGAGTGCCCTGGGGGTGGGATATTTATATCTGAATGTGTGGCAGGTTTGTCAGTGGGGATGGGGTTATGAGCTGGAAGTGTGATCAGATTTGTGTGTTCAGAGCTGGTTAGTCAGTGTAGTTCAACTTTTAAACTACCTCACAGGGTTGTTTTGGGGATTAAACAAGGAGTATGCCACCTTGAGCTCCTTGGAGAGAAGGTGGGATATAGATGCAATAAATAATAACGTTTGTTTAGTATTTTGGGATTAGATTGAGGAGTGGTGGTGGAGATAGTTTAGGAATATTTTAGAGTGGGTAGACAAGGCCAGGCTATTAAGTGTTAAAAAGATCTTGAGTAACATTTATTTATTTATTTATTTCTTACATTTCTATCCCACCTTTCCTCCAAGATCCTCAAGGTGGCACCTATGGTTCTCCTCCCTCTCCATTTTACCCTCACAACAAACCTGTGAGGTAGGTTAAGCTGAGGGGCTGCGACTGGCTCAAGGTCACCCAACAAGCTTCAGGGTAAAGTGGGGATTTGAACCCTGGTCTCCCAGGTCCTAGTCCAGCACTCTGACCACTACACCACGCTTCAACGTAAGTGAAGTACCACAAGAACACATTGAAACCACATACTTATGAGCACAGAGCAAACTTGCGTATTTTATTAACATCTGCTACTTTAATAAACACTGTTAGTTTTCACACACACCCCTGGTCATTGGCTATGCAAGAAGAGAGTTAGATGCATATACTGCATCTATAGTGGCCTTTTTAAATATGCAAAGTTGCACAAGGGTACCTGCACCTTTATAGGAAGGGCTGGGGGAAGAAGGTGAAAATCCGTAACACAGCATTGGGGGTGTGAATGTTAAAGCATGTCTCCCTCTGCTAAAAGCAGCATTTTAGCAGAGTGGGAGCACAGCAAGGAGCAATCCAGACATATTTTGCTGCAGCTTGCTCCATCCTCGATGGCAGTCTTCCCCAACCTGGTGCCCTCTATGCATTTTGGACTGCAACTCCCATCAGCCCCGGCAGCACAGGTGTATGATGCTGGGGCTGATGGGAGTTGTAGTACAAAGCACTTGGAGGGCTGCCAAAAGGCAACATTTCCCATCACTTATTGCATGGTTGGGGAACCTGTGGCTTTCCAGATGTTGCTGGTCTACAGCTCCTATTAATACCTTACTGTTGGCCATGCTGCCTCTGATGAGAATTGGGAGCCCAACATCTGGAGGGATACAGGTTCTCCACTGTCTGACTTACTGGGCAGACCCTAAAAAAGGGTCCATAGCTTGAATCCTGCAGCTTGAATCGGCAAGACCCGACTTTCTGCAATCCGCCTACTTTGAACTTCCTCCTAAAAGTAGCAAACCCATGTCGCAAGGTAAACATATTTGGAAGTGCTTTTAATATGTTTTTAGACCTTTATTTTTTAAAAAAAATGTTTTTAAACTTTTTTTTAAAAAAATGTTTTTAAATAGTTTAAAAAAAATGTTTTTAAAGATGTTTTGTTTTAACACTGTCATGAACTACTGCCAGTTCACACCAGGACTCAGTTCCCAAATCCAGGGCAATTGATCCTGGCAAGGCACAACTTGTGCCTCCCTTACCAGGGCTGAGTAAACCAACAAAAACCCTGCAAGGTACGTAGACTGCCACCACCCCTTAAACCTGGTCACCCACTCTGGGCCAAGGGGAAACCCAAAGTGCAAAAAATAGACCTGCCAAGGATTCCAAAGGACAAGAGCCAGGAATACACTCCTTGCCTTAGAGCTGCAGGCAAAATATCCAAATATGCGGTAGTCTGTGACTAATTGGCCAAGGAGCTGGATTCAAAGCCAATTTCCCCCTGAAATGAACACACACTGATAAATCAGAGGTAGCTTTATTAGAATAACCTATAAGTGCAAAAAGTATAGCAGCAAAATAGTTCTTTAAACTAAACAACCCCGAGCTAGGTAAAATGCAGAGACAGTTCAAATCACAAATAAAAATAACAAAGCTGTCTAGTCTAATCTATACTCAGACAAGATTGGTAAACCAGCAGAGTACTGTAATATCATGGTTCCACATCTCCTCAGAGATATATAGCCTGGATAGCAGATAGAACCCCAACAGCAGGTAGCACCAAAAAAAAACATTGGGGAACAAAGACCCAGGCTCTGGACCCTATTCTTATGGGGAAATGCTCAGCAACAGCCAGGAATTAATTAGCCAATCACGGGGCTTTCTGATGGCAAAATCTTCTGGAGCTTTCGCACCTAATGGTTGGTTCCCAGGCTGGTTGGCCTCACAGTACCAGTCTCAAGCTGATAAGCAGGTGTTCTTGCTTACAGCTGGACTCAGTTAATTAAGCAGTGAGAACTAATTGTCTCATGGGCTCTCAGAGGCCCTATTTCAGGCAAGATGTTTCCCCCCACAATTCCTCGCCACAGAACCATTTTAGAAATCAGGCATTCTTGACAAATAAATGTTAAAGTCTGTTTTATTATGTTTTAAAGTGTTTTTAGTGCTTTTGTTTGCTTCCCTGGGCTCCTACTGGGAGGAAGGGCGGGATATAAATCAAAATAATAAACAAACAAACAGGTGGGTGTATATTCTGTGACTGAATTGTGCCCTGCTAAACACAGTCCCCAAACAATCAGGTTACAAGAAACAAAGAGATGGGACCGCAGGACCTCTCTGTCACCTTTGCAGAAAGATGTGCAATTTTTGGATCTTCCTCATCTCGAAATCTTACCATCTTAGTTCATCATTTCAAGAACTCTGGGTTGTATCCAATACTAGCCATACTCTACACTGAGTAATTTCTACCCATTTAAATTAATGGACGTTATTAGCTGAGGTTTATTAATTTCAATGGGTCTACCCCCAAGTAGAACTTAATTGGATACAGCCCTCTGTAACGAAGAAACAGTGTCTGAGTTTGCTTTTTTTCCTCCTCCCTCCCCTGGAGCTGGTTAAGGAGAGGTGGGCTGCATTTACACTGTACATTTATTCCACTATTATTCCGCTTTAAACAGTCGTGGCTTTCCCCAAAGAATTCTGGGAAGTAGTTTGTAAAGGGTGCTAAGAGTTGCAAGGAGACCCCAATTTCCCTTGCAAATCTACAGTTCCCAGAGTTCCTTGGAAAGAGGGCTTGATTGTTAAACCACTTAAGGAACTGTAGCTCTCTGAGGGGAATAGAGGCCTCCTAACAACTCTCAGCACCCTTCACAAACTATACTTTCCAGGATTCTTTGGGGAAAGCCATGAATTGTTTAAAGCAGAATAATAGTGGAATAAATGTATAATGTGAATGCGGCCATGGAGTTGGTGATGGGGAGCCTCCCTCAATTGACTACAACAGGGGTGGGCAGCCTGTGGCAACTCCAAATGACTGGGAGCTGGAATCCCACAACGTGAGGAGGGTACCAGGTTCTCCACCCCTGGATGAAGACAAGTTTGCAGGTCCCCTGCTACACACTGTTACTTGGCTTCAGCGCAGGAAAGGCACGCTCTTTTCCACCCTGCCCACACTGGACCCATTACCCTTGTAAAGAATTTGCTGGCCATTTACCCCAGGCGGGTGCGCTGAGAGAAGCTCTGTGGCTTGTCCTGGTTGGCTGTCAAGAAGCTCCCAAATGCCCCTGGTCACAGAGAGCCTTTCCAGAAGTGGGATGGGATTCTCACATTTTCCATTCACCAGCCTGAGATGCTGTGGGCTGTGCAAGAGAACAGGGGGTAGGGATGGAGAGAGAGAGAGTTAACAGGAGGAAGGTCTTTCACCCCTGCAGGACTACAAAAACAGCTAAAACCAAGTGAGAAAGACAGGGTGTTATTTAGGCTTGCCACCCAATGTTTGCCTTTAAAATGACAGTCTGATCAGATAATTGAAATGGGAATGGGCTGCCTTCAAGTTGCTCCCAACTTATGGCGACCCTATGAACAAGGTTTTCACAGTAAGTGGTATTCAGAAGTGGTTTACCATTGTCTCCCTCTGAGGCTGAGAGGCAGTGACTGGCCCAAGGTCACCCAGTGAGCTTCATGGCTGTGTGGGGATCCAAACCCTGGTCTCCCAGGTCCTAGTCCAACACTCTAACCACTACGCCACACTGGCTCTCTTGCTTCTTACTAGAGCCAAGGAATTCAATTGAATGGACATCCTTGCTATTTGCTATCTTGTAGGAGAACAGCCTTGTGCCGCTGCCTTTATCTGGTGGTCTCTTTGGCATTCCACTGCCTTGCTACCTGTTTCGGAGCATGTGGAGGGGGTTCTACAGTGAGTAATTTGAAACATATCCATGCGTGCCAGATGACCAATCCCCTGTGGTAAAGAATGTGAAGATCCCTATTTGGATCATGTGACCAAGAGGAGCCTGCTCCACCTTTTCCCAGGATGCCTCTGTCTGCCATAGAGAAAAAGGGGCACTTCTGCCTAGAAGGAATTGCATGCATAGACTGCCTTCAAGTCGCTCCCGACTTATGGCCACCCTAGGAACAGGGTTTTCATGGTAAGTGGTATTCAGAGGGGGTTTGCCATTGCCTTCCTCTGAGGCTGAGAGGCAGTGACTGGCCCAAGGTCACCCAGTGAGCTTCATGGCTGTGTGGGGATTCGAACCCTGGTCTCCCAGGTCGTAGTCCAACACTCTAACCACTACGCCACACTGGCTTACTACACTCCTTCAGCATGATGGAAATAAGAAGCAGCCAAAGATTGTGTTCCATAAGGCACAGAGAGAGAGGAAAGAATGTCCCCAAGAAACGTTGGGGGGGGCATCCAATTAGACTCTGGGAAGAGAAGGGGGTGGGACCTAGCAGAGATCTGTTTCTTCCCAAACTTGCCTTCCTTCCACAAATGGCGGCAACCTCATGCCAGTCTTTGTAGTCTTTGCTTACCCAGGTTCCTTTTCCAGAGGACTCCTGTTGGTAGCAGGGATGGTCTCAGACATCTTTTGCACCCAAAGCGTCCACAGCAAATTGGTCCTCACAACTCCCCCATCACCAGACGCTTCCTAGGATACCTTTTTGCTTCTGAATGCTTTCCTAGCAGTGGAGGAAAACAAATTAGGCAGATGGATCAGGGCTCCAGGTTGTCATGGGTCTGCGGCAAGAAACTAAGAGATCAATTTTGTCCCAGGCATATGAAACACCACATCAACTAAGCAGCAGAATCTGGAGGCTCCGGTGTCAGTAGGGTAGTGAATCCGCTCCAGGTTTTAGCCCGAACTTTCCAGGAGCTGTCCAAGGTGCTCCTTAAAAGTTCAGACTAAAACCCAGAGCAGTTTCACTGCCTTACTGACATCAGAGCCTCCAGTCTCCACTGCTACTGCCATTCTGATGGGCATAAAGTGCTTGCCCTTATCACGCAGAGGGTCCAAGCACTACATTTTTGGCTAAGTTCCATTTCAGGTTCAATTGTTCCAGTCTGGTTGTAGGCAGGGCCCGTAGATTAGTGCTTAAAGCACCTGCTTTCTACACAGACGGTCCCAGGTTCAGTCCCGGCATCGCCAGTGAGGGCTGGGAAAAAGACTCCTTTCCCAAAACCTTGGGGAGCCACTGCCAGCGAAGGTCGACAGTACTAAGCCAGATGGGCCAACGGTCTTACCTTGGTCAAAGGGCAGGTCCCTATGGTGCCAGGCCAGGCCAGAAAAGGTCCAGTAACTAATTCGGCACACACAACCAACTGGTTCAGTTCTAGTTCACGTTAAACAAAATATAAGCATCTAAAGGTACATTGTGAGGTAGAGCAAGCTAACAGGGGTGCCTCCTGGCTGTCCGTATTGTCAGCTCTGCACTGAGACAGCAGTGCCGGTGGGGGCTGGAAATGCCTGGGGAGTTATCAGAGCGGGAAAGTCCTTAGCTGGCAGTCTGGTCGTAAATCTGCCAGGCTAACGAGGATGAAGCATGATAAGGGCAAGGCCCTTCCTAAGCTTACGTGCCAAGCCAGAAGTCCAGAAGCGAGGTCAGTAGAGGTCCGGGTTCAATTGCCAAGGGGTCAGTCCAAGATAAGGTTCAGGGAAACTAGAAACACACGAAGCCACGCCTGACATTGTAGTCAGCAACAAGCTGAAGCCAAGGTTTGACTTTTAAGGAGCAGGGTTGTCAGCAGGTGTGAGCCCTCAGCGTTTTGGCCTTAAGTGGACAGGCCTGCTCCTCTTCTGCCTGACCTTCTGCTGTCTACGTTCTGCAGGTGAGGGGGGAGTATCCTGTTCACTGTCTGCGTCTGGCTGAAGGGCTTCAGCTGTGTCTGGGGTGCTCTGCAGCTGAGGGGGAGAAGGAGCTGGGTTCTCAGGAGCTTCCTCCGTTTCTCCTTCTGGGTCTGCTGCTTCTGGGTCTGCTGCTGTTACTCCCGAGTCATCCTCGTCTGATGAGTCCTCTGACGGGGCCATGACATGTATTTTGCAGGAGGGATTTAATCCCGTGCCAGAACTTCAGGTTTCTGCATTTAAAGTGGATTAAAGAGCTCTGTTGCCTAGTGCTGGCGTGGGGAACCTTTGGCCCTCCAGATGTTGCAGAACTACAGCTCCCATCGTCCCTGGTCATTGGCCACGCTTGCTGGGGCTGATGGGAAGGTCAAGGGTTCCCCTCACCTCCCTTAGTGTGACAAATCCACTATTAAAAAAATTGGCTTGTTGCACTTTGGAAAGTGATAGGGACGTGCATTGAAAAGTGTGGGATGAAAAAATGACTAGCAGGAAGACATGTAAACACCCCGCAAGCAAGTCGGGATGAATGTGGGATGAATGCTCATTGTCATAAGGACATAAGAAGAGCCTGCTGGATCAGGCCAGTGGCCCATCTAGTCCAGCATCCTGTTCTCACAGTGGCCAACCAGGTGCCTGGGGGAAGCCCGCAAGCAGGACCCGAGTGCAAGAACACTCGCCCCTCCTGAGGCTTCCGGCAACTGGTTTTCAGAAGCATGCTGCCTCTGACTAGGGTGGCAGAGCACAGCCATCGTGGCTAGTAGCCATTGATAGCCCTGTCCTCCATGAATTTGTCTAATCTTCTTTTAAAGCCATCCAAGCTGGTGGCCATTACTGCGTCTTGTCATATAACCTCCCCGTAAACAAAGACGGGACAGAGTCTCATCACTGCATAAGCTTTGTGTAAGCAAATCAGGATAAATGCCGAATAGAAAGGTCACCTGGAGGGGCCCTAGGTCTAAACCTGTTGCAACAGAAACCCCATTCAGGTGTTCTGTTCACTCACAAGATTATTACTGTGTCAGGGAGCGCAGGAAATGACAAACATTGCCCCCTCCAGGACACCACTTTTCTCTTCCAGGAGTTGGAGGGCAAAATTCTCAAGTGGGAACCTCCCTTAGAATCATAGAAGAGGAGAGTTGGAAGGGGCCTATAAGGCCATCAACCCCCTGCTCAATGCGGGAATCCAACTTAAAGCATCCCCAACAGATGGCTGTCCAGCTGCCTCTTGAATGCCTCCCCTGTTGGAGAGCCCACCACCTCCCTAGGTCATGGGTTCCATTGTCCTATTGTTCTAATAATTAGGACGTTTTTCCTGATGTTCAGTCAAAATATGGTTTCCTGCAACTTGAGCCCGTTATTCCATGTCCTGCACTCTGGAACAATTGAGAAGAGATCCTGGCCGTCCTCTGTGTGACAACCTTTCAAGCCCTTGAAGAGTGCTATCATATCTCCCTTCGGTCTTCTCTCCTCAAGGCTAAACATGCCCAGTTCTTTCAATCTCTCCTCATAGGGCTTTGTTGCCCTGCTCTGAACCTGTTCCAGTTTGTCTGCATCCTTCTTAAAGCGCGATGTCCTTGGTCAGTGGAGTCTCCCCGCACAATTTAGGATCCTGCATAATCAGGGTTTTAGACTGGATGGGGGGCCCTCTCAAGCAGAGGAAACTCCCCTCTTCTGAACTTTGCCCTCCAAGTCACAAAGGGATGAAAAGAAAGGGAAAGTGAGGGGTGGAGCTTGGCAATGCTCCCCCCATCCAAGTAAACAGAACACCTGAAGGCTTAAGTGTCAGCAAAAACCAGCATGAAGCATGCATATAACAGACAGTAAGTTCTCTGTACTTCACAAACACACACTTATTTTATTTGTACTCTTTAAAAACTGATTTGGTTGCTTCTTCACCTACAGCATGTTTCTGATTTGTACAATTTAAATGAAAGAGAAAATAAAAAATATGAAAGGATGGGTTATTTAAATCAGAAAACTGACACTGACTAGTGAGCTTCAAGTTACATATTTTTCAACTGATTTAAGAATACTAGGGGAACAAAGATTGACATCCTTAAACAGTATTTCCAGTATTACAGCTTTCTGTAACTATCTGTTTCAACTCATTCTCCGAGATTGCCTTTCTTCACGTGGGGAGAGCCATGGGCAAGAGAAGGTGAATGGAGCCGTAAAAACTGTTGGGGAATGCCGTTACACCCCTGGCAGGCAGGTCAAGGGAGCCTGTTAGGGAAATTACAGGTAAATGGCCCACAGTGACTGAAACAAAGCCATTTGGGTGCCTTTCTTCCCTCCAAGCTAAGCATGAAATAAAGACCAGGCAGGGGACAGGTTTTGAGAGGGACAGGGGCTCCTCTAGATGACCTGTTTATTGAACATTCATCCCGGTTTATTTGCACACAGTTGGCACAGGTAGGTTAGATAGCACTGGCTGTTTATCAAGCATTTCATTCCAATTAGTTTACGGAGAGGTTTTTATTTATTTTAGAAAATTTATATGCAACTTGATTGTAAAAAAAAAACCTCTAAGCAGTTTACAAGAAACTTTAAATTACCAATAAACAGTTACAAACAAGTAATTAAAAGCATTTTTTTTAAAAAGATTAAAACAGCAGTAAACAAAAAAATTAAACACACATCAGCATCTGTGTGTCCTGTTAGGCTTGCCTCAACAGAAATGTTTTAAGCAGGCACTGAAAAGAACAACACAAAACTGCCTGCCTAACGTCATGTCAAGCAAATGTTAGCCCACACCTTCCAGGGCATTTTCCTGTCACTTCCCTTATCCAGCCAGCCAGCCCGCCCTTCCTCCCAGAAGGAGCCCAGGGCGGGAAAAAGTCCTGTTTTTGTGGAAGCGGGTTTATTGCACAAGACCTCCAAATCACCTTTAACTCCACAACCTGAATTTGCCAGTGTGTGATTGAATGCCAACTGCAAAGTAGCAACCGGAAGGACGCACACAGAAAGACAAGTGTGAGCATCTTAGGGTGTTGTTGTCTCCCCAAGATACCTGAGGTGGGAGCGGCAGATTTGGGCTGTCGGCTGGAAGTGTTCCAGCTGTGCTTCCACCTTTGCTAGCCCTGAATATTTGCAGATAAATGCAAATATTACAAACTGCCAAAAAATCTCTCCAGTGATCTCATCCCAAAGGAAACCCAAGCTGCTGTGCGCCCACTGGGACTTCACACCGCTTGGAGAAGCATGATGTGGGAAGGATGATAGAGCACATGCCTTGCACACAGGGTTCGATCCTAGCATCTCCAGGTAGGGCTGGGAGTGTTCCCTGCCTGAAACCCTGGAGATCCACTGCCAGCCAGTGTAGACAATAAGCTAGATAGGCCAACAGCCTGACTCAGTATAAGGCAGCTTCCCATGTTCCCACAAGCGTAACAGTACTTACAGTCAGCATCAACATATCTGTAAGAGAAAGGACTTCCAAAATACAGGCAGAAAGTTCTACACCACATCTTTCATTTCACAAAATCTATCCCAGCAGGTTGCTCCAAAGATTCTAAATGCAGGCCCGGGAGATCACAATCCACGTGCGTGACTGTAGCAGGGAAGATGGCGGCTGGATTAGACACTGAGCATCTCGGCAGCATCCGGGCCCAGGCAAAAGCCCGACCCTACCTGCTGCTGATGCTTGGCTTCTAGACAGACGCTTGCACTTGGAAAAAATGTGTAACGCACCAGTGTCAGAAGTGCACTTATGTGGCAACACTTTCCAAACCGGATGCCAAAGTGTGGAAGGGCCTCTCCCTCACTACTGAGGAAAAACACAACTAGACGCTGCTGAACTGGGATTAAAAGGTTCAGTCGGTCTGTGCTTCTGGATGTTCTTGAGGTGCTGGATCAAACCCAAACGATCCATTTAGTCTGGTGATCTTTCTTCAACCATGTGTTCTTTCTCCAGTCCAATGCCTCAGAGAAGCTTATGAGCAGGGAATAAAATCATAGGAATTGGAACAGACCTAAGAGGCCATCCAGTCCAGCCCCCCATCTGTGCTGCAGTAACAGATGGCCATTCATCCTCTGCTTAAACACCTCCAGTGAAGGACAGTTCCCCACTTCCAGAGACATGAAAGAAGTGGTCCTCCTCTCTTTGTTCCCAGCATTGGTTCCCGGGGTAGATTACCTCTACATGTGGAGGCTCGATGTAGTTCTCTCACAGGTCCTACGCATCAACAGATCTCTCTCTTAGCACATCATTCCTAACCTTCCAGTGTGGAAGTCCTAAGTTTGCAGTTCTGCTTAAAAGGTCACCAGTAAACCTGGGAGCCAAAGCACAAGGCATGAAGGGCACAGCAGATCTTACCTTGCGGTATAGTAGTTAGGGTGGGTGACAGTCTCGAGATCTCTGTGCAACGTGCCTCAAGAGGAACAGCAAGAGGTGAACGAGGGATGCAGGCCAGCCGTGATGGAAGACTGCAGGCCTAGGAGACAAAGGGAGGGATGTGGTTTACACCTCCGTCAGTTGCCTTCACGTGGTCTCAGGGACCTATTGTTCACTTAAAAGAAAAGTCTGCAGAAAGGAAAAGAGAACTGGGGCAGAGAGATGAATGCTTAAGAGTCCCAAGCGCTGGATGTTTTGCCTGCACGTTTGGTATTTGAGTCTCATAGGAACACAGGTAGCTGCTTTTTACAGAACCAGACCATCGGCCCATCTCACTCAGTACTGCCTACACTGACTAGCAGCTGCTCTCCAGGGTTTCAGACAGGGAAACTTTCCCAGCCCTACCTGGAGATGCTGGGGATTACACCTGGGACGTTCTGCACGCAAAGCAGGTACTCTACCACTGAGAAGCAGCCTTTCCCCAGTTTTGGAAATTTTGTGGGGGTTTGTGCATAAACGAGGCACTTTTATTTTATTGACTCCGCACCCAAATCCCCCTACGCCACACTCCTCCAAACTCTCTATCCTCTGATACACCAGAAACCTGCCAGGCTTTGGTGCTTTCAGACTGTTGCTGTTTTCAGGTGGGATTGAGTCACGTGTGGATGCATTCAGGTGGCACAGTTAAAATGGATTTGGCACTCTTGTGCAACAAAGCCTCTTCCTTACTCACATGAAATGGAACTTTTTTCCCTATGGAAAGTGAAGGGGAAATGCAACAATGGCTTGACACAGTGTCACATCAGCTCCCTGCAAAGAAATCCGACTGAATGCTCAAATAACAGGTCATTTGGAAGTGACCTCTGCCCCAAATGGCCAAAAATCCAATAGGCTTCACATCACCAGCTAGGTTGATGCTCAGGTGAGGAGCAAAAGGAAATGGGGGCATACGATAAGGACAGCGGAGACTGGTGGCTCCGACGTCAGTGGGGCAGTGAATCCACTCCATTCAGTTCCTTGAAAGTTCAAACTAAACCCCAGAGCGGATTGCCTGTCCCACTGACATTGGGGCCACCAGTCTCCACTGGATAAGGACCACCCAACAAATGTGTCAACAAGGTTCCACACCTGCAGCAACCACAGATATACAATAGATTATTTTCACTGAATGGATTTCCTGTGGTAAAAGGAAATCCAGACTAAATGTAACAAAAAATATGGGCTGGCATTTTGATGACGACTTCATGTAGACCAGGAGTGAGAACACTTCAGGCCTAGTTGCTGGATGTGGCCCTCAGGTCTCTCTATCTGGCCCTCAGAACTCTCCCCAGGCCACACCCCTCACTGCCCACACCCCAAATATTTTTGCCTGGCTGGAAAGCATCCTTGAACTCTGATAATGCCTCTTGCTTGTCTGGATGAAGTATGGAGAGAAGGATGGGTGGAGAAACTAGAATAAGGTACAAAAGTAGAATTTACATTCATTTATTCTTTATTTTTTTATTTAAGACATTTCTAGGCCACTTAATCATTATCAGCATTTCTAAGCGGCGTACATAAAACTAAACTATACAGAAAATTAAATAAAGATTCATTCATCATAAATTCATTTCTCCACCCATTTTTGCCTCCAGCTCAGGCCACCACTGGCATGTGGCCCCCAAAAGGCTCCTTAGAAAGTAGAATGGCCCTCAGGCTAAAAAAGGTTCCACAACTCTGCTGCAGATGGTGTGAAAAACTTGTGTACATGAGCAGCACCGACTGGTTTCACAATAAACCTCCATCTGGAAGTAGAATAAAGAATTAATGTGTTGTCCTCCACAACAGAACTACTGCTGGAGATTGTGTCCTCTAGAGGGTAGCACTTATGTTACTGGCAAAATGATTTTTTTAAAAAAGATCACATATTTTATTATTATTATTAATTATTATCATTTAAAATAACCTATGCATTAAGTGCATACCTATGTATGGATGTGAAAGATGGACAGTGAAAAAAGCAGGTAAGAGAAAAAGCAACTCAGTTGAAATGTGGTATTGGAGCTTTGCGACTGTGAAAAAAAATAATTGGGTGTTAGAACAAATTAAACCAGAACTATAACTAGAAGCTAAAATGACAAAACTGAGGTCATCATACTTTGGACACATAATGGGAAGGCATGATTCACCCTAATGATCTACGCCATGCCCCGTCTATAATGAGCTTCCACCGGACCCTGAAGACCTGGTTTTTTAGGCAAGCTTTTGGGACGGATTAGTTTTTACTGTTTTTAAAAAATTTTAACTGTTTATGTACTGTTTTATCTTGTACGTCGCCCAGAGTGGCTGGACAACCAGCCAGATGGGCGACTAACAAATTTAATAATAAATTAATAATAAAAATAGAAAAGACAATAATGCTGGGAAAAACAGAAGGGAGTAGAAAAAGAGGAAGGCCAGACAAGATGGTTCAGAAATTAGTCAGTGCAGCCAGACTTGTCATGCACAGCCCCAATTCAAAGCCAGATACTGACTCTTCAGAGGCCAGATTTCCCATCAACTGAAGGCTTGAGGAAGCAAGCAGGGCCCCCCTTTGCCAGCCTTGAAAGTTTGTGGGAGTCTGGGGAAACCTTTTAGGGCTACCTCCAGAAGATCCTCTTGTGGGGTCCTCAGAGTGAGCTCCAGTCCAAGTGCCAGTAGATGAATCGCTAGTAGAGTCGGAGGGGCAGGTCGACCCATCCTCAGCCTTCTAGAGTGCACACCCCTTAAATTGTCCAAGCTCATTAAGTGCACACCTGGAGAGTCCAAAGGCACTGTGTGACTCAGTAGTAAAGGACTCCTAGTGAGTAAGGTGCTCCTTGAGAAGGGCTCTCCAAACACCTTTATAAATTCCACCAGCAGGCTAACGTCAGTCTTACCTTTGAGCCTCCCAGTTGCTGCAGCACCGCAATCCCTGACTGACCTTGCATGGATTGGATCTCCTCTGTCGCTGATCCCTGGACTGTCACCTTCTGATTCTGCTCTTGGATCACATACTGTGCTCAGGCCGACCGCTCAGGCCTTACTCCGCTTTGCCTTTGCATGCTGGAATTATCCTACCCTTGCTTTGCAATCTCATTTTATTTATTTTTATTTTATTTATTTTATTAGATTTATATACTGCCCGACTAGCATTAGCTCTCTGGGCGGTGAACAACAGAATATAAAAATACAAAACATCTCAGATCTCATAATAAATACAGGATAAACATATATAAAACAATAAATCAAAAACAATTACAACAAAATTTAAAACTAAAACGAGTTACGTATTAAAACACCATAGCAAAGAGGCAAGTCTTAACCTGGCACCGAAAAGAGAGCAATGTCGGCGCCATACGCACCTCTTCGGGGAGACTGTTCCACAGTTCGGGGGTCACCACTGAGAAGGCCCTAGATCTTGTCACCGTCCTCCGAGCCTCCCTATGAGACAGAACTCGGAGGAGGGCCTTCGATGTGGAGCGTAGTGTACGAGCAGGTTCATATCGGGAGAGGCGTTCCGATGGGCAGAGCTTGGAAAAGTTACTTTTTTGAACTACAACTCCCATCAGCCCCAGCCAGCATGGACACTGGATTGGGCTGATGGGAGTTGTAGTTCAAAAAAGTAACTTTTCCAAGCTCTGCCGATAGGTATTGTGGTCCCATGCCGTATAGGGCTTTATAGGTCAAAACCAACACTTTGAATCTAGCCCGGAAGCATATTGGCAGCCAGTGCAAGCAAGCCAGAACAGGTGTTATGTGTTCCGACCGCCTGGTCCCCGTTATTAATCTGGCCGCCGCATTTTGGACAAGCTGTAGTTTCCGAACTGTCTTCAAAGGCAGCCCTACGTAGAGCGCATTGCAGTAGTCCAGTCGTGAGGTTACCAGAGCATGTACGACTGATGTTAGGTCCTCCCTGCTCAGATAGGGACGTAGCTGGGCTACCAGCCGAAGCCGGTAGAAAGCATTCCGTGCCACCGATGCCACTTGGGCCTCAAGTGACAGGGAAGGATCTAAAAGAACCCCCAGACTACAAACCCGGTCCTTTAGGGGGAGTGTAACCCCATCCAGGACAGGGTGTATATCCACCATCCGATCCGGGAAACCGTTCACCAGCAGCATCTCAGTCTTGTCTGGATTCAGCCTCAGTTTGTTAGCTCTCATCCAGTCCATTATCGCAGTCAGGCAACGGTTCAGCACATCGACAGCCTCACCTGAGGTGGATGAAAAGGAGAAATAGAGCTGCGTGTCATCAGCGTACTGGTGGCAACGCACTCCATAGCTCCTGATGACCGCACTCAACGGCTTCATATAGATGTTGAAAAGCATGGGAGACAGAACCGAACCCTGCGGGACTCCACATTGCAGAGCCCATGGTGTCGAGCAATGTTCCCCAAGCACAACCCTCTGGAGACAACCCGCTAAGTAGGAGCGGAACCACTGCCAAACAGGGTCTTTGGTGTATCCCTCTACTCCAGCCTTTCCCAACCAGTGTGCCTCCAGATGTTGTTGGACCACAACTCCCATCAGCCTCCGCCAGCATTGCCAATGGTCAGGAAAGATGGGAATTGTGGTCCAACAATATCTGGAGCCACACTGGTTGGGAAAGGCTGCTCTACTCCCTCTGGGGAGGCAGGCAGGGATCTGATCCAGATCTTATTTCTTATGGCCCTACCCCTTTGAAATGTGATCATCAGAGACGATCACCTAGGACCACCGAAGCAATTTCATCAGCAGGCAACCTTTTTATTTGCCCAGGCTTTTAGTGGTTGGACTGATGGTTTTATCTGACTTTCAAAAATGGAGTGATTTAGTTTGGTTGCTGATCCGTTCTCTTTTCTTATATGAAAAAAAAATTTTTTGTTTTAATATTTCTATAAATAGCTTTCCAGAGCAGTTTATATGTGAAAGTTATGTGCTTATAGACTGGCTCCTTTTGCTTTTTCAGGGGTGGGGAGCTGTTGGTTGTTTTTTTGTTCTTATCGTATGAAGAGAAAGAATGGAGGACAAACAAGTTCAGCAGGGATGGATGAAAAGAGGGGGAGGAAAGGGAGGACGAACTGAAGCACAGGTATCAATTCCAGCCTCCTAATAACTTAACACAAGGTCTTCTGTGGTTTAGCTACTATGCTTTCGTTGACCCTGTTGCATAATTTCCCCCCACCTGCAATTTTCTTTGCAACAATGAGGTCTAGGAACTTGTTCTTGCTGAAATTCTCTGGATCCAATAAATCCATGCAGATTTCTACACTTCCTCCCAGCCCCTCCGAGACATACCTCTGGTCTCCTCTGGGTCCTTCTGACTGAGCTGCCTACTTCATGGATGCTTGGTCTGGGTCAAGGCAACTGAACACCTGTTTTGTGTATGTTGCCATCCAAGAGATCCCAGCCCTTGACCACGGAAGCCACTTCCTGCTCTTGACATTGTTCTTCGGCCCAGGAGGAGAGCACAAATGCATCTTACAGCCATTAAGAATTCCTGACTGTAAAGAACAGTAGGGTGCTCAATTCTAAATTGTCTGTCAAAAGTGGAAAACCCCAAAAGGTTATTTGGTTACACTGTTAAATGTTTTCTAGGCACTGGAACACTGGAGGGGCAAAATGGTGAGGCCTGCATAGCCACCAACACAGTACAGAATACCACTTCTACCACCTTTTCCCACCAGGACTCAGCTGTTGAAATCAAAGCAAGGACACACGTTTCTAGCACATATTAAAAATGTGAAGAAAAGCCTGAAGCACACACACATGTCCTGGGCAAAAGTCTGCCCGTGACTTTTTCACAAGCACATCTGAAAAGAGACCTCCCACCTGCTCCCCCCCCCAAAGCAGTGTGAACAGAGCAAGGGGCTAGGAGCCCTGGGTTTAGTGCCTTATGGACAGGATTTGTGAATGTTTGAATCAGATCCCCATTAGAGATCAGGGAAATTTATGGGTTAAATATAGAGACATGGTACCAGAAGTTCTAAGTCTATTTGTTTTTTGAACAAGAGTAACTGAGTCTGCCTCCTCCCATATGAACCTGCCAGCCCACTGTTCAACACCAGAGATCCTACTCAGTGTTTTACCACCTCTGGAGGCATAGGCGATGGGGACACAAGAGCAGGCCTTTTTTGTGTTGCGGCACTCACACTCAGGAAGTCCTTCCTCAGAGAAGCTCTCATGATGCACAAACATATTGTTAAGGCCATTTTATTTTGACAGTGTAATCTATGATGAAGGTCCCCCCCCCCTATATTGTATTGGTTTGTGCTGGCTGCTGTTTTAATAGGCAATCTTACACTGAGAGGTTATTGTCACTGTTGTTTAATTTAGGGTTTCCAATGTAAGCCAACTTGGGGGCCCTTGTAAATAAGTTCCAGGATATTTCAAGGGGCCCTCATAAAGATCCTCAAAACTGAAAGGATGCTGACACCATCAGCTACTTAAATAGGGATCACTTCTGCTAGAAAGGATTTATTAAGATGCAGTACAGCACAACACTTGCGATGCCTGAAGTGGTCTCTGGTCATTGACCATCTCACTGCGAGCCCTACAAGATTTCCTCCCTGCTTTACGTGGCCTATTTCCACCTGGCCTGAAGGATAAACCCTGACTGACTCCTGCTGCAAAGCTGCTGCTTCTGCTACTCAGGATGCTTAGAGACCATCAAGGTGCAGTCTTGTTTAGAGGGGCTGCTGGGGTCAAGATTTAGTTTTGGAGATGCATTATTTTTGCTGTTATCTGGATTATATTCTTGGATTTTTATTAGATTTTATGAATTATCAGCAGATTAATTTTATTATATAGTTATTAATGTGAGATGTTTTCATAAGCTTTTTGTTTACGACTATATACATTGTTATGTCTTGTAACTTTTACGTGAATTATGTAAACCTTTTGATGTTGTGAGCACCCTATGGAAAGGTGTGGGTCCCTGCTATGGAAAGGTAGCATACAATTTAATGATGATGATAATGGTGGCTGTCTGGTCTTTACCAGTGTGTACTCCTGTTAACAAAATGCAGCTGGCTTTAGACTGACCAAAAGCAGCCACTTGAGGTTACCATCTGTGTGTGCCAAAGGCTGTCCAACAGTTATAGGGTTTCCTCTCCATAAGGAGTGCCAGAACCTTAAGCATCTCTGGGAAATGCTGGGTTGGCTTCTGAGATCCTGGAAAGGGCTAGTAGTTTCAACATCACTTAGGCTGCAGTTCAATACGCACTTACCTGGAAGTAAGTCTTATTGAACCCAATGGAACTTACATTTGAGTAGACATGTATTGGATTGCAGTCTTAGACATTAGTTTATTTTAATCCAATTTTAAATGGACAATTTTATATGTGTGCTTTAATCTGCTATGACTTACTCCCAATTTTTTTGGAAAGACTAGATAAAGAGGCCAGCATAGACTCAACCAGCACTTACAATCCGTCCTACCAAAACAGTCCGTGCACCCGAGGAAGCACTTGAAGGAGCAGCGCAGAAAGACACAATATCCTCTCCTGGAATCAAGGTTCTTGTATTTCATTGCCATTTATAATAGCTTAATGCAGGTGATCAAGGCAAAAGCTTAAAAATACTCTTAAAATTGCTACCTTCCAAGGGTCCAAATAACCCTCCCAACAACCACTCTTAACTGTTTTTCCTGGCCATGCTGCTGCCAAGGAAAGAAACTGTTTCCCAGGAAAAAGAGCAAGAGGGCAGAGTTAAAATTGAGGCTGGTTTTGTTTGTCTCTCTCACCACACCCCCATCAACCCAATTACAGCCCAGATTAGTTGGTAGTTAACAAACAAGAGAAAGAAGCAGAAATGTACATAACTCAAGCTAAAATAAACCCCAGACAATTATTCATATTGCTAATTCAAGAATCCAACTTCTCGCTCATGATTTCAGCAATTCAGGGCTTCAATTGAACACCCCTAAAGTCAGCAGAAAGACTTTGTGCAGTGGTAGCTTTTCTTCCATTCCACAACCCACCTTGGATTCCCCACTTGATAATCTCCCGAGAAAAATCCTTTGGTTGATCCCACGTTGCCATGTCCCTTAAGGAAGTCAAGTCAGACAAGTCTACAAGTCACAACTATCACTCAGCCTGGGGCCATTTTGATTTTTAATTCATCCACAGCAAGCACCCCCCTGTCTTGTCAAACCTCTTCATTCTTCTTTACTAGCAGGAGGGTTTCCCTTCTTTGGGGATGGATTCTCCTTCTGTTCCTTTGTTAGAGGATGGGAGGCACTCGCTCCATCCCCAACAGCCTGCCCTGACTTGGCGTCTATGGCAGCCTGCTCCTTTTTCACCAGTTCCTCCAGCTCTTTCTGAAAGGAAAAGAAACAAAGCGAGGAATATTAAAAAACAGACAAGGTGGAATGGAGCTGTAACAAGGGCTGTTTTCACACATGGGGTTGATTGCATTAGTTTAACAGATTAAAAAGGTAGTGCTTCTGTCTCAATTTCTAAAATCCCTTCCACACTACAGTACCTGTTCTGTTAAGGAACAGCAGCTTTTTCAGTCGATATACTGGCATTTGCACCACCATCTTTCACATGGCTTGCTTTCGTCCCTCACCCATTATACACATGCACACTGTTCCCCACTGTGTAGGAGGTCTAAGTTCTTCTCCCATCACCATGCAAGCCCTCTCCTTTTAGGATCTGACTTTTTAAATTATTTTAGTTGTATCAACACAGGGATGTGTCTGGGAAATGCTGCTATCTGCGACGATGCCAGAATACATGTACAATTTTTGTCAGGCAAAAAACCCCCACAAGACTAAAGGGCGGGAATGCACTGCATGCTGGGATGCCTGTCATGTGAGCGGCTGCAGCTAGCAAAAAACTCCCGTGATTTTCCGGGTTCCCAGCCTTGCTAATGGATCATTTCTGGTATCATTTATCATGGAAATTTGCACTAAACTTGCACTACTTTTCACTAGAATTCCAGAGCTAGCTTGTATGTCACGTGAAAGCTCAAATATAATCCACAAATTACCAGGTAAGAAATTGTCAGAATAACAGAATAAAGTGCAGTGTGAAAGCAGCCAAAGATAGGAAATCATTCCCTCTATGATTTTAGATGGAACCAAAGCAACCATGATTCATTCCTCCCAGTTTGATCTGGGCAGCACCCGAATAGGCCCTGGACGGCTTAGATACCTTCCATCCCAGCCGTTCTGCTAAAGCCAGGCAGCCCTCATCACAGTCTCCCAGCCAGGCAACATCCCTGCAAGAGAAGATATGGGAGACCCCCCCAAAAAAACTCTGATTTGGTGAGCAACACTCAGTGCTTTCTAAACATTCCAAATAATTCAAATGCATTCTCTCAGTGATCCTTACAAAAGCCCAGTAAGTTAGGCCAGCATTATTATTCCCAATTTACAGAAGGAACGAACGAAGGAATGGGGGCAAAGGAATCAAAGAGAAAGTGGTATTATGGGCTACCTATGCTTTACAAATAGATATTGTTCATCTTGAGTTTTATATTGAACATAAAGAAGTATAGAAAATGAAATGAAATTATAGGAACTCTAGTAAACAATTCCTTTTTTCGTGGAATATGCTTACTTTCACTTTAAGGCAAATGTTCTCAGTGAAACATCAACATGTGATAAGAGTCTGGGCATTTGTCCAACCTAAGTCCTTGTGGTTGATAGAAGTGAATTAGGTTAAAAGAAAAGAGAAAAGGTTTAAGATGCAGAAATAGAACCCACATACATGCTGAGAGGGAGATATAAAGGTCTAGTATTAATGTCAGTAAAGCCTAGACTAAGGTAAGCAAAGGCTATAAAAGCCAGCCATGTGTGGAGATCAGTCAGTTGTTTCTGACACTGACTGAAGAAGGAACATCTGCTCCAGGTGTTGAGATCCATGCACACCATGGGTGAGAATACTCCTTTACTGAGGTGAAGTCATGTAGGCAATGCTATGAAATGTAATGTACTAGCGTACATCACCAATGTTTGTGCTGTGTATCATCTGGGTTCTGGTATACTCTTGTCTACTGGTAGCTACACGTATGTATGTTGAATGTTTATAATACATAGAACTTAATAAGAGTCTGAGCTATTCCTAGATTTGAGAAAGCTCTCAAGTGGGATCTCCACCCACTTGGTTTGCCTCATCAGTTCTAACTGCTGGCAATGATAATGATAATGATAATTTAATTTTTAGGCCGCCTATCTGGCCGAAGCCACTCTAGGCGGCGTACATATTAAATTCCTGGCGCGTCTGCACTGGCTTCCTATTTGCTTCCGGGCGAGATTCAAGGTGCTGGTTTTGACCTATAAAGCCTTACACGGCGTGGGACCTCAATACCTTGTGGAACGCCTCTCTCGCTATGAACCTACCCGTTCACTTCGTTCAGAATCTAAGGCCCTCCTCCGGGTACCAACCCATCGGGAAGCCCGGAGGGTGGTTACGAGATCTAGGGCCTTTTCTGTGGTGGCCCCTGAGTTGTGGAACAGCCTCCCCGAAGAGGTACGCCTGGCGCCTACACTTCCATCTTTTCGGCGCCAGGTAAAGACCTTTTTATGCTCCCAGGCATTTTAATCTTCTTAACTTTTTTAATCTTTTAATCTGTATTTTAATTTTTGTAGTATTTATTTTGTTTTTGCTGTGCTTTTCGTTGTTTGTTTGTATATGTTTTTGTATTTTTATTATGATATATTGTATTTTATTTTGTTTGTTCACCGCCCTGAGAGCTATTTCGCTAAGGGCGGTAAATAAATTGAAATAATAAATAAATAAATAAATAAATTCAATAAAATACAAAATACAGTAAATACAATAAATACAATAAAATACAAATAATCATCAGTGACAGAATAGCAGCAATTGTAATACATAGCAGCGGGGATTGAGTATATAATTAGCCCATCCCGATAGTCTCAAAGGCCTGACCAAACAGCCAAGTTTTTAATGCTCAGCGGAAGGTATCCAGGGAAGGGGCATGTCGAAGATCGAACGGGAGGGAATTCCAGAGAGTGGGGGCCGCCACCGAAAAAGCCCTCTCTCTAGTCCCCACCAACCTAACTACTTTTGTTGGTGGGATTGAGAGAAGGCCCTGCGTGGCAGATCTTGTCAGGCGGCATAGTTGGTGACGCTGGAGATGCTCCTTCAGATAAACCGGGCCGAAACCATATAGGGATTTAAAGGTTAACACCAACACCTTGAATTGGGCCCGGAAAACTACTGGAAGCCAGTGTAGATTAAATAATACTGGTGTAATATGATCACGGCAACGGCTGTTTGTAAGTAAACGAGCTGCCGCATTCTGTACCAGTTGAAGTTTCCGGACCATTTTCAAGGGTAACCCCACGTAGAGCGCATTGCAGTAGTCTAATCGAGAGGTGACCAGGGCATGTACTACCAGTGGGAGCTGATGAACAGGGAGGTAGGGTCCAATAACCATGGAAGCTCAGGTGAACACAACGTTTGCCATACAAATTATCTGGATAGACAAGGACCGAGGGGAGATGCAAGAATCCTCAATCTAGTGCCCAGTTTCACAGATAAAGATGGTTCGAGGCTATCTCAGTGGCTTTCCTAAATCCACATTACAGAATCAAGAGAGGTACACCCCAATCATTTGGATAAACTCCAACATATTAACTCCATGCTCCTTTACTCAAGAGTCTTGATACTCCTAACTTCTTTTCTGAGCACCACACTATTAAACACCCTGGGTCCCACTACCCAGGGGTGGCATTCTTGGTTTGGCTTATGTTCCCATCATCTGCCACCCCAGTCCCCCAGGTCACATGCCTGTATGCCTTTTCTGAATCAAAGTCCATTCCGCAGCCGTAGCCCATCAAAGACATAAAAGGATCACTCTGCAATGAGACAGAAAGTGTAAGAACAGTCTCTCTATGGCTCCAGGATGGCATCTATTATTGGAGAAGGGGCAGGGAATGAATCTTTCACTCTCTTTATCAGCATCATTGTGTTGATTAAATTAGTCTTTAGACCAACAGTCTTTACAAAAGGTTTCAATTCTGTCCCTACACATAACTTGCTGTACTGACTCTGAAGTTGTGGTATCATGGGCGTGCTTTTGTGCAACCAGAAATAAGGTCCTCAATTAGCACTCAACTATGAAAACAATTGTTCCTTGAAATTGGTCTTGCTGAGGGTTCTGTGCTTTCCCCAAATAAAGCACAGAGAGCTGAGAGCCTGAAAACCACAGTTTCTATCTAAAGCTTGCTTGTGTCCCACCTTTCCTAGTGAGTAGAAATTGGTGGTAGGAATATGTTCTCCCTGTTCCAAATGCAGCAACCAAGAATATTATTTCAGATAACTGATAAGCCTTTTGCCCAGAATCCCAGATTGCAATATGCCAAAGTGTGCACCAAACCAGGTCTCACCTCTCCAGTCTTCTCCTTATTGATCAGCAGCCGCGGTGTGTTTGTGGGTACCCTGGAAAAGATGAGGGAGAAGGACAAATGGCAATGCTTTAATTAGCAAAACCCAACCCTCAGCCACAGGGCCTACATGGCAGGAGGTCACCTACCTGCTTACAAGAGAGGCAAAGGGTTGGACCTGCAGGGAGGTGCCCATGATGATAAGCAAGTCCACATTGCGAAAATCCTGGAAGCATGAAGGAGAGAGGGAGGGTTGCTATGAAGGATTGTGGGAGGGATCACAGAAATGCTATCATAGGCTCTCCAGTCTAGTTTCAATACCTGTCCCCTCCAATCACTTCTCCAAAATCACAAAGTGGCTATTTGCACTCTTTGGATATTTTGCCTTAACCCAGTTATCATTTACTCTCTGGGATAGACAAACCACACAATTCAAACATGGTTAGGCTCATTATAATTCACAGGACAGCTTGCAGTTCAGAGCCCATGAAGTTGCAGGCAATTATAGCACTTTTCAGCAGAAAAGAAAATCACCAACTCCTGAAATGCATGAACATTAAATGGAGGCATACTATATGCAGAGCAATGTCTGGCCACAGAATTGAAATGTACTGTGCCAACTAGCCCACAGCGAACAATGTAAAAATCAGCTGTAACTTATTTATAGTGTTGTGCTGAACGCTTGCTCACAAACAACTTTGACATAGAAAGTGTGCTGTAATGGAGGATTGAAATGTTATTTTCTCAACCCCCTCCCTCTCTCTGAATGCTTCTCTTTTTTTGTACCTATTTCTAGCATAATCTGCTGCTGCTTCCATCTCTCCACATACACATATTGGTCCCAGGCTATGGTCTGAAGGCACATAAGGCCAGCTCCCTGCTGAAGCTAAGCAGGGTCAGGCCTGGTCAGTGCCTGGATGGCAGACAGCCTGGGAACCATATGTAAGCCGCCTTGCGTTTCTATTATCAAAAGAAAGGCAGGTTTATAAATGCAATAAATAAATAAATAATAAATACACCCCCTTGGTTAAAGTTTTACTAACCCTGGCCATCTAGGATGATGTAGTAAGCATGATGTCATAGCTCTACACAGCCTACAGATTTGGCTATGTGACAACGACATTGGGAATACACCAATCCAACTGAGAGCAAAGACAATGCTTCCTGGAACAGTCACAAAGGGGATCCTAACTAACTGGATCACTGAGTACCCTCGCTTTAAATTGGATATATAAACACTTCTTTGCACAACCCTCTGCTACAAGCCTCCCCCACCCCCATGAAACTGCTGGAGAAGAGCAGTCTTGCAGCTTCTCTACACATTTATAAAGTGTACCATGCCCGCCCCCTTTTGAGGTCAACACTATTTTAAAAAAAATCCACATGTTCACTCTATATTGTAAGAGACCCAGGGTTGATATAAAGTCATAATCTGATTAAAGCACATTTTTTAAAAAAACAAAATTTACTACTGATCTAATATCTGCTGCATCTGTACAAATTTTAGTTGTTAACATGAGGATCCAGAGGCCCAGGGCCTTTGGAGATAATGTGCATGTGAGGCTACAAGGACCCTGACACCGAAGGCAAAGCAACCAGGGCACTTACTGACTGCATTAGAGAGAAGAAACGAGAGGGCAGGTTCTCCCCAAAGAATACGATATCTGAGTAGAGGAGGAAAAAAGATTTAGCCATTGGTCAGGACTGCCTCATGACTGCCAAGATTCTATGACAGTAAGGGATGCAGCTCCTTGAGAATCTAAGCTTTCATTAAAAAAATACAACACAGCAGCAGGAAGTCTCTAAGCCTTATGAATGAAGGTTGGTCTGAAAGTATACATCAAATTCCAGCTGAAGTTTCAGATGCCAGAGGAGTTGCTGAGTAAGATTTCTAGAGGTCAGCCTGTCCCCATAACTTAAAAAAAAGCAGAAGAGAAATCCTGAAACAATCTGTACAAGATACAGAATCCAGGGCCAGTGTAATGTAGTGGTTAGGGCAGGAGTAGCAAATGTGCCACCCTCCAAATGCTGTTGGGGAGGGGAATGGAGTGAATACTAAGATTTAAACTGAAGGATTCAGAAGCAACTCTGTTTAAAGATCCATGGAGCTTATTCACAAGTACAAGCTCCATGACTCCCTGGTCTTGTTGGACTCTACTAAGGATTGATACACACACACGCGTGATCATCCATGTGACTGAATGGAACTAAGGAAAAAAGGACTTTTGCTACTTGTTATGCCGCAGTTATGCTGCAGCAGCTGGTATTTTCCACATCCCCCCCCCCAATAAAGAACCTTATGGCACAAGGTCCCTGTGTGGAACTAGGGGATGGATGCAACACCAAGTTGCATAACCTCAAACACAGTTGCCTGCAGCACTGGTAGACCACACTTTCAAGTGAGAGTAACCTAAGGTTTATCATACTTGTGCTTGAATCAGATCCGAGACCCAAGGACTGTGAGATGCATTTTGGGGAACGTGGACCTTTCAAAAGATCAGCTCACCTGGCTTCACAACACTCTGACATTTTTCACATTTGGGAATGAGAGATGAAAAGATCTTCTCTGAAAGGGAACAGAAAGAGGTCTACAACTCTACAAAACGTAACTGAACTTAGACAATTGGCAGTTACACAGTTTATTTATTTGATTTATATCCTGCCCTTCCTCCCAGTAGGAGCCCATACTTGCCTGCTCACCACCAAATAAGCAGTTCCTCTTTCACAGCTCAACCCACAAGGCAGCTGCAAGGCACACTAGGTGACAATACACACTTACCTGGGAGTAAGTCCTACTGAACCCAATGGCACTTACTTCTGAGTAGACATGTATTGGATTGCAGCCTAAGTTGACATGCTGAAATAACAGACAGCCATGGCTCCCTCATCAGCAATATTCACACATTAGTGAAACATCTCACCACTAAGTGGTAAAGCCACACATTACAGTCCTCTAGGCTGGAAAACTGCCACAAAAGATTCACTGCTCTCTTTTGTGCCATCACAAAGGTATCAAGGTAATGTTCATGAGATAATGCAGGATCTCTCTAAAGTAAATTCTGTTTCTGTTGCACACACTTTCAATCCATCCTCCCCCACAAACACTCTGGAGGATCACCTTTCATCCAGTCCAGGCTGTATGCCTTCCTGCAGGTGGAGCTGATGCAGTGGGAGGTAAAGAAGGTGCCATGAGCTTCCACGAGGTCATCCTGACCCAGACCAGCCACCCGCTCCAAGGTGTCAATGTTCTGAGAGAGACAGTC
Organism: Rhineura floridana; assembly: GCF_030035675.1. Classification (NCBI taxonomy): domain Eukaryota; kingdom Metazoa; phylum Chordata; class Lepidosauria; order Squamata; family Rhineuridae; genus Rhineura; species Rhineura floridana. The sequence continues at coordinate 34,793,195 of NC_084494.1, forward strand.
CAAAACAAGCGAGTGGAGAAAATCCTCCAAGCCAAAACAGGAGTTATAACTTACTATGGGCAACAACAATGAGGATAATTCCAAGAGATGCTCTTCCTACTTCAAAGGCTAAAGCTCCTACTCTGAAATAGGGCAAACAACTGCATATTCCATGCCCACGGGAACAGAAGTCCCAGCAGCAAAACTACTGAACGAGGCAGGTGATGCTGGCATTGGGGCAACATATTTCTACCATTCAGTGCATTCATAGTGTCACATGTTTTTGCTCTTTGCATACCATACATTGAAGAGAGAACAAGAAATGGCTTCAGGGCTGGCGATAAGTCCTGCTACAATCGGGCTCTAGGAAGCTGATCTTCAACCCCTCCTATCTATCTAGATTTCTGGAGGCAGGACTGCCCTGCAGAAAATCCCACCGAGGTCAATAGTTGTTCCTCTCCAATTCCAGTCCTCTAGACTGGAAAACTGCAACAAAAGATTTACTGCTCTCTTTTGTGTTCCAGGGGAAGGCCCGTTTTACCCACCTGTGTGTAGCAACGCAACAGCAGCCCTTTCTCCTTCAGGAGGCGTATGAAATAGTGGCATACTGTGGGCTGGAAAACAGAGTCCCACATTAAGCAACAGTTCTCAGAAATAGAGGAGGTAGGCAGCAGTTTCCTGGAGCTCAAGGAACAAGATGGGTGTCAGGGGTAGGTGTTGTTCAGCAGTTGCTGAGCCCCACATCCCTGCAAGGGCCCACTGCCACTCTATGGAACTCCCTAGCCCAGCTGCACCTCGTCTTTGTTGTTGCTGCCTTAATCACCTGTCCTCTCAAGAGCATGCAAACAATGACAAGAGTGAGGAGATGGGGCAGCATCCTCCACTTCTATATGCTCTCCCTATTAGACTCAGAGGGTGTGGGGAAATGGACAGCAGTGACAGGTAGAAACCCAAAACCAAGAGATGGTACAGCAAAGCAAGAAATAAGGGTGAATCGGAGAGTGGCATTATAGAACCCAGAATTCCAAGCCTCTTTCCATCCACAGGAGCCCTCTCTTGGATTTGAGATCCATCTCTCATCTCTTGGAGCTGGGAAGAAAACCCAGGAGAAATCCAGCTCCCTGCTTGCTCAGACCAAAACAACAAAGAGGTCTACATGGCTTTGACACAAAGCAGCCTCATGTGCACTGTGCTGACAACAAGGTGGAGACATCCAGTTTTCCCTTGTTTAAATCCATGGCACAACATCGAAAAGAAGTGAACCCCTCCCTCAGCGGTTAAAAGGGTACCGTTGAAAAATCAAAATATCTCAAACATTTTAAGAGACTTTAAAACATTACAAAGAAAATCCACAAACAGGTTAGAAGTTACAGTCCTGGCTCAGATATGGAGACAGAAATTAGGCGTCCTAACACCATTCACCAACCTCACACCCTTCCAAGAAATCTGATATCCAGTTCCATCTCCCCGAGAAACCCTTTAAATAAGGAACAATGCAGAAGAAAACTTACCTTAAACTGCCCTGGGTACAACTCCCGGGCCAAGGCAAAGAATGGCTCTGGGTGTTGCTAAAGTGAGACAAAAAATATACTAGGTTGCAGGAAGAAAAAACCTCAGTAGAACACAGTGTATTCAGCAGACACCCGTTAGCAAGCAGGGGACTCAGCATGGTACCTTGAAGTAGCTGATCTCAAAGATGGCTTCAGGATACGGCAAGTTGTACTGCTGCAGGTTAGCGTAGAGTCCTGTGTCCGGCGAACGGAAATCAGGGATCCCTGCAGCTGAGAGGCATAACAACATTTTGTTAAAAAATGCAAACACTGAGAAACTGAGTAGCTGAAAAATCACACTAGAGATGTGGTCCCCCAGGGGCCTGGTTAAGATCAACCTGATATGTCTTTGCATTGACACCTGCAAAAAAAGAAGTCACTACCCACTGTAATGGAATGCAAAAATGGGAAATGACAGGCACTAGGGCATATCACTATAATGCAATGAGAACAAATGAACAAACAGCCAAAACGCAATGCAAATCACAGCAGAATAAATAACACTACAGATACCAAAAAACAATAACATGGTAATCACAATAATGCAATGCAGACTAATGTTACAAATGGCCAAAATACAATGCAATTCACAACAAACAATAAAATACACCACAATAGCCAAGAGCCAGAACCTTCTCCTTTCTGGCTCTGCATTGACACCAGCGCTAGTTAAGCTGGGAAGTCAGGATTCAGGTTTGCTACTTTATTTGTTCCAATCCCAGTTCACCCCACAACATGGAGAAGGGAAGCAGAGAACATAAGAAGAGCCCTCCTGGATCAGACGAATGGTCTGGATTACTCATTGAGTATAATATTATAACAATAACACCACCTAAACCAGACATTAAAAACACACACAAAAACTTTTCACTATGAAGGCACATCTTCTATACTGATTTGCCTGTCAAGAAAATTTCACGCATTGCAGAGGGTTCTGTGAGTGTACATCTCATGTGGCATAATCGACGGGCCTCTTGGGCCTCACTGTTGCCCTCAAATACGCCTAATATTTCCTCAGCAAGTGCAAATTGGAGGGGGGAAATCAAGAACTCCTAATTTGTGTGGACGACGGTTTGGAAGCGATTGGCTTAAAAAGATACCAAGCTGGCTGAAAATAAGATTTGAGGTGAGAGATTTCTGCATCTAAAGCTGATCCAGTTTAAACAGAGTTGTTATCAATATGGAGCAATGACTCCTCGTTATTAAGAATAGTTCCACTTCAGACAGACAGCTGCATTTTTTTCAACAATGCAGAGACTTAAAACATACATATGCTAGGTGTGCAATCTTCAGCTACTTTAATCCTGGGAGGGACAATGGCTCAGTGACAGAGCAAGTCTTGCGTGCAGCAGGTTTCAGGCTCAATAAAAAATCTCTGGTAACAAAACAGTAAAAGAAATCTTTCCCTAATGACCTTGAACTGATGCCGCCACTAATCAGAATAGCCAGTATTAGGCTGTAGGTACATCAGGAGTCTGACTCGGAAGAAGGTAGCGCCTTCTATCCTGACCCTTAACTCTGGAAACATAGGTGCAGCTTTCTGTTTAAAAAATGTCAGCAACCCTATAAATGGGATTATATATTACTGTCATTACCAGAGAAAACTCTGACTATCACCACCTCCAGCATGCTGGCCAGTAACATACTCTACTCCATTAGTTCCTTTTCACACAACCAAAAAATTAAGAAGAGACACACATGCCCAATAAGGCCCTTGTGATGCTCACCAGTTGAGATTCCTGCTCCCACCATACACACTATCTTCTTGCCTGCAAGAGAAAAAGATACTTTTAAACCACATCCTTTTAAATCCAGAGAATACAACCTTACACCTTTTCTCAGCACTGTTCCCGAATAGCAACCCTAGAGGCTCCTCAAAGCTTACCCAGTGGTTAGACAATGTCTAGTCTTCCTTGAGAATTTGTTCCAATTTGTTTAACAGGTTGGTTATATGAAAATGAGCATTCATCCCGATTTACTTGCAGGATGTTTATACATCTTTCCATTAATCATTCACTCAGCCCACACTTTTTAATGCAATGTCCTGTCACTTTTCAAACCACCAAAAAAAAACTGTGTGGGTGTTTAAAAGTGGATTTGTTGACTAGGGTGGCAGGCACTTTAGCCCACTTTAAATGCGCAAACCTAAAGTTCCAGCATGCATTTGAATCCCTCCTGCAAAATACTGGTGGTCTGGAGGCTCCCTGGGTTTTAACATAGGAATCGGAGGCAAGAGAGACAGTGTGGCTCAGTGGTCAAGATACTAGATTTAAGAGACTAGGGTTCAGCCCCCCTGCTTAACCAAGTGCTTACTGGGAAACATGGATAGTCTAATGCAAGATAAGCACACAGAAAAATTCTAGATACAGATAACATTCATCAGTGACATTAGACAGGGACACAAAACTTCTTTCCGACTCTCCCTATAACCATCCCTCAATTCTCAGCCACAGACCTTCACTTGCGCTGCCTTTTCATCAGCTTCAACAAACATCTCCACACTTATTCATTCGCATAGAAACAAATCATATTATTCTGCCTGTGTAAAGATGAGCTAGATAAATTGAACAGAAGGATAAATTACACTGCCCTAGTAGAGGCTAATCCTGTGAAATAGGTACACCCCATTATACCTTTTACTCAGTCCCAGGAGAATGTGAACCTGCTGCAGAGGTAATAGCAGGAGCTGGGAGATTATCTTACCTTAGAAGGTGGTACCAAAATAAACTCATTAATATCATAGATTCAAGGAATTGTCTTTGGCAATGAAGAAATGTTGATCTTCAGCTCAAATTCATGAGACAAGCAAAAGGCTTGTTTCAACTTCCTCTTGGTTCACCTCAGTGCTGTCTGCTTGCTTCAGAGGCTGATGGGCAGAGGAACCTAAAGTAGGAGGCTGCCAGCTCCACCCAGACCCAAGCCCACTTGCAAAGGGAGGACTGACTTACATTTCTCAGTCAGCATGAACTTGCTCACACCCTCCAATGTCAGCTCATCCAACACCTTCTCGGGCTTCTCGCTACCTAAGCCCAGTGTCCGGGACAACAGGTTTCGCAGAAAATCCACTTGCAAGAGAAAAAAGAGATGCATAAAGTTAGCTATAATGAGTCTTCCAGGTCCAGAACCTCTGGATTGTGTTATGAGATCTTGCCTGAAGTTCTGTATTGCTCAAAAGCTTGCTATCCTGCACTACCAACAAGATGTGAACTCTGAAACGTAGCAGATGTTACATTAACAGTTTGATCCGCAGCATTAAAAAAGCTTTCATAACAATGGAAATGGATAGTAAGAAAGGCAAGGAACAGATTCCTGGGTTCCTCTCCCAGGAAGCCGAGGGTAAGGAGAAGACCTGTGGGTCTTTTTTGACACATAAGATCAAGAATTGCTGTGGGACTATTGCTCCTCCTCCTATCTGAAGACCATCAAATACATTTTGGTGACAGAGACTAAGCCAAATAGTGGCCCTTGCAAAGTAGTAAAAATAGTAAATTAAACTGACCAATTTGGTGGCCAAGGTGGCAATTCCCTAATCACAGGGTCAATCCTACACCTTTCAAGAAAAGCAGCTTAAATACAGTGGGATTTTGAGGAAATAAAAGGGACCCTTTGCTAGTGACTCATCAGTTATCAGATATAATCTTGACAAAAACAGAGGGGAAGGAAGGTGCACTGCTAACCCGAAGGCTGAAATATCAGGCATCTAGAAATATAATGCTCCCAGCCTGCAACTATAGACAGAAGAATTAACTGTGCAGGAGAGCCAAAGTGCTGAAGGTAAATATCACGGATCAGAGGGTTTTTTGCGTCTAGAAGTTAATTGCTTTTTAATTACTTTAACCAGAGACTTATAGCACAATCCAAGCCATGTCTACTGAGTAGTAAGTCCTATTGAATTCAATGGGGCTTAGTCCCAGATAAGTAGTTGGGATTGCAGCATTAGTGCATAATAATAAAACAGGTCAAGTTAACAATAGGTTTTCATATTTATGAAGGTATGTCTGGCCTCAATTCTGTACACATTGTGCTTCGCTTGCATTGTTAAACTAAACTTGCACACTACAGGCCAAACTCCCAAGTGTTAGAGCACTCCAAATGGAAACCTACTTTCAGTTGGACCATAAGCTCCAGCTTCGTCATCAGAATCAGAATCCTGAATAAAAAGGAAGAAAGGTGGAGTGGGAATCAATGAATGAAGCTGAAAATGGTCACTTCTTTTTTTTTCAATTAATTTTTATTCAAATTTTAAAAACCAAAACAATACAAAAAGAAAAAACACAAATCAATAATACAATAAAAAAAGAAAAAAATATATAAAAATATTGACTTCCGATTTGTCGTAGTTCAGCTATAAATCTATAATATATAACAAGCCTGTCTCTTAATAGATTATAAAATCACCTTCCTCCAGCGGTTATCTTAATTGGTTTCAAATCTCATTAACATCGTATCATTTTATTCTTCCACAAAAAGTCAAAGAGAAGTTTCCAATCCTTGAGATATATGTCCATCAAGAAAATGGTCACTTCTTAGCTGCTAAGTTTGTCTTAATGTTTATCCCCAGTCTGCCACTGCATAACTGAACCCCCCTACTTATTGTTCCTCCATGGCAATCAACAGCCCTCTTCTTCTTTCTGACATCTGGAATATTTGAGAACAATCAACTCATTCACCATGAACCTACACAGAGGAGAGCATAACAGCCACAGCCACCTGCAGAGAGGGTGCCATCCAACTCTCCTTTCCGCTGGGCTGGGGCGAGCGGGATGCCACGCAGCCTGGGTTGCGTCAGTTGGTTCCCAACTGTGCCAGGCTCCACTGGCCTCCACTGGCTGCAGCCCTCCACTGCGGCTGAACCGTGGTGTCTCCAGGAGCTTGCTGGTGGTGCCAGAAGTCCACTGGGGATGGTTAACCCAGTGGGGGGAGGGCCGGTGAAAGCTCCCCAAAAGGGGTGTTCCAGGGACATGGTGGGGGAAGAGCTGTGGCAGGGGACACCACTAGATCCTCCTTGCGTTCGGAGCCTTCCCCCAGGTACAGTCCCTTTGCAAACTCCGCCAGCCAAAAAGCCGGTGTAGTAAAATAATTTTAATTATTTCCCATTGTGGCCTACAGGGAGCACTTACTCCTCAGGAAGCCTGTTCGTTGGAGCCAGCGCTTCCTGGCCGGCTCATGTGTGCAGCTCCCAACGGAGCTCATACTCAGCCAAACTGGTGGCTCCCAAGTGGGAGGAGAATCCCGCTGAGCTTTTCGCTGGCTTCCCGGCATTTGGATTGCCCTGCCCGCTGGGATGGAGCACAGCTTAACTTTGTAACGGTGACATTTTAAGAGGTGTTGGAACCTCTACTTCCCAAACACAGATGTGCAGAATCTGATTTGGGCTACTCAGCACTGAGAGAAAGCACAGGAATGGGTCACTGAGTTGTAGCCATTGTTAGAGTAGACCTACTGAAATGAATGCACATGACTAACTTAGATCCATTAATTTCAATGGAGCAACTAAGCAGAACTTAGCTGGATACAACCCACTGTTTGTTAGGGTAGCAAAATAGCTCTAAACTTGTGAATGAGCAGTTCAAACCCCAGCACGAGGTGGCCATAAGTGAGCCATTCTTTTGTAGCCTCAGCTCACGCACACTGTCCCATTTGCAACAGACTGATAACAACACTGACACACTTTACAGGTGGAAATACTACCGATTACAGAGGAGATATACGTGACAGGCAATGCCTTGCCTGGGATGGAGGAGCAGCAATTTGTGCGGGAGGGCAGGGGAGAGAAAGCAGAAGATCCATGCTGTCTTTATTTAGTTATATACCCACCCTTCACTACAAGGTCCCAGGCAGTTTACACACAGCTTAATACTAAGTAACCATGTAATGTATGTATCGCAGTGTGGGCACAATCAAGACCATGAACAGAGAGAGAGAGAGTGTAAGAAAGACATTCTGATCTCATCCTCCACATTCAGAGACCTGGACAAAAAAGGTGCATGTTGAACTACTATCAAGACATATACAACAATGAGAAAAAGGGCACCTTAAAGGAGAGGGCACACCACCTTATATAAGAGAGCGGCCACTGGCCAGATAGGCGACACATAAATTAAATTTTATTATTGTTATTATTATTATTATTTCCTCTTTATTATTATTATTTATTTATGCATATATTGTTTAATGCCAAAAGAAGCTTCTAAGCAGTTACACAAATATAAGCATCCATAATTAAAACAAACACCGCACTAAAATACGAACATCCATAATTAAAACACAATCCCAATGAAAACAGCACAGCAATGAAAACAGAAGACTCAGGTAAACAGACCAAGGGAATGTGAACAGGTGCCTCTTCAAATACAGACAGGGCCTCTGGCACTTGATATTCCACCCTTTCTCCCAATGAGTACCTAATAATTAAAAAGGTAACACCATCATAACTACATATACAAAGTAGCAGCCTCAGTAAGGTTGAATACATTCCTGTTCTGACTTTTAAATGCCTGCTGAAAACTTTCCTGTCACCAGATTTATGCAGGAAACTGAGAAGACATATTTCTGCAGCAGTTAATGATTTCTGTTTAAAATTTTATATGGTTTTATCCTGTATATTTTATCCTGTACATTGCAAACCATTTTGATTTTTTTATGAATAGCAGTATAGAAACATTTTTATAAATAAATTCTTGGGGAAACAAAAAACGGTTTTCACCTCATGCCTAAATAAAGGTGGGTGAGGGGCATAACCACATTTCATTTGCCATTATACCTGGCAGGGGGACAGAGCTACTGCTTCTCTTCATTATTCCTTCATTTATATTATGAACTTGCTTCACAGATTAATATCCTGTCTTTCTAAAGGATTTCATCACAGGGTAGCAAATACAGTATATAAACTAACTATACAGCTTTTTTTAAAAAAAGACAGTGGTGGTGGGAAATTAATGGGTTGTATCCAATGCTAGTTCTACTGAGAATAGGCCCACTGAAGTTAATAGACATGACTAACTTAGGTGTGTTAACTTCCATAGGTCTACTTTGAGTAAAACCTAAGTTTATTTATGGCATTTAGATACCGCTTTTCAGATGGACCTCTCAAAGTGGTTTGCATTTATTTATTTATAAAAATGATATACTGCTATTCATGTTCAAAAAACCAAAACGGTTTCCAACATATATAAACACAGAATAAAACCATTTAAAAAATTTAAATCAATTAACCACTACAGAAAGATATTGTCTTAATTGTCTGCATAATCCTGGTGACATAGGGAAGCTTTCAGCAAGCATTTAAAAATCAAAGTAGAAGATGCTTGCTGAATCTCTATTGGCAGAGCATTCCGGAGAACTGGGCTGATGACACTAAAGGCTCGAGTTCTTGCTGTTGTCAGATGAGCCTCGCCAACTCGGGGGATGACCGATGATGTTCTTGCAAATGATCTCAGTGACTTGAGCTGGGATATAAGGGTTCTGATGGTCCCTAATGTACCCTAAACCTAAGTAGTTCAGGGCTTTTTAAATTAATTCAAGGACCTCGAACCTGGCTCGGTAGTGGATGGGTAGATGCTTTAACAATAGTGTCACATATTGTCAGCCATGTACCCCAATCAGCAGTCTGGCTGCTGCATTCTGTGCCAGCTGGAGCTTCCAAACTGGGCCCAAGGGCAGCCCCACATAGAGCGCAATGCAGTAATCTACCCTCAAGGTTAGAAATGCATGGACTACAGTGGTCAGGCTATCTCTGTTCAGTAATGGCTGCAGCTAGCAAACCAGACCAAGCTGGTAAAAGGCACTCCTAGCCACAGAGAACACTTGAGCATCTAGTGACAGAGATGTATCCAGGAGTACTCCCAACGCACTTGCTCCTTTGGAGGGAGGGCAACCCCATGCAGAACAGGTAACTTGCCTATCTCCTGGACATGGGAACCATCCACCCCAAGACCCTCCGTCTTTCCAGGATTCAAGCACAGTTTATTGGCCCTCATCCAGTCCACCACTGCATTCAGACATCAGAGCTATCACAGCCTCTCCTGATTCAGATGTTATGAAGAAATAAAGTTGCATGTCATCTGCATACTGATGACACCTTGCTCCAAAACTCCCAATGACCGCTCCCAATAGTGTCATATAGATGTTAAATAGCACTGTGGAGAAGATAGTACCCTGCAGGACCCCACAGCACAACTGCCAGGGGGCCGAGGAGTATTCACTCTGTGCTACTCTCTGCACATGGCCCTGTAGGTAAGAATAGAAGCACCATAATACGGTGCCCCCAACACCCAGCCCACTGAATCAGTCCAGGATAATACTACACTCAATGGTATCAAAGGCTGCTGAGAGACTGAGCAGAAGTAACAGGATCACACTCCCCCTGTCCCTCTCACAATAAAGGTAATCCATTAGGGTGGCCAAGGCTGATTCATCTCCCAAACCAAGTTTGAACCCAGACTATAATGGATCCAAGTAATCAGTCTCATCCAAGAACACCTGCAGTTGCTCCACAACCACCTTCTCTACCAGCTTTGCCAAGAAAGGGGAGTTGATGACTGCTCTAAAGTGATGACAACTCCATTGGATCCAGAGTGGGCGTTTGAAGAAATGGACGCAACACTCCCTCTTTGAGGCAACACTCCGTCACACGAAGATGTGCTTACTACACCCATGACCCATCTGGTCACCCCACTCCTGCTAGCTTTCATAAGCCAGGAACGCCAAGGATCTAATGAGCAGGTGGCTAGGAGCATCACTCTAAGCATCCCGTGTCCGCATAATCAGGCCCCATTAACTGGAACTGTGATCCCACAACACCCAGTCCAACACTGCGTGGGACACCACCACAATAGCAGCATCACTCTAAAACACTGTGGAGTTGACAACAACCCGTTGCGATTTCAATCCGGTAGAAGTTCAAGCCTTTCCATGGCAGCTCCTGCTTCCATCATAATTGGCTTATAGATATGAAACTATATACGTTCAGGGTGGGTGGGATGGTTTCGTTCTTTTTTCTGCTGAGGTTCTTATTGCCCAGTCGCTGCCAGCTGGTTTATAGGAAGCGACTCATAAATGGAAGGAAGATGCTTTGTTTTAAAGTTCTTATGTTTTTAAGATGCTTTAAAGTGTTTTTAGTGATTTTGTTTGCTGCCCTGGGCTCCTTCTGGGAGGAAGGGCGGGATATACATTTAATAACGATAACAAGAAGAAGAAGAAGTAGTAGTAATAGTAGCAGTAAATCCATCCATCCCGGCACAGAGTAGGAGGAGACTTTGCCTGGTGAATTTCTGCCTGGTCGGCCCAGAAGACAAACTAGACACTCCCTCCCTCTCCCCCCAGTAAAAGTAGGAGATTTGGGGAGGAGAGATAAACGGAGGAGGACCCTCCGCCAGCTTCTTACCGACGAGGCGGAGCCCTTCTCGGCGGCGACCTCAGCTGTGACCTCGGAAGAGGAGGCGGCGACGGCGGCTCCCGGGTCTGTGACAGAGAAATACACAACAAAGGGGGGGGGCGGATGTGGCGGGGATTACCTCAGAGTTGCGGAGAAAGGGGCAGGCGGGGAAGCAGAGGCCTTCCTCGTCACCCACCTCGGCCGGCAACCCCATAATCTCTCCCAGCCCCTCTTACCTTCCCGGCTGTCCATGGAGCACCTGCCACGCCGTGGACTCCAGCTCTGGAAGGAACGATGAAGCGTCAAAGTCACAGCAGGCTTCTGACAGGAGAACTACAACCCCCAGGAGGCCCCGCGGCATAGCCGTAGCCAATGAACAACCAGACTCCCAACATGCATCGGAGTTTTATTTTGAAGTAGACGTCACATCCATGACGTCCACCATGGACGAAAAAGTGTCGTCATCGACGTTAACCAATCGCAGGTAGGGGTGGGGAGGAGGGATCGCTGAGTGGCTCAATCTCCCGGCGTGCTTTGCGCTGCGGGTAAGAATCCAGTCATTAAAAAAAAAAATAAGCAGCGGAGTTAATTGTTGTTTCGCGTAAAAGAAAACAACCACTAAATAGTGTGTGTGAAGAGAAAGAACCATGAAGTAAAAAGGAGGGATGTGAAATCCAGTGTGGCAAAAAAGTGAGGAGAAAGCAATAAGTATAATAAAAAACAAATATGGACGCAAATATACAAACAGCTCCGAACTACAATACCCAACCTGCCCTGCGGAGGAATCAACATGGCGCCTGGAAGTCGGACTCCTTTGATTGGCCCAATACCAGCCGGGACCACATCTCCCATCATGCCCCAAGAGGGAAAGAACTACAACTCCCGGCATGCTCCTCCGAAGGCGCTTATTAGACGCCAGTCTGGGAATTCCCCTGGTTTCTGAAATTGCCCTCTCTGAGGCAGCTGCCGCCGGAGGAGCGCGATCGACTGGGGTCCTTTACCCGGCTCTCCTATGGCCCTGCAGCCCTTGCGACCTCCCCTGTAGGGTGCCCTCTCCTTGCCATGGCCTCCTTGTTCGGGCAAAACGCCCAAGGCGGGCTCAGGGAGCCCAAGCAGGATGAAACCGGGGCTGGACTGGACGACTGGTGTGACAGCGGCCTGGGGTCCCTCAGCGAGACCCAGCTGGGCCAGATCCAGGCAGACGGGGGCCTGGTTGCCCCTGGAGATGCAGAGGTGGGGTTTGGGGGCTGTGCTGTGACCCCTGACCCCAGCAGCAGCCCCCTGCCCTCCCCTTCCACTGGCCCTCCGCAGAAGGCCTTTCTGGAGGAAGACGAGTTGGAGTGGCTGGACTCGGCCATTGGGGACTCCCTGAAGGGGGACGAGGACGTGGGTGCCATCGTGGATGGTGTGGGGGCTGTGTGCCTCGAGAACAAGGTGGCGGTGGTGGCCCCTGAGGCTTGGCTGCACCATGTCCTGGGGTTCGTGACCGAGGATGGTGACACGTACGTACAGAAGGCTGCAGGCAGGCTGTGGCAGAGGTTCTTGGGCCGGGCATCTGATGCTTGTGGAGTTTGCGTTGGAAGGCGCTGATGACTGGAAAGAAACCGGCCTTGAAACATTTTTTGGATAGAGGAATGCAGCTGTGGAGTTTGCCATCGGCATGCTTGTCTTGGACGAGCAACAGTTGTATCTTGGGCATATGCCTGAATGGCAAACTGTACTGGCAATGGCTATGCTGTTTTATCTGCCATAAGTTCCTAATTAATGAGAAATCGTGTGTGCTTGGTAAGCATCTGTGTGCCTGTAGTGGCCACCGGTTCTGACCACTACAGACACTGGGGGCTGAAGAGCCTTCCAACTGTTGCAGTTGAAGAGCGGACTTCTAGCCTGCTCTTTTTTGCTCCACTCTGAGCTGTTTTGTAATAAAAACTATCCATTGTGATGGTTTCCCTCACCAGAACACTTACAGCCGCTTCTGTATTTGCACAGTAACATCAGGACATCTCCATCCATAAGCTCTGTACTGTGATAGAGCAGTTTTGTATTTAACAATGCACCTGGTAGCCACAGGTGACTAGGAATCCCATATGGGTGAATGAATGGGCTGGCAAAGGAGTAATGGATCTCTCCGTTCCACCTTCGTCTGTTGGCTTGGTTTCCATATTGGCTATGGAAGAAGGTCTCTCCTTCCATCCCCAAGGGGGTTTGGTAGAAGGCAGGAAGTTTTTTGTACCAGCCTGCTAAGATACTAATATCTTGCATTTGCA